>NC_048219.1:175377662-175451038 GCF_002007445.2 Ailuropoda melanoleuca
TTATTGCATGGTGCACTGGGTGTTATACGCAACTAACGAATCATCAAACTTTACATCGGAAACCGGGGATGTACTGTATGGTGACTAACATAATAAAAAAGCATTAAATAAATAATTAAATAAATAAATAAATAAATAAATAAAATAAAATGAGATTTTTTTTAAAAGACCACAGAAAAAAATAACATTTTCTAAAATACTTCATAAAATTCCACTAACTCGAATTTTCATGATGGATATTGCTATTCAAGCTCCAGTTTGCATCTATTACCAGTGTGGAAATTCATGTGGAAGCTATATAAAGTAAGATAAAGCTTTCTTTTTACCTTCCTGTTATATGTAGAACATTTTTTTCTAAGACCAATATGTATATATACATAGATATATGTGTGTGTGTGTGTATACACACACACACACATATACACACACACACACCCATACACATTTTTTTTTTAATTGAGAGACCATTAAGGTAAATTTAACAATTCTCCCTCCTGCTAGAAATTACGTATGATTTCTGGGGTGCCCGGGTGGCTCAGCCATTAAGGGTCTGCCTTCGGCTCAGGTCATGATTCCAGGGTCCTGGGATGGAGCTCCGCAGTTAGCCCGCTTCTCCCTCTCGCACTCCCCTTGCTTGTGTTCCCTCTCTTGCTGTCTCTGGCAAATAAATGAATAAAACCTTTAAAAAAAAGAAATTACATATGATTTCTGAAAAAGTTAACATGTTCAACCACTTGTGCTTTTATAGACAAGAATATCTACACATTTTAAAACTGGCAAACTACAAAAAGTTGCAGATTGTATCGCCTCTTCATCCACATTTCAGACTATTTATTCTTCAGTTCATACACCAGGCCCTCAATAAGAATTGACCCAAAAATTTAAAAAAAAAAAAGGGTCTTTGACAAAAGTCCTTTCCTGAAGAATTTTGATCCATATACAAATCACTGGCAATGAAAAACACATACATATCTTGGAATATTAGAAAATATCATTTATTATTTCCTGGTTCTATAGTAAGTCAACAGGAAGACACAAATATTAAGATAACAAATCAAACACATTGAAATCCCTGTACTTTGGAGTTATGAATGAATTATATGGGATACTAGTGTGCATTCTAACTCAAAGCCTGTGTTTACTGATGATTTTGTCATGTACTCTAGCAGAGTCATTACATAAAAGAGGAATGCCCAAAGAGATACTTTAAATTCGAGAATTATTTTTTCTCTGCTCAGCCGTTAAACTACCTCTCACAAAACCAATAATTCACAAAGTGAAATTAACCAAGGTGACTCAATTATGTAGCTTTATGTTCCAGTTCCAGTACATGCTTTAAAAATGCATGTTAAAAATCATTTTACTCTTTAGTAGTCAGCAAGAGAATAACCAATCCACAATGGAATTTTGGGGTGTGGATTCATGGTCATGTAATCTAAATTGTGCCCTCTGGAGTTCCAGGGATCACTGACAGTTAAATCACAGTGGTTATGATGAATTCTGAAATCTCATGACTCCATGAATACAAATGTGATTTCATGTGACCGACAAGTCTTTGAATATGAGAAGTGCTAGAAAGCCAGAAATATAATCAAATGACAACATTTTGTCCCTAAAGTTCTTTGATGATGTTTACAGGAACTACAGACTTACACACTTCAGAATACTGGGGACTGAGAAAGAGTATTAGAATTCTTTTTTTTTTTTAAGATTTTTATTTATTTATTTGACAGAGAGACAGCCAGCGAGAGAGGGAACACAAGCAGGGGGAGTGGGAGAGGAAGAAGCAGGCTCCCAGTGGAGAAGCCCGATGTGGGGCTCGATCCCAGAACGGTGGGATCATGCCCTGAGCTGAAGGCAGACACTTAACGACTGAGCCACCCAGGCGCCCCAAAGTATTAAAATTCTTAATTTTCCCTCATTATATATTCGGAAATCTATCAGGAGGGTTACAGGAGAAAATAAAGATCTTCCTGACACAGAATCTTAGGGGCTGTAGGGGTAAGGGTGGAGAGGGTGTAAGAACATAACCACACTGTTTTTATAAATCAATGGAGTTAAGAGACCTCACTCATATACATATATATACACATAGACACATTTACCTTAGTAAAGTTCATATTTTCAAAGGGAATCCTGAGTTTTTATCTTGTGCCATGGCTAGTTTTAAAAATCAAAACATGCCCTATTCTCTTTTGCCAGAAGTCTCATTATGATATAGGATCAAAACACAAAGGTCCACATACTTCTGTTATATAGATAATTCCCATTACAACCAAGAAAAGATGTGTGCAGCTATTGTAACCCACCTGGTAGATTTAAAAAATGTAAAATACCAAGAATTTTAATGCTTAAGATTTTCCATCTTTCATCCATTTTCAGAAGACAACATTCAAGGGGGAAAAAATGATACAAAGTCCAGACTTCTCTGATATAAAACTTAGCTCTTAATTTTTTTCCACTTAGTAGAAGCATTTTTTTAACATATAACTGAAATAATTTGCTATTTATTCACTCATATTTTTCGTAGGAAAGAGACAATGTTGTTTCTAAGTCTCACAGAACTCAAAAACTAAAAGCAAAAACAAAAACAAAGCAAAAAATCAAAAACTCAAGACCTTTAAAGATTTGAAATTGAGGAATGACCAGAGGAAAGTATGAACAAGATAATGTTGATGATCTTCCTGGTACATTGTTTTCAGAGACCATCTCCTACTAATCCCTGGGTAAAAGTTTCCCTTTCTGGGTGGCCCATTACCCATTACCACCACACACCCCTGTGGGCAACACTAACATAGGCAAGGAAAGACTTGCTTATTTCAAATACACAGTGTTACCCTTCCCTGGAATTCTAAATTGGTGATATCAAAAAAACTCCTCCCTTTGAATCTAGAAAACTTAACATAAATTGTTATTGATATTTCCATTGTGGGGAAAATATAACAAGTAAATGAAGGACATAATTATAAGAAATCTATACTTGTAAGAAGAAAAATATGCATAAAGCTAATTGATAAAAGACTTATTAAGAACATAATTCTAAGCTTTAGACAAAATTTCCATAGATTTCCTCATTTACTCGCATTTGTCCCTAGCCCAGATGTTCATATTATTTATATAAGAAAACAAAGCCTTAAAACTCTACCTGGCCCAAGCTCCAGAGCGAGGCCTTGATCTTATGCCTCTCTGATCTCAAAGTTACAGCTCCTGTAATACTAGGGGCACTGTCTCAACACTCATCAATTTATGTTTAAATATACTAGTGAGAAAAAGGAAGAAAAAAAAAAAACCACAGTGCTCTGTTGGTATGTCCCAGAAATTTCCTACATATGTTAGGGCCTAGAAATGATTTTCTCTTGAGACTCTTGCTCAATGAATAGGAAATTCAATACGTAGCCCAAGACAACAAAGTAATTATAATCATAAAAGCAGGGAGAAGATGTGTCATAAAAATTTGTCAATCATTGTATATAATGTACAGAAGACCAGAAATTGACAAATAAATTAGTACACATAATCTCTAGGAAGGGTTTCTAGTCAGCACTGGCAGCAATGTAAACAGGTCATGGTAAATTAAAAAAAAAAAAACAACAACACACAGTAAAAGCAATCACGAAGACCTTAAAAACAAACTGAATCAGTTAATTTCAAAATTGAAAAGTTTATATCAGTTATAAATCAGACATTGAAACAAATAAATACGATATCATCCTAAAAATAAAAGAAAATTTAGAAAGCCACATTATCTCCCAGGAGCTATAGCTGACATCCACCAAATATAATAAGAAAATATATTATAGTAATTAAAAGATTCAGCAGCTTACACTGATAGGTGATTCTATCTCCAGTAGAAATGCGCTAATACTCTCTCAAGAGAAAAAAGAATGAATAAAAGAAGTAGCTACTAAGTAGCAAAGTGACCTTGTGTCAACCTCTCAGAGATTTCATTCTCTCTGGGCCTCCTTTTCTCTACATTCTATTCAAGTTCTAAATACCATAGTTTTATAGAATATTCTTTGACTTTTTTGACACATACGGAGAAAATGTATAAGTGAATGTTATCTATTCAGCTCAAATAACAGCAAAAGTTAAGGTTGACAGAGTAAGACTCCAACTGTATTTGTCAATTTTTAAGGAGCAATTCCACAAACACAGTTGGAATGAACAAACCTTTCTCAAACAAAAGAGGCTTTAACACAAAGACTTAATGACAATAGGCAAAGACTAGAGGTAGGCAGAGCACATGAGAGCAAGAGTAGGTCGGAGGTCATTTAAACCAGAGGTCACATTGGAATAAGGTTAGAGACCCCAGGCCCATGTAAAAACTAGAGACAGGTTGTGAAGCCAAACATATGATCTCATGGTAAGATAAAGGAACCCCTCCTGCTAAAACCTCCCAGGTATTCCCTACTGTCTACACCACAGAATGATGTTCAAATGCCTTTGAAGATCACAAAGGCCCCCTATAATCTGGTTAGTGTCTACCTGTTATGCCTGATTCTGTAGTCAATTCTGCCTTACTCTTCATGCCTTGGAAATATCATATTGTGTGGAGTCTCTGGCCCATAACAGTCTATTTCTTTCCTCTATGCACTTTCTTCTGTTTTAATTAGAAAATCTCATTTTCCACTTTATCTGATTATTTTATTTATCCTCTGACACTTACCTAAAATATCAACTCCTTCAGGAGGCTACCCTACTATTTCACCACCATAACTTCATGGTTCATTAGTGGACCAACCTATTCACTAGTTCTGCCTACATAATATTCTAGGCATAAACTCAGCACTGTACTCCATATTATTTTGTGAATATCTATTTGCACCTATTTAGAGTTTTATGTCTGTGAGACCAACCCTAAAGTTACTATTTATTTTCTTCTAGAATAGAGTTCACAATTCAGATAGCACCGACCAGGTAAATGTAATGCATTTATGTGTCTATAAGGACAGATATGGTGTAGCACCGTGACTGGGGGGAAGATGGGTTTTGTATCCAGACTTAGATTTTACTCCTAACTCTATTACTTACTATATACACTTTGGTAAGTTTATAACCATTTTCAGCTTTTTCATACCCATAAATATAGGAGAAAAAATGCTATTACCATGGGTTGTAAGATACTATATAAAAAGCTACTGGCAAAACACCTAGTGAACAAATATTTTTTTAAAAATTTATTTATTTTAGAGAGAGCACATGAGTGAGGGGAGGAGCTAAGGGAGAGGGAGAAAGAGAATCTCAAGCAGACCCTCCCTGCCCCTTCTCCCCGAGCATGGAGCCTGGCATGGGGCTCCATCTCACAACCCCAAGATCATGATCTGAGATGAAATCAAGAGTCCGACACTTAACTGACTGAGCCTCCCAGGCACCCCCCTAGATGAACAAATACTATTGATCATTTCCTTTTGGCTGTAAGCTCCTAGAAGATAAAGGATGATGACTTCTTTTTTTTTTAATATTTTATTTATTTATTTGACAGAGAGAGACAGCCAGCAAGAGAGAGAACACAGGCAGGGGGAGTGGGAGAGGAAGAAGCAGGCTCCCAGAGGGGGAGCCTGATGCAGGGCTCGATTCCAGAATGCTGGGATCACACCCTGAGCCGAAGGCAGATGCTTAACGACTGTGCCACCCAGGCGCCCCAAGGATGATGACTTCTATTTTTAAAATATATTCAACAGTTAGCAAGAAGAGTGTGTAATAGTGTATGGGTTACTTTAAATGTTTGTTGAATGAATAAACACATATATAAAATACATAATCAGTAAATTATGTTTCTATAATCTCAAGCTCTTAAACAATATTTCCTAATTAATATTGACTAGAAAAAATGTTTAACAGTTTTTAGAAAAATTAATTAGGACATGGAAAGCCTAAAGACATTAAGTAATTTAAACACCTTCTTGCTTACACAGGATTTCCCAGAAATGCCTCACTTGCATTTCTATTCCTTATCCTATGTAAAGTGTTCTGAGAAAAGAAAGATACTTATTATTATATCATGCCAAAACCAAAAGGACTGTAAGTTCCAAAACCTGCTCATCAACAAATATATAAATGAAAGAATTTTATAATTATTACCTACAAGCTCTTTTTACTGTGCTTCGCTTTACTAGGCTCACGGATATTGTGATTTTACAAACAAGGTTTGTGGCAATCCTGTGTTGCTCAAGTCTATTGGTGCCATTTTTCCATAGCATTTGCTCATTTCATGACTCCATTTCACATTTTAGAAATTCTTACAATTTTTAAAATATTTTTATTATCATTATTACACTTGTTATGGTCATCTCTGATCATGATTACAACTTGCAGGAAGTTCAGATGATGGTTAGCATTTTTTTAGCAATAAAGTATTTTTTAAATAAAGTATGTCCTTTATAAAGACATAAATGCTATTGTACATTTAGTAGACTGCAGTACAGTGTTAACATAACTTTTATATACACTGGGAAACCAAAAAATTCATTTCACTCACTTTATTGAGATATTGCTTTATGGCAATAGCCTGGAACCAAACCCACAATATCTCGGAGGTGCTTGCAATTTCAACATCTTAGGTATTTATTCCCTCAGACTTTGTCCATATTCATACATAATTTTACTATCCTGTAGATACCATTTATCTTTTCTTTTTTTGCATATATTTATTTTCTATGTTTATGTGCAATTTCTCAAAAACTTTACGTTAAAGTCTACAAAATATTACACTGAGGTGTGTACCAAATTTATTTAAACATTTCCCCATCAGGGGCACCTGGGTGGCTCAGTTGTTAAGCGTCTGCCTTCCGCTCAGGTCTTGATCCACTGGGATCAAGCCCCACATCGGGCTCCCTCCTCGGCAGGAAGCCTGCTTCTCCCTCTCCCCCTCCCCCTGCTTGTGTTCCCTCTCTCGCTGTCTCTCTCTCTGTCAAATAAATATATAAAGTCTTCAAAAAAAAAACTTTTTCACCTATCAGCAGACATTTCATAAGTAACAATGTAATGAATATAAATTGTTCACTCTGAATCACCTTTTTACAGAGGACAAAAATCCTGCCCTCTATTCCGTGTAATTTTGTTTAGGAGAGAGAGGATGGCTTTTTAATACTTGATGCACTTTTGCTGTATACTTCTTTGTTGTTTTAAAAAGCAGATAACTGGTTCAATCACTTGTCATGTTTTAAAGCACCTTTAAACAACAAAAATTATGAGAGAAGCATGCAATGATTTTCTTATGATCCAATTGTGAAACTTTTCTGGAAATTGCATATATTGGAAAGTAAACTATTCAAATAGATTTTTAAAAAATTTAATATACTTAATAAATTTACAAGACATAGACAGTATTATAAAAATACAGAATGGCTACATTTAATGAATTCCTACTATATGTCACATATTTTATATCGATAGTTACCAATGTTTACCATGGCCCTGCAAGGTGGTTAGCATCCCTGTATCATGCATAATATATGAAGTTTAATTCCTCCAAAATATATACAAATAAATATTGAAAATGAGAAACACAATTATTTATAGTTATGATTATCCACATAGAAATATCCTAGATACTGAAAAACTATTAGAACTAATACAATTTTTAGCAGATTTGCCAGGAAAAATAAAATATATACAAAAATCAATAGCTTTCTATTTCCAAAGAAATAAAAACATCATATTCATAATAATATAAAAAGTCATAAACTTCCCAGCAATAAACTTGAAAGGTGAAAAACTCTACCAAAAAAAAAAAAAATCTATAAATTTTACTGAATGAATAGAAGCAGACCTGAATAGAACATCAAACCTCTAAACACAATATTGTAAACATGCCAGTTATCCTCCCATTTAATCTGCACATTTAATGTAATTGCAATCAAAATCGTAATTTGGTGGGGTGGTAGTTTTGAGGGGAGATAAAATTTGAGGTATTGATACTATCATCAAACCAAAAAAAAAAAAAAAAACCACCATAAAGGTAATAGGCATTAAATTTTTGAAAAATTTTTGAAAAGTACAACACTGTGATACTGGCTCCAGAACAGACAAACAGAATAAAGAAGAAAGATAGAGAATCCAGAAACAGATCTGTGTATGTATGAAAATTAAGCATGTTAATTGTAGCATTTCAAATCATTGGGAAATGGTGAAATCTGCAATAAACTCTGTTAGAAAAACTGGATGTCCATTTGATATTCAGAGATCACCTAACTAACCCAGGTCATGTAGCTAGAAAGTAAGTAGACACCAGATTTGAAATATAAAGAATACGCTTCCAACACTGTGCTTCTCAAAGTCTCCTTTAGCTACCTTACACAAGCTCTTGCTGAAATAGGGGGCTCAATTTTTCAGATGAAAATTGAAAATCAAATGAAATCAGAAAAGTAAAAGACTGCCTGAAGGTTAACTCCTAGCTCATTCACATTCAAAATTAAATATTCAGCCTCACTTCTAAATTTGCCCTGTGTTTCTAGTTCCAGTTTCCAGAGTGTTCCATTAATTTAGTCAAATGGCTTGATCTTTTTTGAGAATTCCTGTTAATACACATATGTAGCTATGATCTAGATAAAAATGTGTCATCCTCAAACCTAATATCTATAAGGCATTTATGGGTGGTAAATTCATAGATTTCGAGAGTGCCTTCCTCCCCTTCAAAATATCTCCCATTTAGATCACTAGGGTATGAAATTTTGCTGCTATGGTTTTAGTCCTTTAATTTAAAACTGTTCTCCACTGTTAAAATGCACTATTTCTTAAAGCATAAACCTTGCACAATATTGGTCAGTTATGACTGTGAAGGAAACAGAATAATATGACAGAGAGTTCCTAGTGAAGAGGAGAGAAGAAAGTTTTTGGTTTAATCAGAATAATTAGGAAAGGCTTTTTATTTTTTTTCTTTTTTCTTTTTAGGAAAGGCCTTCTTGAGGAAGTGATATTGGAGTTTATTCTAACAAGATTCAGGTAGCCATTCCAAGATCTGAAGAAAGATGATTCAAAAATAAAAATACATATATAAAAGTATAAAAGCCTTGGGATTTAGAAAGAATAAGCTTATTTCAGATTTGAAGGGGGAAAAAAAGTTAGTATAATAGTATGGTAAAGAGGCACCTGGGAGGCTCAGTCGTTAAGTGTCTGCCTTCGGCTCAGGGCGTGATCCCAGAGTCCTGGGATCGAGCCCCACATCAGGCTCCTCCGCTGAGAGCCTGCTTCTTCCTCTCCCATTCCCCCTGCTTGTGTTCCCTCTCTCACTGGCTGTCTCTCTCTCTGTCAAATAAATAAATAAAATCTTAAAAAAAAATAGTATGGTAAATTGCCCATAGGGAGATGTACTAGAATATGGCACTATCAGAAAGGTAGTCAAGGACTATCCTTTGATACCATGTAGACTATGACAATGAGTTTGCAACTTAAATAAAATTGAAAGGGAAATCAAAGAGGATCATGCGAGCCATATCTTTTAAACATTTATTTATTTTAGAGAGACAGCATGCATGAGAAGGTGGGGTGGGGGGGCATGAGGAGGGGGAGAGAGAGAATCTCAAGCAAACTCCCCGCTGAGTGCAGAGCCCTAGACAGGGCTGGATTTCACAACCCTGAGTACGTGACCTGAGCCAAAATCAAGAATCAGATGCCCAACTGACTGAGCCGCCCAGATGCCCCATGCCAGCCATACCTAACACAAATATAATGACATCACCATCCCTAACTTCTCCAAAGAGAAGAGGATGTCCTAAAGTAGATAGGATGGATGAAAACCTAGCTTGTCCTTCATTTTAAAGAGATCCAGCAGACTCAGTACTTCACCAGCTTTCTAAAATCCGGCAATTTTGCATTGGAGCAAACATGATTTAAAGTTAGGTAAACCTGAAGTGCAAATATTGAATGGAACTGAGAAGTAATATGTCTAAACCACATGTCTTTATTTAACATATTTAAAGAGTCATTGAGAGTTAATAGGAGAAAACAGCTTGATCAATTATTTCATCAGGAAAGGAAGTCAATACAAAAGAAAGTGAACTAATTGGTATCAAATTTTTCAAAAGGTGAAATAATACATTCCACCTGAAGTTTCTAGCTACTTTGTCTATTTGTTCTCCAAAGACTTATTCTTTTTCCTTTAAAAAAACTGTGACTTAGTAAGTTAATAAAGACATTAATTACATTTCCCTAGAAATACTGTCAACATGTCCCATTTTTTTTTTAAATTACGGCTGTTCTTTATATCAAAGAAAATGCTTTCCATAAACATCATCTTTGAATTTCCTTAAAAATAATAGTCAGTGTCCCTCTTGAATATCTTGCCTTTCATCTGTATATATTTAATCCAATTTTTAAAGAAGGAATAAAAATAATAAGCACTATACAGAGGTTTAAGAGTTATAACATAAGAAAACATATGAATATTTTAATACACATTCCAGTAGTGAGTCATTGTAAGTAAAAGCTAATTTTCTGTCACTTATATATAGTAACACTAAGAATGGAATCTAATTCTTCAGGAAAAAAAATTCACACACACACGCAAATATTCAACATATATGTATGTGTTTCTCAATGTTTATGCTAGTTGTAAATATTTGTTTCTTCCACATTGGCATTTAAACTGCCAAAAATCTTATGCTGTATTAATTATTTTCATACAATTATCTGAGTTCTTTGACAGAAAAATTGTTTCAGAATTTGTTATTGAATTGAATAAAATCACAATATCATTTGTCATGAAACAATTCAATATCGCACAGAATCTGGTGTTAAGCTGTCTTGTTTCAAACTCAAGTTCAGTGGCTTAAAAGGTACTGTAACTGAATTATTCTAAAGATTCTATCATGAGAAAGTTTAATTAAAATATGGCCCTTTTTCATGATCTCTAAGATAATACTATCATGATATTCTGGTTTGCAGGCATACTTGTATGGGATACTTTCGTGCAAAAAAAAAAAAAAAATAGTAATACAGGAACCTGGGTGGCTCAGTCGTTAAGCATCTGCCTTCAGCTCAGGACCTGATCCCAGGGTCCTGGGATTGAGCCCCGCATCGGGCTCCCTGCTCTGCTGGGAGCCTGCTTCTTCCTCTCCCACTCCCCTGCTTGTGTGTTCCCTCTCTCGCTGGCTGTCAATCTCTCTGTCAAATAAATAAATAAAATATTTTTAAAAAATTTAAAAAAATAGTAATAATTTTAAGGCATTTGTCAAGATTAAATTAACTATTAAAGATTACATCTTTTTTTCTGTTTTGTGTACTCAACAGAGTTGACTTCTAAGGCAGAAGACTGGAAGAGATGTGAATATAAATTGAGCATTGTGTATTACAAATAAATGCCAATATAATTAAGAAAACCAAACTGTTTCTGAACAACTGTTAAAAGATTAATTTGACCTTACGTTTGCTAATCATACAAGATGCTACCGAATACCACCATTTTTTTTTTTAATCAGAAAGCAAAAGAACAAATGAATTAACTGGATCTGGCCATGTGTATAATCCTCCCTCAGCTGATCCTCAGTACATTGTACCATAGCGGGAGTGAGGCTTTTTCTGCCTCTTCTCTGTAACATATAAAAGGTATTAACATTCACTTAAAAAGGAAATAATGAAAGAAAGAAAAAGCAGCTTCTGTTTATACATAAACACCAGGCATGGAGATTCTAAACTGCATCCTAGGAGAAACCAGGGAGCCAAAATAATGAGCTTACAACCTCAGAAATCTGTGTCTATGATTCCATTATTTGAAAGCGGTTACTAAATAATCTCTTACATGATACTAGCATATTTTCCTTTGGAACATGTGCTACTTTGTTTTATCCACCCCCAAACTGTTCCTTTATTTTAATTGCTACTAAGCTCTTCGCCCAAGGTTTTATAGCTTCATCCTCTGATACTCCCAGATTCCCTTTCTCTTTGGGTTTTGTAGCATGTGGTCATTGAGGTTACATTCACTTTTCCTCTTTTATGTTTAGCCTCATTGCCTCAAATTTTCCTTCCCACTGAATGCATATGAGGTCATTTATCTCTTCATCTTTCTATTCAGTCCAAGTGCTGATTTTGTATGTAGGTTTTTGTGGGGTTTTTTTGTTTGTTTGTTTGTTTGTTTGTGGGGTTTTTTGCCTTAAAAAAAAGTGTAGCTTCTCTCATTTTTCCCTAACTCATTAAAACACCCAGATTTCTTTTTTCTAGTGCTTATTTCTTCTTTATTACTGGATAGCACAGAGCATTGCCACTATGTATTACCTTTGAAGAGATTTACTGACCAATTTATTGTATCTTAGAAATGTAATGCCAGTGTTATGAAATCAGATATGCAAACATCATCTGAAGTGTCACTAGCAAAGTTATTTTATGGTTAATGATAAATATCAGCCAACTTCTGAAATTTTGATGATAGGATAAAGTACAAAATATACCAGACACAAACCACTTTTGGTAATTTGTAATGAAAAATGCAATTTCTATAATAAGTAAAATGTATTTAAGACTATACTTAATTTTATATAGCTTTCCCTAACAAGATGATGATGACAGATATCACCCCTAGTTACACTTGTTACTATGTATTTTCCCGAATGGTTATAATGTATTTCATATTATTGGGGATTTTTTTTATTATTGCGTTTACTTTAATTGTCATAATTTGCATCATTGTAATTATTTACCTAAGCCTTTTGTAGACCATCTTCACAGTGCATTAACTTTGGCACTATTCACAGTACATTAACTTTTGGCCCTCAAGAGCAAAAGGTATCAAATACTGTCCACTGATCCATGGCCAACATGAAAATGGCATTCACAGGTATAAATATTCTCAGACACGTATAGGACTGGATGAACACCTCCACTGACACAAATTATAATAATACATAATTACAGCTATTAATTTATGATACATCCATAATAGACACTGTAGATTGGGGTATGTATTTTGTTTGCAAGGATATTATAATACCCACCTGTTTTTCTCCCATTTAAGAAATCATTAGCAGAATAAGAATAAGTTATGGGAATAACCTTGTCTATACTCTATTTAAAAGGAGGTAAATCTCTCTCTCTCTTTTTTTTTAAGGCACTTAAATATCCCTGGTTACAAATTACTTAGGATGCACTTCAGAGGTGATCAGATGTACTAGTGTGTGTCTCATAAACCTGAGAACTGCTAACCTAGGGTTTCATTTCAAACCTAATAGAAGTCAAGGGAGCAATAGTAGGGATGATCTAAGTGGTAACAATGGTGAAAGTCTGGCTACATCAAACAAAATCCTGGTGGTAAGCAGAATAATGACTCCCAGAGATTCCCATGCCCTAATTCCTGGAAGTTGTTAATATGTTAAATTTACACAGCGAAGGGGATTTTGCAGATATGATAAAATTAAGGTGCTTGAGATGGGAGAGTATACTGAATTATCTGGTGGGCCGAGTGTAATCAAAAGGGGACTTACAAGGGAAAGAGAAAGTCAGGAAGCTCAGAGTTAGAGAAGGAGATATGAAGAAGGAGGCAGAGGTTGCAGTGATGAGATTGCTGGCTGAGGGCCATAAATTAAGGAATGCAGACAGTAGAAGCTGGAGAAGACTAAGCAGCTTCTTCCCTAGAGCCTCCAGCAGGAATGCAATGTTGGTGAGACCTTGATTTTAGCCTAGTGAAACCTATTTTGGACTTCTGACTCCCAGAACTCTAACATACTAAGTCGGTGTTGTTTTAAGCCACTAAATTTGGGGTAATTTGTTACAGCAGCAATAACAACAGTCCTGAAACAGTTAGAGCATATTAGTATACACTGAATATGTCTCCTGAAGCATCTGATTCACTGTCTAAAAAGAATTAGTTACCTGTGACTCAAATGTAGTACTAATTCAGAAAGATGTCAGCCAAGGAAAAAGAAGCAAGACAACATAAAAATCTTGGGAACATACTATATGAGTATTTGCTTGTACGGATGGAGATTTAACCAACCATTTCCTTCAGCATATCAGAACTATCCATTTGTTTTATCTTCTTGTTTTCCCCTACCACAAAAAACAAACAAACAAAAACAAAACAAAACAAAAACCTTAATGAATGAGAATACATGAAAATTTTAGCAGAAGGGAAAGTGGATAAATAATCAAATAATTAATATTATTTTCTTTAGGAATAAAGCTAATCACAGTCTCAGTTACATTAACTTATCTACTTAGTAATTTTGACTTAATTATATCTATTTCCACAGTGATTATCACTTCTACAGAAAACCGTTATCTATTTAATGAAAATGACTATTTCCAATTTTTCAGATAAAGATCAATCTCACAGTTACAGTCTTCCATTTTAACAAGTATGGATTCTTTTGCTTTAGTTCTAAATTATAAATTACTCACTATATAATCGTTCAGATGAAACATAAAGCACTAGCAGAGAAAGTGTTTCCCAGTTAGTACGATACATAACACACATTTCCACTTACAAAATAGCACATTATATCCCTGTTGCAGTTCTCTCCAAGAATTCTAAAATCCAGAGACATATTTTTAAAAGAGAAAATGTTGTGATACATGATGTAATATACTGGCAGCACATCGTTCATATAATACAATATATTCCTTAATAAACAAATCTGTTTTTCATATGTTAAGGGAAACAACTGACGGCAAATTGTGGTTGCTGCATGGTCTTCATATACTGACTGACCAATAGAGGTGGATAATGATCTTTCCCATATGATATTAGATAAATATCAAAGGCATTGTAAAAACACTTCCCAAATGCTAAGGAAATATTGCTACTTTGATGTCTGCTTCCCTACAGATAACAGAAACCTAGATGGACTCGAATACTTAATATTACATTATTTTACATTTAATAATCATATTTAAAATATGAGTAAGAAATATGAATGAGTAGTAGTCACCCTACAGCCTATGTGTGAATTATGTGAAGCAAAAGCAGTTTTGCTTTGATAACATTATCAGATGTTAATACATTAAAAGTTTGAGAATCAATCAACAAATATTAATTGAAGTGATTACTATATCCTATGCACTCTGATATGTAGTGGAAAGTCAAGAATTAGGAATATTTGTAAAAAGAGAATACTCAAAGTAAAAGAGAGTAAGAGAAGGAGCCAGGCTTTTTATTTGACAGTCCAGTTGCTGAGAAGGCAATGAATAAAAATAAATCGATATAAGTGCTCAGAACTATGATAAATATTTTGTATGAATAAACCACTGATTTCCTGTAATGAAGTTGGAGAATATTTCAAAGGAAAGTTGATATCTGAGCTATGTTCACAAAAGTATAAAAAAAACCTCTGTCTCATAATGTTAAAAAACATAACTACACTCAGATATTAAATAGAATTAAGTGATTTAAAATATCTCCCAATGGAATTGCCTGCATTGATACAAACACAGCCTAGTCCTAGGGTAAGACCTCCTTATCTTCAGCTAATACCACCTATCATCATGTATTTTGATGAAATACAAAATAGATTACATAGTGATAAGTATACTGGGAGTTAAAATAGAGTAGCTTTTTTTTTTTTTTTTTTGCTTTTCATTAGTTCATTAGTTAATAAATTTTAACTTAGTATTAAAATTTACACACACCCAGTTTATCTGCAATAGCTTTATTTTTAATAACCCAGCTGTGCTATATAAAGAAGTTAAAGCAAAACTGGAAATCACGTACTTAAGAAATGTCACCAAGTTCACCAAAAATCATTAACTCTAGCATCTGAAGCAATTCCTCAATATTTTCCAAACATTTAAGTACAGCTTAACTTCAACCATGCAGTAAAATACTATAGTTTAGACTTAAGCATACATTCCTTTCATTTCTGTCTAGTTGCTACAGGGCACAGCTATTCATATCTACAAAGCCTGTTGGATTTACATGTGAGGGGAGAATGGGTTGAAATGAAGGTTGCATCACAAGTGAAAGCATGAAGCACAATAGAATAGAACAAGAGAACGATTGTCTGAGGCACCTCTTTCGTACATTGCATGGATTGTGAGTGTCCAGTTCTTTTTCAGATATTTATCAGAGGCAGTTAACTATCATTCTTTTTGTTGTAGAAAATAAATGGACAGGGGTGGGGGAAAGATGTCATGAGTAGGGCAGAAAGTTATGTGCGGAATGAAGGGGGAGGATGATGGGAGGGAATAACTTACCAAGGTTCTTTAAATCATGCAAGCTTAATGACATTGCACATTTTATTCACACGTACACTTTCCAACCTCCAGAGAGACCTAAAGATTTGTGACAATGTCAGAGTCTTCTGAAAAGATTAAAGTCTAATGTCTTTTAAACTCAAAATTTTAAAACATGTAATAGTAAAATGTAAGAGTCTTAAAATACTTTTGTATAGGAAAGGTGGTAGCAATAGTTTAAATTTTGGTTTCAAAATTACAAATGTTTTACAAACCACCATATGCATCCAAATGTGTAAGTGAATATCACCAAGAAATGAAGAATAAATTTAGTTTTACTGGTCAACATATAAGTCAGTGAAATTTAACAATGGCTCAGGACATCTTTATAGGAAGGCATGGGAGGATGTTACTGGGGAAATGAATATTTAATTGGAGAGTGCAGCTAGAATTTGTTATCATGTGAACACATTCAGACTTATATGATTACATATATGCTTTAACATGTGTATGTATACCAACACATATAAAGTTTAGAATCAATGTTTTAAACTGTGTCTTAGAATATAAACTACTTACTCTAAGTTACAAACATTTGAATAATTCCTTTCTGTAAGATACGTCTACATACTAGAAATACTAAAATAAAGATAAAAGATTAAAAATTATTTTTGAAACCTAAATATTTCAGAACAAATCACAATTGTTTACATTCAAGAAAATGTAAAAGCTAGTGTTACTAACGTGGTTCTCAAAACTACATGATTTTTAATAGAAAATTTTAGCTCTCCAGTATGTTTGTTGATTTACCTTATTAAAACAAACTCAGATTGTATGAGGAGATAACACTATGTTAAAATTCTAGCTTTAACATTGTCTATTTGAGTATCTTGGGTCAAATCATTTAACTCGTCAGAGCTAAGTGTTTTTAGCCTGAAAACAAGGATGACACCTAGCTACAGCATTTTGTGAGGATTATAGAACTATATATGATGTCCTACGATTACCTAAGGTATCAAACATATAACTCTATAGCTGTCAGTGCTTACATATTTCCCTCACCCGCCCCCCACTTCATATAGACTACTCAAACCCTAAATATCTATTTTGAAAAGAACCTATACCAATTTCCCATTTGAGATCTATGGGACAATAACATAGGCCCAAAGGACTTCAGTCTAAGATAAAAGTTATACAAAGTCCTTCTGCCTTCAATAATTGAGATATTTTGAAAAGGCACCCAGAACTATGTCTACAAATGGCACTCACTGGTAGGGGAAGCAAGACAATTTTGAAAAACAGGTAACATAAGATTAATGTTCTACTTGTTAGGTTCAGTGTTTGTTGTTGTTGTTGTTAATAGGACCCTTATTTAAATATATTTATTTAACTGATATCCACCAAACTTTGATATTAGCCCAATTTCTTTGTTTTTGTGAGATCTGTGATAAGTAATTTGTCACCTCTTTTTTTTGTAACTCTGGATATGCTTTTTAATGTTTCTGTATGATTATGATTATTGTATCAGGGTTATTTTTTTTAATTGTTGTCATTTTAAAGTTTAAAAATACTTATACCTAGCTATCAGAGAAATGTATTTACAGAAAAAAAAAAGGATGGAAATGTAAGACAATTAATGGACTATATTTCAGATTTAGGATATTTAAACCTAATTTTATCAATCCTTCAGACATCTTTGACAGAGATGTATTTGACAGAGAAAGTATTTTCTGCTTTCTCTCCAAAAACACTGGGTATATGAATTGCAGACCTTCTATATGTTAACAGATACAATACCATATTTCTTAACTTCTATAACTTACTGTGGTGAGGCACTAGGACGTTGACAATTTGTCTTCTTTTCCACTGAGAAGACAGACTAATTTAAGATGATTTCTCTTTCATATAACCCAAAACATGCTGTCAGATTGAAAAACTCAATGACTGCTTAGCATGAAAACATCAATTTGAAAAGCTAGCTATTATCCGAGAGGTTTTGTTTCCCCTCTACACTGATTTCAGAGAAAAATATTTATGCATAAAACACACACATTGTTATAACCTGTATAAGAATATGAAACCTTTTGATTTGTGAGCTCCTGTAGGAAGGTGAATATTATTCCTGCAATAAATAATATTTTATCTGTTTCTAAAATAGCTTAATAATTCCCATGGGTCTATTATAAGAACTGTTTGTTAATCAAAACTTTTAACTTCTAGTAAATATAACCATAATCTATTAACTTTTAATTTCCTCTAGCACTAGCTGCTGGACCAAATCAGCAAACAGAAGCAATATAATAGGTATTTAGAATACCACACTAACCTACTCTATAGCTTTAATAAGTCATTTTCACTTTCAAGGTCTCTTTCCATGTCAACAAACTGAAACAGACTCGATTTTTTTTTAAGATTCTATTTTTAAGTAAACTCTGTTCCCAGTGTGGGGCTCAAACTCACAACCTTGAGATCAAGAGTTGCCTGCTCTACCACCTGAGCCAGCCAGGCACCCCAAGACTCGATTTTTGTTAAGACTGGTTTTGGTTCTATCATTCTCTGAGTCCTTCACTCTCAATCTCTCTCTCTCTCTCTGTTGTAATATAAAACTTCAGGAAAAATTACCATAATTCGGAACTCATTTTAGGGAGAATAATATATGCTATACATTTAAAACAGAATATAAACCCCCAATATTAAAATGCTAAGAAATAATAATAATTTAGCTAGGTGAATTTGATTCAAGTTATGAAAAATGATTGATCCTCCTTCATTTGAGGGTTAAGACATCTTAATGAACCTTGCTGCTGTATTTGACACTGAGGACCTCACTAATCTTTTTCTATTCATGAAGAAGTAAGGACCTTTGCTTAGATGCTATTTTCTTATTTTTCTCTTACCTCTTTGACAATCTGATCACTTTTAAGGGACTGTTCTCCTACACCCAGATGTGTTTCCCTAGATGCATTGCTTCAATCATCCATTATGCTTCTTTCCATTCCCTCATTAGGTGAATCTCTTGGTTTTAATTATCACCCATGTTCTGATGATTCCTAAATCTATATCTCAGGCTCCAACCTTTACCCTAAATTACAGATTCTTACCTAGCTGCTTATCCACAGACATCACAAACTCAGCATGATAAATTTGTATCACCTTCCTAATCCTACTCTTACTCCCATCTTCTCGATCTCTATGGAAGGCAACAGTCTCTAGTCCTGAGACACCCAAAAAATTTCCACAATGATGAAAATATTCTACATATGCACTGTCTGGTGTATGGCTGATGAGCATGTGAAATGTGGCAAGTGAGGAACTGAATGAGGAACTGAATATTTAATTCTGGCATTTTAAATTCCTTCACTTAAAAAAAATGTTTTGTTGTACACTAAATTCCTGTAAGTTTCCATTACCAAAGATGGAGGAGAAGGAAAAAGATTGTGCATAAAACATAAAACCACAGTAAAGAAAAAAATTCTAAACCTCAGATGCAACCTCAATTTGTTATTTTACTGGATAGAAAAATGAATGAAAAGAGTGCTAGTTTCATAAACTTTAGGTACAAAGCAATAGAGAATACCAGTGTGTATCTTAACCCATAAGAGTAAAATAAGTATATGGGGCGCCTGGGTGGCTCAGTCGTTAGGCGTCTGCCTTCGGCTCAGGGTATGATCCCTGCGTTCTGGGATCGAGCCCCACATCAGGCTCCTCCACTGGGAGCCTGCTTCTTCCTCTCCCACTCCCCCTACTTGTGTTCCCTCTCTCGCTGGCTGTCTCTCTCTGTCAAATAAATAAATAAAATCTTTAAAAAAAAGAGTAAAATAAGTATAAAACAATACATTGCTAAAAATATAACACACTGATTATTTACTTGACAAATATTTATTGAGCACTTACTACGTTCAAGGCAGTGTGCTAGGTGCTGGGCATTCTGCAAGAAAACAGACAGCCATCATCCAGGTCCTCAAACATCTTTAATGTAGTAAATTCTCTCCTAAGCTCCTTTTACTTGGGGGGAGAAGGAGGGTGGGTTAAAAAATTCAAGTTTATTTCACCCTTTAAGAGAATTGGGAAAAAAAGAATCTGTGAAAAATAAGCATAAATGTTTTTTTTTTCTTCTGAGGGTATAATGCTTTATAAAGTAAACTACAGTACACACTCTCTTTAGAGCAGCATTTTGTTTTTATTAAATCTGTTTTTTATAGCAACCTTTTGGGATGAAAGAAAATGTAATTTCAAGAAACAGCTTCAAAAGAATTATTCCAACTACTTAACAAGATGAAATTGGTGTAAAAATGACAATGAAATATATATTAAGAACAGCCTATGTAGATATAGGCTTAGTCTCAAAATTCTACAACTATATTACAGTTGTCAGAAAATAAGGCATGCTTTAAATAAGTGTAAAATATTTTTGGAGTACAAATACTGATGGGATAAATATGGTACAAGATTAAGTGACAGGTAGAAGAAATAGAAATCTGTAAGAGCTGATTAATTATTACAGAATTATACTCTCAACTGATTGTTCTTAAGTAGAAAAAGACTGAGTCTGCTGTTTATAAATAACATAGTGCTTCTTTCATTAGTTATCATCTTCTCTTAAAAAAAGATGCTGGGTTAATTGTGAAGGTTAAGAAACATTCTGCTAGAAGTTTTTAAATGCAGAACTCATCATTAAAATTTAAAAAAGCATCGTGTCATTTATACTTGAGGGATATAATTTTTGCAGGGCTTTTAAGGACAAGAAATAATTTTTTTTCATTTTATGTCAAAACACATGAAAACAGATATATATATTCAAAAATTTAAAAGATAATCATTAGCAGTATGACATGTGTTATCAAAAAGTAATTGTTAACTATACTTTTCCTTTTAAGTAGAAAACAAAATTGATTATAATGGCATTCTTGTACTGAAGCTAAATGCTCTGTATTTTACATATTTTACTATTCATAAGTTAGGTTTTATTATAACTGGGCCCTAGAATGTGCATAGTTCATCCACCACAATATTTACTCTTATAGGTCCTCCAGTGAAAATTTCACAGAAATGTCCCAAAATTTCATTATACCAACTGCAAATGGTAGGAGTACCTCAAAATACCCTTACTAATCCTTAGTGACCCATCACAGAATAAATATTTTTAAATTATTTTTTCCATTTACTTTCTTAGCATAGTAAATATTTTTAAATGTATGTAAAAATTATTCTTAAAATTATCAATTATTTTAGATGAAAACAGATGGATGGGGCCTTTTTATTTATTTATCTCTAAATACATTCACATTTATTTTAAAAGTGTAAAACATTAATAATCCAAATAAAATTTTTAAGGATCTTAGAGTCTTCTGATTATACCACACTTCCATACTCTTCTTTCTACATGCAAGCCTTTTGGTTTCATCTTTATGCAAGCACCTGCACTATCTTTTAAATTATTTTAACTCCTTTCTGGACTATTACAAGTTTTGCCGAATCTTCCTGGATGTGTTACCACACACAGTATCCTCACAGAATGGATATCCAAAGCTTTGCACAAAAATGATGATGTGTTTTAGTCTATTTCAATAGCTTTCTTTGTGACTGTCCTTTGATATCCTTAGAATCAAAGCCATTAAATCATTACCTTATTGGCATAATATGTTTTAATTATCTCTAAATATTTTACTTTTAATACCCACATTAAAATTCATCTAACTTTTTCCAATCAACTAAATTTCTCCCTTGAATTCTTTTTTCTTCAGCTAGAACTACTTGAGGCGATGAAAGTCTTGATCTTGAGGGTGATTTTTAAAATAGGATGCTGGCAATACCTATTTTTCCATAGGGCATTCCAGAAATACTACTGTGCTATTTTTTTTATCATTCAAATGTAATAATATCATTACATATGATATGTAAAGGATCTACAACATGATTATATTCTATTTTATGTCATAAAGTAATGGGAACTTATCAGCAATTGTTCTGGCCTTGGTTCCCAAAGCCAGTTTTTCACAGTTGATTTCAACAAATATTGGGTGCCTACTATGTGACATATAACACTGCCATGTACCAAACAGATAAGATAAAGCAGAAACATTCAGAAATCAAGTGAGGGTGAGCAAGAGAGAAAGGTCATAACAAAAAACTGTAACACTATAATAGGTTTTGAAAGTACCATACAAGTCACCAAAGGGAGCAATTCATGCACTTTAGGAAGTGGGGAATCAGAAAAAGCTGATGACAAGTGTTTTATCTTTCTCTGGGCTTTGAGATTTATGTAGGAATTTGTAAGGAACACCTGGTGAAGCAAGGTGGAACGAGAGGAAGAACAGAGAGGGTACACAGCTACGAAAGTGTACCATTTGTTAAAGAAAAGTGAGTACCCCACTGTGGCAATAATAAAGGAATCAGGTGTATATGTGGAAGAAGATAACCTTCAAAAGCAGAATGCAGAGAGCCTATGAAGGACCTTCGGGATTGTGCCTAGAAGTTTCAACTTGATTCTCTAGGCAGAGGAGGTTTTTGGCACAAGAGCCCACAATAAGGTCTATAGAAAGATCACTCAAATATAATCCAAGAGAGATTTAAGGGGGAGCATCTGGAAGGACCAATTTGGAGACAATAGACTATTACAACATTTCCAGATAGAAATGCTAAGGGCAAAAAAATAAGGCAGTGGGAGTTAAGAGGAAGAGACGCAGCTGAGCAGAGGAGGAAAATGTTAGGACACAGAAATTAATAAAACTTAGAGAAACAAGGAAGACATGAAAAATCAGAGCTTCCAGTTTCAGTAACAAGTTAACTGGGATAGGAAAAGCAAGTGAGTAAGTTTCATGAATGTCTTAAATGGTGGAACACATCCTGTTCATTTTTGGATCTATTATTTAGCACAGGCACATTACAGGCATTTAAATGGTTGTGAATTAATGAATAAATTATTCATTTTTATGGTCAGTCATTTATTGCAATCTCAGTATTTTCAGCCACAAATATGCTTTTCTAAATAACCAAAGTAGGAAAATGCTATAAGCATAATCAAATGTTTGGGGGTGCCTGGGTGGCACAGCGGTTAAGCGTCTGCCTTCGGCTCAGGGCGTGACCCCAGCGTTATGGGATCGAGCCCCACATCAGGCTCTTCCTCTATGAGCCTGCTTCTTCCTCTCCCACTCCCCCTGCTTGTGTTCCCTCTCTCACTGGCTGTCTCTATCTCTGTCGAATAAAGAAATTAAAAAAATCTTAAAAAAATGTTTGGCAGGTAAGTTTGTACAGGATGAAGTTTGGGGTCATTTTTTATAATGTCTAGATCTTCATATATAAGGAAGGACACCATCAGTGTGTGTCCTTTGAGTTACTGTTTTTTGAACCATGTTAGATTTGCAGGGAATATTTCCATAATCTCACCTGCAGGTAGTTCTTCTCCCATAATATACAACTATAAAGGTAGTTAGGGAACTCAGGGTGACAATCTTTGGTAATTAAATCATATATATGTATTAAATGTGTGTAATTATATATTACATATATATGTGTACTTATATGTATAATCATCTATATAATTTAATATATATTTTTATATAATTTATATATAATTAGGCCATATACTAATCTCATTATTGGCATGCTTTTATGATTATGAGTATAAACTTATTTCATCTGCTATAGAATTTCTAAAGTATTTTTAGGTGTTAAACTTTATACATGAGTAGGCTTATTTAACAGGGAAAAAATTTCCAAGATATTATTCTGTATTAATGTTTTCATATGTGGTAAAATGATACAGTATTCCAATACCAACAACATAAGAGGCACAAACTAATTATTTTGTGTGTGTCCCCAGCCAGCTTCATTCAATTAGTTGCATGACTCAGTTCAAAAGGTGATTAATTGGCTTCTGTTTCATATAGCAAAATTACCATCCCATCTATGATATATGAAAAACATTGAGAAATTTTTAAATTTAAGCTTAATCGCCTTGTCTAAGTATTAAACACAGAGAAATAAGGGGTAGGGTAATTGATATTCAAACCTTCCCTGAGGCAGAACAATTTTCCACTTGCTCTTACCCAATGATACACTCTGTACACAATACTTGTCTATCAGCAGTCAACACGTCTGGAGGTGGAATACAGAAACTGCCTCCTCTGCTTAACTAGTTGGAGTAAATTCGACAAGGATTAGTTATGCATGAGAGGGTATCAGTAACCCCAGGAAGTCTCAAAATAATGACTCTCCTTATCCTGCAATCCAATCATTTTAGCTAGGAGTGGATTGAAATGTTTAATTATTACTTGGAAACCAAGTAGGATATGTTGTTCTACTTTTTTCCCACTATTGTGTTACATTTTTAAGTAGATTTTTTTTGCAATCTCCACAAAAAATGTTGGTATATTTCTGCATCTAAATAGATTTATTTATGATACTAAAACCTCTCTTTCCTCTCTTTTTATGGGTGGGTGAATATTTCTAAGCAAAGTTCCATTCCAGTAGAGTCATTTTGCAGTCATTTCTGGACTGTCATTGTTCTACAAGTCTGTAAACTGGTAACAATGGGTTTTCATTGCATTTCTCTGATTAATAATTTCACATTTCAACATGAAAGTATAGTTTAGCAGTTTGAGAATGGCTGGTGGAACTTAACTTCCTATACTTATTTCACATTTTAAGGCTCATATTTTTAAAGGAGTACAAATTTAATAGCACGAATTCTCTCAAGTGTTAATTCAATCTGCACAGAAGTACATTACAGATTTTAGTCAACTATGTCAGTTTCCTAGAAGGATATTTTGAGTCTATAGGCCCAAAATATTTTTTTTTTTAGTTACCTACAGAACTTTAAATGTCTCTTTCCTCACAAAACAAGAGGTGGTCAATTAATAATGACTTCTGCTAACAGCAACATTTTACACATAGTGGGCACTCAAAGATGTTTGTTTACATTAGTAAATTTCACCAACATATTGCAATCCATTTAGGAAGGAAAGCCTGTGGTTAAGAAAAAAAAAAAAAAACTTAGAAAGTGACATTTAAACTAATGCAAATTGAGTGAGAGTCCACAAACTATTGGAAATAACGTTAGAATGACACTCAAACTAGGCTCTTACCTAGTTCTGACACCATCTAGCTTTGTGATAGTATAAAAGTCACATGCTGGGGCACCTGCTTGACTCAGTTGGTTAAGGCTCTGCCTTCAGCTCAGATTATGATCCCAGGGTCTTGGAATGGAGCCCTGCGCGAAACCACTGGGCTCCCTGCTCAGCAGGGGCTCTGCTTCTCCCTCTCCTTCTGACCTTCCTCCCTGCTTGAGTTCTCTCTGTCTCAAATAAATAAATTAAATTAAATTTTAAAAAAGCCACATGCTTAAAATAAATGTAAAAGTGAAATAGTATTACAATGATGAAGGATGAACACAGGGAGGCTAGGAAATATGCCTTTGTTGGTAATCTAGCATTTATGTGGACCTCTCTGGGCTTGTTTCCTTGTTTTAAAATGAGAGAGTTGAATTAAATGACGTCCTAGTTCCTTTTCATCTCTAGAACACTGTAATTTTCATGAAGGGGAACAAAAGAAATATTTTGATCAAAATTGCTAAGGTTAAGCCCTGAAAACTTCCTAAGTTTGGTTTTACTTGAAATTTGCTAAAGAAGGCAAATATGAGTAAGTTCATGGAAAAGCAAGAAGCAATAGTCACATTTGTTTGCTGAATGAATGAATGAGGAAGCAGAAATAGAATAAATTATATGTATATCTTTATAACTTACAAAGTGTCTTCCAACAAATTATGCATGCACCCATTACATCCTAAAAAGAGTCCTTTGAAAAACGGAGTACATTACCCAGGATCACTAAAACACATAAAAAGTGGAGCCATATTTCAAAGCAAAGCATTTAGAGTCTAGCCCCTGCTCTTGACTGTAACAATCTGACCGAATCACTATTTCTCTACGTTCTATTTTCCAGTTTCTCCCGGCTTCATTCATCACCTCCCTATTCAATACTCTTTTGTGCTTTTCACCACTTATACTTCAATTAGTATCCTCTGGCTTTGTGTCTCAGATATACATACACAACCTTTTATCTCTTTTTTTCTGCCACATTCTCTTTTCTAGTCTATTTTGCTACAAACATCTTTTATTCATTTTAAATTTCATATCTCAATTAAAAGTGATACAATATTGTTAAAATTTTGAAGTAAAATGGAGACAAGACTTGAGGATTTCCTGAGTAGACAAAACCATTTAAACCACACAAACAAAACTAAATCTAGCTTATTTCATGAACAAAAGTAAAACTTAACTTAGGTTATTCCTTGTAAGTGCCTCTGAAAATCATAAAAGAAACTTAAGTCATCTTCCTAATGTGGTCTGAGATAATCACTTGTAACCCACTCCCTGCCATCTGACAATCCCCATTGCAATACCAATCACTGTAAAAGTTAACAACTTCCTCATTTTTACTTTATAAGCCATCCTATAACTTCATATCTCCTGAGCTTCATATCAGTTTTTATTTTTGAAAGCTCCCAGTTTATAAACTGTTCTTATATGTACAATAAACTCATAATAAATACTATTTTTTCTTGGTCTAGTGGTTTCAATTTTGATATTTCTGGATTTTTGACAACAGCTAATAAGTTAAGCTCAGTACTATATCTAACAAAGGGGAGAGAAAATGATAACCATAAAATTTAAGTGAAATTAGTTATAAGAATCAGAGCTATAGATTTCTACAGCCTCTGGAAATGTTTAAGCACCCTAAAATTCCCAAAGTCCTTATGTAGTTTTAAATAAAATCATTTTATAACAACATTCAAGAAATTATTACCCAATTTAGAAATTTAAAAATACTGAAATTTTGACAATAGTGGTTCCCTTTGTTGTCCTTTGAAATTATATACTATTTTATCTGCATTAGATTTTTTTTTTTTTGAGGGCAGGATGGGATATCAGTTTAAAAGGGAGTTAAAAGCATTGAAGATAATTTAAAATTCAACATAACCACTGGGACACGATAGATTTCCTTTTTAACTTATCTGCCATATTACCAATTGAAAAAAAATTGTTCAATGGTTTACAACTGCTTTTTCTTAGAAAGAATTATTTTCAAAAAAAATTATTTTCAATTATATCAGTGGGCTGATGCTGATCTGTGGACTGCTATGAAGATGAACTAAATCTTATTTTTTAAAATGTTAACTATTTCAATATTTATTTTTTAAAGATGAATCAAAAGAAATCAAATATCAAAAAAATTATATTTTTTCAATATTTTATTTATTTATTTGACAGACAGAGAGAGAGCACAAGCAGGGAGAGCAGCAGAGGGAGAGGGAGAAGCAGGCTCTCCACTGAGCAAGGAGTCCGATACGGGTCTTAATCCCAGGACCCTGGGATCATGACCAGAGCTCAGGGCAGATGCTTAACCAACTGAGCCACCCAGGCATCCCTCCCCTACAAATAAAGTTCTTTATGTCATTTAACTTACTATAAGAAAGTGCTTTTTAAAAACCTACATATAACATTAGTGATGGCATTTTTCACCTAACATCTCAGTAAAAATAGCATCATCTTATTATTTATAGATGTAGTATAAAATAATGTTTTGAATGTTTAGAGTTAAAAATACTTCAAAGGTGTTTTTTTCCCCCCAGAATGAAACTACTATGTAATTTTTACACATGAATTTTCTCTTAAAATAACATGGTTTCATAGAATTAGGCATTTGGAAACACTTAGAGACAAAGTTACATGAAGTTATATTTCTATAGCAATTGTAAACTTCCTTTCAACACATTTGTACCAACAATATAATGTCTACTACATATATATTACTGACATTCTTTGACTGCAATTGCAACTTCAGAGCAATGTGACTGTCACTTATTAGTTGCAGTTCTGAAAGATGTTAATATGTCTTGCGTTCCTACTGTGCTTAGCACTATAAAAAGCTTTTTCTTTTCCTGGTGACTGTTTTCTCAAGACAATCACTACACAGGTTAATCTCTTACAGCTATTCATTATATATGGTGTTATTGGTGTTAATATTTTTTAAAAAATTGGAGAGTATTACCTCTTTTTGAGACCACTGTAGAGATTTGTATATTTGTGTTTTTAATAATATATACATGTTCAGATTTTCAATGTCTTCCATAATCTAGTCTCACTCTATATATTCAACCTTTTTTCCTCAACCTTTTCCAATCCTACAAGGACCCAGTCTCATGGCTTTTAGTACATCTTGTGCTTATTACTGTTCCTAATATTCTTCCTGTGCTCTTCTTTCTGGATGGAACACTAGCCATCTTTAGCTCTATTTATTAATACTGCATCCTTATAAGTAAACCAAACTGAATTCTCAAAATCTTTAGAAGACTATAGCATATATTGATTCTGGCATTCTCTGAAATTCAACTGCATATAGTCCACAATAAATTCACAACAGGTGTTCTTTTTTTAGGTTTTTATATCTTTGGAAGCAGAATGCAAATTTCTTGTGAATAAAGGTCAAGTCTATTATTTTATTATTTGTGTTACCCACTCCAGACCAAGATATAATCAGCTGTTAAGTCCTTATACTGCTCCAAAAGAAGCAAAAATACTTTTCTGACAACACATCTAGCCAGGAAATAGTACCAGCTTCTCTGTGCTTCACCCAGTCACAAACCAGTCATCACCAACTCCAGCGTGGAACAGTATGTGCCTTATTTGAGGGACCTATTTCTCCTTACTCCAGCTATGTGATTCAACTGAGGGTTGCCTATCATAATACCAAATCCTTGTAGCCATATGATTTTTAAAATAATGAGACCTGGGTCAATCAGAGGCATTCCTTCAGGATTTACCAACTGGGATTTTAAAAAAGAAGAGAACCTTATTCTCTGAATAGCAAAATTTAGAAGATATGGAGCTGGAAGATGTTAGTAGCTGTGGGTCCACTCCACAGAAAAACTAACGTTAGAAAATAACATGAACACACAAATAGATGAAAACAAGAAGAATGGTTCCTGACATTGATCTAGTTCCTGATTCAATTATCTCTAAGGCTCAAATATGTCTCTGCTCTATCAGCAAATAAGTATACTGGAACCCTTTTGTGGATATACATCCAAAGGTAAATGAGACATAAGGATTTACTGATTTTTTCAGTGTCTTTCTTCTTTAGTATGGACATGTTCTAAATTCAGTTCAAGGAAAAGATATCATTTCTGTAAAAGTGGATAAAAATAAAAGCAGTCTTTTAAGATGTAAATGATGTTACAATTTATAAATAAAATAACATAATAGGTCAGATTATCATCCTTAGTTTCTCCTACAAGTTATCTAGATACTTAATAAAATGCAAACATTCTGAGAAAATACCACACTTGGCCCAGACAAAGAACAACTTCAACTTTCATGTGAATGTCAGGTATGATTATAACTCAAACATGAGAGAGAATGAGAGCAGTTTACTCTATCTTCAATACAACATTTCGCCTAGAACATATTTCACAAATAGAGTTGAAAGGTGCTATCATCTCTAATATTCATATTCTACTTCACACTTAGTATTTTATAATTCATTTCTAAATTTGAGAATTTTCCAGTTTTAAGAAATATATTCTTCTATAAGAAATGGTATCATTCCAGTCTGTGTTCATTAGCATAAAATTCTAAGAAAGATTCTTTCAGAGTCTTTAGGCTTTAGTCTTAAGCTATCAGTTCCCTTCACTCAAAAAATAGCTATTTATAAATGGCTATGTATATTTTAGTTATAGTCTCACATTTCCAGCTACATGTAAAATAAAATACCACTGTATCACAGCTCACTATTAGAGATGTTTGTATGTGGCACAGGTTGTATTAGGCTACCTTAAATTTCAGTACCAAAGATGAGAATATTATTTAAACCTGAAAATCTGTAAATAAGCATTAGTTCCATATTTCTATAGGTAAAAAGGGACATTTTAATATGTACCTGTAAATTTAGCACAATACAGAGAAGTATGTATTTATATTTGGTTAAACCAACTATAAAGAGGAAAACAGGCTAATCTTTAACATGGAGTTACTATAAGTAAACTTGAAATAGTCCTTTTAAGCAGACGATTTAAAGTAAATTGTATTCCAGTTTCACATTGTTAGTATATATAAAAACATTATAGGTTTGCAAAGAATGGCAAAGAGATATCTGCATTCTCATGTTGACCACGGCATCATTCAAAACAGCCAAGATATAGAAACAACACAAATGTCCATCAAGCAACCTTATTCTTTGGGGAACCTGGGTGGCTCAGTCTGTTAAGCATCTGATTGTTGTTTTCACCCCAGGTCATGACCTCATCAGTCATAAGATCAAGCCCTGCTTGGGGGGGAGGGTCCACGCTCAGCAGGGAGTCGGCTTGAAGGTTCTCTCCCCCTGCTCCCCTAAAATAATAAACAAATCTTAAAAAAAAAAAAAAACGACCAAAATGTCCATCAACGAATGAGTGGATAAAGACGTGATATATACATGTGCATTTGTGTGTCTGTATGTATATACACACAAAATGGGATATTACTCAGCCATCAGAAGGAAAGAAACACTGCCATTTGTGAAAACAGGATGGACCTTGAAGGTATTATGCTAAGTAAAATAAGCCAGACAAAGAAAGACAAATACTGTATGGTATCACTTATATGTGGAATCTTAAAAATCAATCAATCAATAAGAGAGAAAAGAAAAGAAGAAGAAAAAGAAAAAAAAGGTCAAACTCATAGAGACAGTAGAAAAGTGATCGGTAGGAGCTGGGAAGTGACAAAAAAAGGAGAGGTTGGTGAAAGGGTACAAAATTTCAGCTATAAGATGAATAAGTTCTGAGTATCTAATATAAAATACGGTGGCCATAGTTGATAACATTGTATTATATAACAAAAATTTGCTAAAAGAATACAACTTAAATGTTCTCACACACAAAAACTTTTTTTTAATATGTAAAGTGATGGATGTGTTAATTAACTACATGGTGGAAATCCTTCCACAGTTTATATGTATATCAAATCACTACAATGGTAGTTAAACCTTTCAGTTCATATGTATATCAAATCACCACAACCACAATGTACACCTTAAACACCTTGCAATTTTATTTATCAATTATACTGCAATAAAGCTGAAAAAAACAATCTGGTCTTTTCTACTTGAAAGATTACTTTGTATATATGGATCAGATTGTTTTTAAAATCTGCCACCGTAATATAAATGAAACATGTAGCCACTTTCTAAAATGATCTATTCCTTCTCCACCTCTTACTGTTGTTGTCATTGTCATTTTATCTGAGGCAGAAATCATAAAAGAGATTCAAAGTCCATTTTGCATAAATAGATCTTTTTACTGGTATTTTATTAATGTTAATAACACTGCTAGAGTATATTTAATAATTATATACATTCTAGCAGTATTATTCATATTGACAAATTACCAATTATTACAATTATTTTCTGTTTTGATGATAGCCAGTAGCAAATCTAATCACATTTACCCAATTATCCAGTCAGTTAAGAAAGCTAAAAGATTTTATTTTTTTTAATTTTTTTTAAAGATTTTATTTATTTATGTGACAGAGAGACAGCCAGCGAGAGAGGGAACAGAGCAGGGGAGTGGGAGAGGAAGAAGCAGGCTCCCAGCAGAGGAGCCCGATGTGGGACTCGATCCCGGAACGCCGGGATCACGCCCTGAGCATGAAGGCAGACGCCTAAGGACTGCGCTACCCAGGCGCCCCTAAAAGAAAGATTTTAACACCTGTGGTCATCATTTCTTCCCACTCAAATTAGAGATGATTTTACTAGCACTTGAGAATATCTACTAAGTGAGGAAAGTCTATTTCTGTCATAAAAAGCAGTAAGTCCATTTGTATGTCAAATATCTATCATTTCATAACTACATGTAATTTGTTAAATATTTAATCATTCCAAATCCAACATGCCAATCAAATATATGCAAAATAACTTACTAGTATTCAGACTTATCAACTGTGGTTTAATAAATAGGTATAGCATATTATAAAAGGTATATGTATAAAAGCATTTTTTTATTCCACTTGTCTAATAAAGAGAAAGGACAGTGAGAGAGATGGAGCTAAAATGCACTGAAACCTAAAATATATTGCTACAACAACCCTTTGATGTAGATATTACTATCTCTATTGTACAGTTAAGAAGACAGGCTCAGAAAGGGCAAATGAACTGCACAGCACAGAAAATGGTGTGAGCTCATTTGAATCCAGATCTTCTTGGCTCTAAAGTCTTTCTTTTCCATTGCACTATTGCTTCTTGACTTCTCTTACTTGATGTAAACAAATATGCAAAAAATAAAGAATAAGGAATAAAATACTAAGTATTTATTTTTTAAAGATATTTATTTATTTATTTATTTATTTATTTGAGAGAGACAGAAAGAGAGAGAATGAGAGCAGCATGAGCAGGGAGAGGGGTAGAGGGAGAAGGAGAAGCAGGCTCCCCACTGAGCAGGGAGCACAACTCAGGGCTCCATTCCAGGACCCAGAGATCATGACCTGAAGGCAGATGCTTAACCAACTGAGCCACCCAGGTGCCCCTAAAATACTAACTATTTAATTTGAGATGTCTGGAGTTTCACAAAAACATCTATACCTTAGGCAATTTTTTAAATTTTTTATTTATTTTATTTTGAGAGAGAGAGAAAGCATGTGTGAGCATGAGCTGAGAAGCAGAGGGATAGGAAGAGAGAATCTTAAGCTGGCTCCATGCCCAGTGCAGAGTCAAATGCAGGCCTTGATCTCACCACCCTGAGATCATGACCTGAGCTGAAATCAAGAGTCCAGTACTTACCTGACTACACCACCCAGGCACCCCACCTTAGGAAATTTTTAATGAAAGCAAATGCTGATAGAAAATATATAAATGGAGAAAGCACTGCTTCTCAAACTACCTACAGTGAAAGGAATAGGTTGTTTCAGTTAACTGCCACTCTACAATACTTACAAAAATATGTAAGTACCAGAAAAAAAATTACTAGAAAAATGATCATGTGCTTGGATTTCACAGCAACATCAAATTGGTATAAAAATTTCTAAATGCTTGGGACACCTGGGTGGTTCAGTCGGTTAAGCACCCAACTTGACTTCAGCCCAGGTCATGATCTCAGGATTGTGAGATCGAGCCCTGTTGGGCTCCACACTCAGTGGGGGTCAGCTTGAGGATTCTCTATCCCTCTTCCCTCTGCCCCTCCCCACCTCCTGTGCATGTGTGTGCACATGCTGTCTCTCAAGATAAATAAATAATCTTAAAAAAAAATTCTAATACTCTCAATTTTTGCACCTATCTGTAGAAGACCAGCGCCAGTCTGTGGACCATGTTTTGAGTAAAACTGAGCTAGAGGACAGGTTTAGCACAGGTTATGCGATGAGTTTAATGTATATTAATTTATATATTGCAAAATGTATCTATTCACCTATATTTTATTAAAGTAAAGCCGATTTCCAATTCATTGCAAAATCTTGATACTTAACTTGCTTTTCATGATAGTTTAGTATAAAAGAAAGTAAAGTGCTCCTTAAGAAAGATAAAGAAAGTTGAAAATAGAATAAAATATATATTGTCTTACTGAAGCAGGTAGATAGAAAGCATAGGCTTATCAACGCAGCATTCATTTTTGTTCTCTATGTGTGTGTACATAAAATTGTTATTAAGGATCAACATGCAACATTGTTAATTACTTCTGAATATGGTAATTATTATTCTGTGGTTAAAATTATTTCATCTTCTTTCTGACAGGCTCAGGGGATGTGATTTGTTCTTACTGAATATATTGATAATCACAGCAATGGAGAAACAAGATGACTAATGTCATGTTTATCCTTTCTGTCAAAGCTGGCAGATAAAAACAGGTTTCCACACTTACCATTTTCCTAAATGTGGCAGCAGTTCATAATAGATCCCTAAATGAATTTTGACAAAGTGAAAATTTGTTTTACATCATGAGATCTGGGCAATGATTCTAGAAAAATGTGATAATTAAATTCAGAAAACAAGAAACATGAAATAGATTTTTCCCACAGCATAGTAAGTAGCTTTGTGTAACACAGTATAGAATGACATTGTTATTTAGTTTTTAATTTTCTTTTTCAAATCTTACTAACCATGGAGTATACTGAAGCACAATAGATAGGGTAATGAGATCAGTATTTACCTATTCCTTTAAATAATTATCAATGTTTTCTTTCATAATTGGGGGATAAAACTATTTTACTAATTTTGGTATATGGATAAAACTACAGTTAACTAATATTGGAATTTTCATTCGTGAAGCATTTATCTTCTTAGAGTGCATAAAGAACATCTAATAACAGCTTACGGTAACGTTTTGAATTAAACAAATAGTATTATAATCTATGCAGAGCTATCACTGTTGTGAAAAAACAAACCTTTCGTGACATCATGAAACTGAAGTGTTTTAATATTCACGCTAATTCTGAATAGAAAAAAGAGGATGCTTTGATAAGCAATTTATAATAGCTAATAAAGTCAATCATTTGTAGAAAATTTCATAAAATCATGCCTTAATATTTTACAAAGTATAAAAGACAGTTTGAAAGTTATAAAATACAAAATAATCATTTTCCAATTATTTTATTAAGTGTATAGTTTCCATTTAATTGCCCTACAATAGAGAATACAATTAAAGATAGGTAATGGAAAAAACAATTAATAGCCCAATATGCCTCAGAAAATACAGGCAAAATAGGGATTTATTAGAGTGTTTGCTCAGTGATGTCACAAATTAGTATATTTGCAAATAGTAGCTCAGTAAATGATTGTTAAATTAAAACATATTAATATAGGAGGCATACAAGAGTAATAAGGTCCAAAGTAGCAATTTACTGAAACAAAACTGACTGTGCCTGTCTCACACTGGGATTAACTTCATATTGTGTTGGCAGAGAAAAGCTTTAATTCGTGTTAGTTATCATTGGAATGGTCACCATGGTATGGTATTAGTATCACTCAGCTGCCAAAGAAATAACCTATGTCACAGCAATAACTCACCCTGAACCTCAGCAGGGGCATGCTCTTTGGAGAACCATGCTGTGCACTAAAGATTTACATGGACTAAACATTCTGAAAACGTTGGGTTTCTTGCAGATTGTCCTTGGCCTGCTGCTCTTCTAAGTCTTCTCGATTAACTCACCTACTGTCATGATTTCAACACCCACAAGGCTCTCTAGTTTTGCCTTCTCTCAAGAAATTCATGTTCTTATAGTCAGTTGCCTACTGGCTAGGTATTTTTGATAGAAGATGCCACAGATACCTTAAATTCAACTTGCCAAAAGTAAATCATTCCCTGGCACCTGGCCATTCTCTTTCTTATGGTCTCTAACTCTGCTGGAAGCGTCAACATCTCCTAAAGACTTAAACTAGAAGGCTTGGGAATTTTCTCAGTTCTTGCTTCTCCTTTATCACTTGCATCCCAAACTTTCCTCTAGCACCTCCAATTTGTCGTTTTCACAGACATGCAACCAATGAAGTCACACAAGGGTCACTTGCCAAGAAGGGTCCCAATCTTCTCTGATGGTCTACTGTCACCATCTTGAAATTATGAATAATTTTTAGACAAGGACCTTTGCATTTTCTTCCATTGGACCCTGTCTATTATGTGGCCAGTCCTACCACCTGTGCCCCTTATCCTCTGTAAAATCTGTGTTATAGTCTCTAAACACACTATGTAATTTCATACTTTCTTGTCTTTGTTCCCGTTTTCCCTCTGCTGGGAATGTTTCATTTGCTGATCAAATCCTCAAATATTCATTTCTGGTGCCACCCCCTCAAAGCTTTCCCTGAATAATTAAGGTAGGTTAAATACTCCTATAATAACACCACTTGAATAACATTATTATTTAAATTACAAGACTGTATTATTACCTGCCTTTGTATCTCTTATGTTCTCTGACCTCACAGACAGGAAGTAGGAATGACTTTGCAAATAACATAGTAACACACAGAAAACACATGATCAAGTCTAATTGTATGAATGAAACTCATGACGCAAAAAAGTAAGAAACTCTGCTTTTGAGTTTTATGAATTAGTGTTGTTTTCAGAACAAAAAGCTATTGGAGTTTTATGTTTTAATCAAATGAATAAAATAAGACTTGCGTTATCAATTCTACATCCTAAACAGCTTTTGAATTTCTGACACTTCTCACTAGTTTCTTCCTCACCCCTACCCAGTCTGATAGCTTTCATTTCTAGCTTGAGCTGCTATGTGGGTTCTCTTGCCTTTCCCCAATCCATTCTCAATTAATGAAGCCAGAAGCTTCTTTAAAATAAAATTCAGACTGGGTATGTGTAGTAATTACTATTTACCTACAATTATTATTTAACCTTCAGAATTCAGGCTAAATATTACTTTGTTAGCAATATCTAGAAAAATTATTTGGCCCATAAATTAAAACAAGCTACCCCCTCCCAAACACACACACACACACACACACACACACACACACACACACACACACCCCACACAGACATGTACACACCTTTAACGTCTCTCTCTCTTTTTTTTTTTTTTTTTGCACTTAGCTGAGTTTGTGATTCATAACTTTTGGTGAGATGAATTAATAAAATTTGTCTCCCTCACTAGACTGGAAACTTCTAGTTAGGGATTGTGCTTTACTTTGCTCCACATTCTATCATCAGTATACCTGGCAGAGAGCTAGTATCCAAAAAGAATTTGTGAAATTAGTGTTGGATAGCAGTATTTTGTAAACATATGATATGGGAACTTCAAAGACTCTAAAATGTATATATCCTGATGATAAACGCCGTTCTCATTCTCCTCTGCCCTCTTTAAGACAATAGTTTGTATTGGTTGCCTAATTTATGGTTCTTCACATTACACTTCCTTACACTACAAATACGTAGGTATCTCTAAAGAGGGCTAAGAAGCATTCCATAGTTCATTTGTTTAGTTTGTATATCTGAGTTCTTCTCCAAAGACCCTATTGAACATCTGAGAACTCAAGAAAAGTGATGCAGAAGGCCCACAACTTTGCGAAGAAAACGTCACTTTCCTCACTTATTCATCAACGCAAATTAGCAAGTTTTATAAATACGTAACTAGGAACTATAAAAATCTTTTCCTATTTCTGACCCACAGGGCTTCAAACATCATTTTAAGTCAATCCCTTGAAGATTTCCGTACGTCCATAAAATAACTCTCAGAAAATGACTTCTTCATGAAACAAAACCTAAAGATGACACCACCTCAGAAGTCTACATTCAATTATGAGGATTTCATCTAACCATTTCTCTGCTCCTGCTTGTGCTTTCAGAATGGCTTTTGGAACAGTGATTCTTACGTATCCTAAAACCTTAAGCCTCAGTTTCCTTACCTATAACTTGGAATAGCAATGATACCACTACTATAATGTAATTATAAAGATTAAATGAGATGATCTATGTAAAACACACAGTATACTGTTTGTCAGTTTAGGAGTGTACAATAAATCTTAGCTAAAAACAGTAAATACTCAAAACTTTGGTAAAAAGTCTGGAAACCACAGAGATATGAATAAAAATGACAGAACACTACAAAGTTTTAACTAGAAGGCAAAAACCAAAGCTGGAATAGTGTGTCTATATGTCAGTTTGACTGGTTCTCATTAGCTCCTCTTTGGCACTTGCTTTTTTCTCTATATTTCTGCCACTTTGATAGCTATGCAAAATTACACCTCCAATGTAATCAGATAAAGAATCCAAAAGGAACCGTTACAATTAATTTGACTGAGAACGAGGCATGGAAGATAAACGTGCAGTACACCCTCAGGACCACAAACACTTTACATTTATTTCTATTTATCCACATGTCAATTAATGAACCAACTGGCTATAAGTCTTTAATAAGAAGTAATCATTTCCAACTAAAGTCACCAAATTCCTATAATTCAAATCTGCATTCTGTGGTGACTTTTAAATGAAAAGAAAACATGTTTTTAAAAGCAATGTTCCGTTCTTGAATATTTCCACTTTATTGCTTTTGAATCGCCCAAGTTCAAATGAGACAATTAAATGCTGGGTCTTTTTGTTGTTGTTGTTCAGAGGCAAGATGAAGGTAATTTGCTGCTTCATGCATCTGTTTCCTCATCAGCACAGTGAGGACTAGGCTAATTAGGGGATGAAAACAATATGGTCATATGGATAGGCCAGATTGCTTGTCACTCAGTTTTTCAATATGTGGGCTCTGTTTGGAGGACAGGAAACAGATAATGATTCTCTGGCGTCTCTCTTGCAATGCATGAAAAGAAAGAACTGTGAAGTGTTCAGATGTTTACCTGCTTATTTTTAGCTTTCATCCTAGGAATAATCTTACTGGGCTGTGTCATTTGTTTTGTCTTTACAAGAATATTCTTTATTAGAAAGCTTCAACCAAGTCTACTAACTTCCATCAAGAACAGAAATTCAACCAACCCACTCAAGTTCAATGCATTATTCTGAAATACTTTATGGGCCAGAAAAATAAGTCCAAAGATGGGCAAATATACCCCATTTTCAGAAAATCTAATTTAATGAAATTGATTCAGTAAGGAAAAAATTAATATTTAAAAATGTAAGAATAATTCTAGAGTTTTCACCAGACGTGTTTTCTGGTGCCAAGTCCGTCCTCAATCACTTTGCAGGTAGAATTCAGCCATAAGAAAGTCCAGTCACAGGCCTGGCTTGGAAATGTGAGCTAGTACAATCAGATTCTCTCTCTCAGACACTTGAACTAGGAAATGCCAAAAGAAAGAGTGGAAAAAGAACTTGAAGACATGCAAGAGTTTCACAAGTAACCACAAGGAAAAGTTATGAATAAATATAAAATAAGAGTGAGAAAGAGTAGCTAGATGGTAAAGACAAAGTACAGAACCAATATACAGAGAAAAGCAGAGATATCATGAGAATGCGTCTGCACATGCATGCAAGAGAGAGAAACAAATAAAGGGAAGTACCGGCTTCTACTTCTGACAGCTCTGGATCCTATTCCCCTGAAAGTTCCAGATTCCTAGTGCCCTGAAGTCTGCAGGCACCTGTTCCAATAGTCTGACCATTCTGCATATCCTATCTTTGGATTTTCTTCAAGTCTACTATCTCTCTTATTAATAATGTTATAAGCTGAATACTTTCAAGACCTCCAACTGGAGTAGGTCACCAGTTTTCAAGAGATAAGTAGAAATTGATATTATTTTGATCTCAAATATTGTCAGAAATATCCTACCTCCCTCCCAAAACCTCCAAAGATCAATTTGGAGGTAAAAATGGTGACTTACTGGGCACCTGGGTGGCTCAGTCTTTAAGTGTCTGCCTTCGGTTCAGGTCATGATCCCGGAGTTCTGGGACCGAGCCCCGCATCGGGCTACTTGCTCAGCAGAAAGCCTGCCTCTCCCTCTCCCACTCCCCCTGCTTGTGTTCCCTCTCTTGCTGCCACTCTCTCTGCCAAATAAATAAATAAAATCTTTTTAAAAAATGGTGACTTACTGTGTCCTCCTCACTGAGTTCCCACTTCTGCAACATTCTCTATCTTAACCCTAAATTTCACCTTCAGCATTATTGTGGTGTTTTTTTGTTTTTTGTTTTTTGTTTTTTTGCACCATGATTATCCAGCTGGGCACCACCTCAATCTCTTTATTCCTCAAAATGCAACACATTCAAGGATGTATATATGACCAACTTTATTAAAGTGTCAAACAAGGAGTGCTACATTACAGCAAATAACTTAAATACAAGGCACCCCTATTCTTAAAGTCCCTCAGCCATTTTTATCATAAAGGAATTCTACTTAGCATCTTCTAAGAAAAGTCCTGTTTTCTTGCTATGTTGCTAGACTCCCTTTGACTCCTCTGATTCCCTCAACCCCCCAAAACCTTATAATCTCTGAGAGCTACCTCATTCTCTTACCTAAGCCACCCAGACTATGACCAAGGAATCTTATCTCCATTAGCCATTAAACATGCCAATGAAACCACACTCCAAAAGATAGCCCCTTTTCTTTCTCCCCAAGAATCCTGAAGTTGCAAGTTAGGAAAAGCAACTTTTTTATGAAAACAAGAGCACCCAAGATTGAGTCGTTACTGTGTGCCAAGTACTAAGGTAAGAGTCATTAACTCACTTAATTCTTATTATTTCTCTGATATTGAAGGTCCTGTTAATGTCTCAATTTTAGTGACAAAGAAACTTGCCTCAAGCCTGTGATGTTAGAAAGCATAAGGCTGAGTCTATAATAGAGTCTGAACTGGAACCTCCACTCACACCATTACAATTCTGCCTCTGCCATGTTGTCTTGTATATAACCTTACAATAAATACAGTTGAAACGCTGATGATAGAAAATACATTTAAAATTCCTCTGGGATATGTTCTGTGGAGACCATAAGCTCTAGAACTGGCGAAACACTGGAATAGAAAGAAGGAGCACATACATGGGGCGCCTGGGTGGCACAGCGGTTAAGTGTCTGCCTTCGGCTCAGGGCGTGATCCCAGCGTTATGGGATCGAGCCCCACATCAGGCTCCTCCGCTATGAGCCTGCTTCTTCCTATCCCGCTCCCCCTGCTTGTGTTCCCTCTCTTGCTGGCTGTCTCTATCTCTGTCGAATAAATAAAAAATAAAATCTTTAAAAAAAAAAAAGAAGGAGCACATACAGAAGTTTTGATGAAAGTGAATGTCATTTTAACAGAGGACTTTATGATGATTTCTGCCTAACAGCAGGTCATGGTTTCACACAGCGAATCTCCAATGAAGCTTCGTATGTTATTAGAAAGTCATTCCCGCATTTATGGCAGATCTATTTTTCTTTTCCTGTCATGTTTACAAACAAAGAAAATTTCTAAAGGTATTTCTACATATTTAGGCTTTTCAATTAAATAAAAAAGCACTACTAAATTCTTACTTTTAAGTTTTGTGGACATTAATTATTACTTAGGTGAAGACCTTATTTTCGACCTGCCTCTAGGCAAGCGGACAACATCAAAGGAAGATAACACATTTAAAATACCTTCTAATAATTTAGGAAAAGTAATGTGCTTCATCTATTCAATAAAATATGACATTTCATTGAATATCTATGTAAAGCAAAGACTCCTAATGCATGTGAAATTAGGCCTTATTAATATAGGCATACTATCAAGTGCACTTTACTGGGAAGGCACAGTACGTAAAAAGCTTGGCACATTGAAAGAACCAAAAGGAGGCCAGTGTTGCTGGAATACGGGGAAGAGCAGCAAAAGAAAAGAAAGGTAAGAAAACACTATATTGTGCAGGGCTTTCTGCAGGATGGTCTGGATTTTGTTTAAAGAGAAACGAGAAATCTTTAAAGATAACTGCATAATATTCTTCACGTGTCTTGAAATAAGAACTAAAGAGATACTCTAGTCTTATCACAACCTTTAAAAATAGTGCCTCATTATATAATACATATGTGTCATGAAGTATGTATGTAAATAGCATGTCTGTGAATTGAATTGCAGTGTGCTGTTGCTGTGCCAACATCAGGGAGACACCACGGAGATGCAAGCAAGCAAGCCATATGTGCTCTTGGCACTGTTGACACACTGTATAGTCATGGCATATGCCTTGAGTATCTTAAAAGTATGTTGTCACTAGTTTTACTATATTTGATTATATATTTAAGTTTATTTGGACGCTTTTAAAAAGAAATTACTTCATACTTATAATCTTATGATTATGAAGTTAACAACTAATAACAATGTGCTGTTTGCTCAAAGGAATATACATTTGTAGCCAAGTTTCCTGAAGCAGCTTTTAAATTTACATAAATGTAATTTCCCTCTCAATTTTTAAGGCTTTAAAAAATTTGCATTTTTGAGAAAAATTTAGTATGTCTATTCTAAAACCTTTCCTAATTTTATATACATGCATATATACATGCAAGTTATATATATCATATATATACCATCTCTATTGTATTTATTACATTATATTACACAAAATTTGGGTCTATAAGTTACACATATATAAAACATGTTATATATGTCAGTTATATATATTTTATAAGTTATAGATCTGTAAGGTATTTATCATAAACACGTATGTGTGCATATATACACATACATATAAAATCTTCTTAAAAGCAAATTTTAATGAATTAATACCCAAGACATCTTGCAAAGGTACAAATTCTTCATTATTTGATAATGAAAATCATTTTGTGCAAATTTTATACCATACAAATGAGAAACTCTAAAATAGAAAACATAAGGAAAGAAAGATGCTTTTAAATTCAACATAAAGAGGTTCTAGACAGAACCTTTTTGTCTCTGCCAAAGAGGACAAAAGAGAAACTCTAAAAGAAGACATTGACCCTTGAATCAAATTCCAGTTCTTCTAGTATCAAATGTGTGACCAATGGAAAGCCTACCCAATTTGGGCCCTAATCTATTCAACTCTAAAATAGCAATGTACTTTGCAAAGCTGTAGCAAGATCAAAAGAGATAATACTTGATACCTAGGAGAAAGTCAACACCTATTTCTTTCCCATGTCTTTTGGAAAATTACTTCAGCAGCATGCCATGAAAGAAAGTATTCACAGTAATGCTTCCCGAAGACGAAGTACCTACAAAAAATTGCTGCAAACTGTTGAAGCCACAAAGTATTTAAAGAAGACTAAGAAAAAAAGCATTTCTATCAAAATGTTTCCAAATTCAGATATGTTTTAAAAAGTAAGCACTAGTAAACTGTACTTAGATATTTAGTTATTATTCCATAAGTCATCTCTGTACAACAGGCCTGGGGATGGTAAGCAACAATCAAGCTTTGTGAATCCAAAATACAAACTTAACAAGAGAATAATACATATCACACTTCTCAATAAACAGTCCGAAGATTTACTCTTAAGTTTAGAACAGTTCTTTGAACATTTAGAGTTCATTTTAAACAGTGTTGACACTGACTGCTCCAAGGTTTCAATTCATAAACATATTCATGAATTAGATGTGTTTCATTTGGAAACGGCTATCCCCTGCCTGGGCTAAATTTAAAAACAAAACCAAAACAAACAAACAAACCAACCAAAAATCCCACCAAGCCTTCTGACTGAGTGCATTAAGGTCTGCAGAAATAAATCCACAACTTTCTTAGGGTTTCTAAAGGAATTTTCTCAGGAAAAGGGATATTTCTCCTTCAGCATGTGTGAGCACATGAATAAGAGTTTGAAGGAGGAATGTGGCATAATAATCAGTATTAACTTCCGTAATTCGGATAACCATTTTAGAATTAAATTATTTTAAAATCCTTAATCTTATTTGATTCTTACAAATATCCTGAAATAAGTTTTGTTATGTTACAGATGAAAATACTGAAACTCCAAAAGGTTTATAACATTTCCGTGATCACACAAGGCAAGCCTTAAAAGGAATTCAGTAATATGCTTGTAGCTGGAGGAAGTAAGACATTTAACTCAATTTCCTTGATGATATTTTTTGAGAACATAAAGACTTGATTAAGATCAGATAGCTAGGATCAGTCAGGTACTAAAGTGAGTATCTTCTATTCCCTAGCCTAATATTCTTGTCACTATACCATTCTGCCTTATGCGTAGGTGAACAGGACAGGGTGAGTGGCTGGGACCAATCATTTCACTGCTCTCGGTGAACCTAAAACAAAAAGACAGGTACCCACAGAGTGACTACTTAACCCACACTACTCTCAGAGCAAAGGTTGTACCATCTGCTGAGCTTCTATCCCCATCTTCCTGTGAAATTAACTGGAACAGATGACTGACATGATGTTCTCTGTACTCATAATTTTTGCAGGAAGAAAACTAAAAAGATAATTAAGTAAAGAACAATCGGGATTAATAAGGACTGCTGATTATATTTTAGAGGTGAATTCACATCTATCAGATGTGATCCTCACTGAATTTCCCTGGTTAGAATATTTCTTATCTGAAGACAGATTCTTCTGAGTATGTTTTCCTAGCAATAGCTAGGTTTTTGGTTTTCTGATATTTTTTGACATAAAGTTTTCTAAAACCTCATGAGTGTGAAAATACATCCTAAATTTCATTTGTACTTATTATCTAATAAATCAAGTTTTTTCTAAAGATTTGTTTATTTATTGAGAGAGAGAGAGCATGCAAGGCTGCACCAGTGAGTGCAAGTGGGGCGGGGGGCAGAGGGAGAGGGAGAAAGAATCCCAAGCAGACTCCATGCTGAGCTCAGAGCCCACACCATGCATGGGGCTCAATCCCAGGACCCCGCTCTCATGACCTGAGCCAAAATCAAGAGTCAGACACTTAACGGATTGAGCCACCCAGGTGCCCCTCAAGTTCTTAACCAAAATGCTTTCAGGCCCAATAGCTAATTCCCCATGTTTTTCCATATTTCTCCATAGAAAACTTTCTACAGTTTAGACACTAAATGTTTTCCCTCCTCTTTGCTAAAGATACTGTCCTAACTTAAACCCTCATCTCCCTTTCATAGACTCCTGCAAAGCCTCTGGTCTCTTTTATTTTTGCTATTAATTTCAAAAGCACAGAATCTAATCTTGCCATTGTGTTCCTTATACACTGTGCTTGTTTCTGGAGTAGAATTAACGTTCTATTTCTTGATCTGGGTGCTAGTTATATAGATGTGCTAAATTTGTGAGATTGTATCAATCTGCACACTAATGATACGTGCATTTTTCTGTAGGTGTACTATAACTCAATTTAAAAAGACTCAGAGTCCTAAATATCAGTTATGACTCTGGACCACCACTTGAAATTTTCTGTAAAACACGTTTCATTCAAATAAAGGTAAAAGAAAGGAATAAAATTGAAATTAGTGTACCCTAAACTCAAAGCAAGATTTTTTCATGAATAGAACATGCTCTCCTTGCATGATTCAGGCTTCTAGTATTTTCTCCCATCTTTGTATAAGTTATCTTTTCAGATATATAATGGATTCTATAAAATATGTAATACTCATCAAATGGCAAATTTATGATTGTCAGAAAGCACTGATATTTTGAAGTCATTAAGTCTTTTAATGTGAGAAATTTAGTTTTTCCTATATCAGATTTTTCTTCAGTTTCTCAGCTCTTTTTTGTTTTTTCAGGGAAAATAATTTTAAAAAGTAAAGAGGTGTTTAAAGTAGTGTAGCGTGTAATAAAAAAATACTTGAATTGAAAAAAAAACCTCAGTGTCTCCACCTAGAGGACAAAAGAAAGCTGGGCCGTTTTGCTTCAAAGGTCCTTTCTAGATTAGGACTACCTTACTTTTCCCATCCTCACCCTTGTTTCCCTCCCACTCACATCTTACACACACCTCATGTACTCCAGTCACACTAAAACTTTGGTATTTCTTAAACTTCACTTTCCATCCTCCCAGCATCCATTTATTTCACACGCTGTCCCTGCTGCCTGGAATGGTCTGGTGGTCACTCTTCCCAGGACTCCTTAAACCCACAACTCCCCAAATATGATTAAATTGCACTGAGTAATTAAGCTCACTACGTACACTTTCTCTGGCCATAATAACTACGTGGAGATGAGCCATATCACCAACGTGCAGCCATTTGAAGTTCTTTTCCTATATATCTATATCTATAGATAGATATTTTTCCTTTCCTGGAACAAATAGGGAAGCTATAGGTTGTAATTTCATTATGGAAAAGCCAGAGAAAATGAAGATGAGTCAGAAAGTAGCAGAAATGAAATAGAGAGGATTTTGGTAGCATCAAGATGCTGACTCCAGACACAGAAGTTCCAGAAAATCCCCAATTACTGTAGTTCTTTCTTTGATTTTATCAGTTCTAACATCATCTCCACTGGGAAGTCCTCTCCAAAAATGTCCACCTGGTGCTCTTTACAGAGGTAAAATTAGTCCCTACCTGCTCTTAACCACCATGCCTCTACGATAAATAACACTAACCTAAAGTTATTTGTTTTACCTGTTTGCATTCCCAACTGGAACTATAAACTCTTAGAAGGTATGAATTTATATCAGGCATAATGTCCCCTTTGTGCTTAATGCACAAGAAAAGACTGAACACCTACTGAATGAATTATAAAAATGAACTACCCAGAAAAAGAATATAGAAACTGGGTGAGAGTAGTAATAGGTAAAGACAGCAAGGGAATATGAATATAAATATGTCAGGAATATCTTACTGCTACTAAAAAAATAAAAATTATAAAAAGCTAAAATGAGTTTCCATTTATTTTAAAGGTTTTATTTGTTTATTTGAGAGAGAGACAGCAAGCACGAGCAGTGGGGAGGGGCTGAGGGAGAGGGAGAAGCAGACTCCCCTCTGAGCAGGGAGCCCGATGTGGGGCTCGATCCCAGGACCTGGAGATCAGGACCTGAGCCAAAGGCAGATGCTTAACCAACTGAGCCACCAGGTGCCTCATCAAATGAGTTTTATTTTAAAAGCACATGATGTGGAGTAACAGACCCACAGGATCTCACTTTTCAAGCAAGGCTGGTCCTTAAAACTGCACAAAGGACAGACGGGCAACCTGGAAGCCTTATAGGCATGGTGGGAAAACAGGAGATAACAGAAAAGAAAGAAAAGAAAAAAAAGCAAACAAAATACAAGAGGAATAAAAAGGGGATGAAAATAAGACCTTAAGAACATTAAAGTAACCAACAGTATATAACATGAAAAAACGAAGGTAGAATGAGGGATAACAAAGCCTAAAACATGTAGAACTAAAACATCTAACATAAAAATGTGGAAAATCTGATGTAAGATTTTATTAAAACTAAAGCACAATCTTATGGTTGCCATGGATATTACACAGGTTACCCAAATATCATATATCAGTATTTCTCAAACAAAAGACTAAATGAGTTTTTCAATAAGAATAATTTTGTAGTTATTTTTGTTTTCAAGACAATCTGAGTGATCAATTACAACATCATGTTGTGCCCCATACTTCAGGGACTGAGTGTGTATTGCCATCCCACTGTCACCATATAGCACGTGACTTACTGTCATGGGCTAATGAGTCAAGAAAACTGAGGGATTTCAAACATGGATGAATTAGCACTAGGTGAAAGTTAAGTGATAGTGAACGTGATCATTATGAAATATCTGAAGCATTTTAGATGGAAAAGGTGGTGGAAGGACGGAGTCATCTTAGGGCAGGCAGAAGCATCAACAGAGTGAACTGCAAAGACTCTATGTCTGTAAGATAAGAGTTAGGACCATAGTTACACTGTGAGCAGGAATCTGGTTTCAGAAAAATAACACTATTGCTTTAAAGTAATAATGTTCATTTACTATTTTCTTGGTTTTACTATTTTGTTTATATTAATTCATTTTATTTTTTAGTTGTACAGTTAGAAATAACCTATAACATAATTAGTTTACAATTAACTTTTTAGGTTATACCATATTAAAATAATTTTTAAAAGCAGTAGAATTTTAAACAGCAGTAGTTGAGAAGGAGTAATTCCCCACTTTGGCTTACCACATTGTTTTTCCTTTTCAAGTTGTCACTATTATTTATATTTGCAAAAAATTACTCGGAAGCATTTTTTTTTTAATGGGGGGGTGCGTCTGGGTATAACTATAGGTTAAGTGTCCAACTCTTAGTTTCAGCTTGGGTCATGATCTTAGGGTCATGAGATCAAGCCGTGCATCAGGTTCCTTGCTCAGTGTGGAGTCTGTTTGAGATTCCCTCTCCTTTTTCCTGTGCCCCTCCTGCTCATATGCGCACGTGCTCTCTCTCTCAAATAAATAATTCTTTAAAAAAACCAGCATGCGGGGCGCCTCGGTGGTGCAGTTGTTAAGTGTCTGCCTTCAGCTCAGGGCATGATCCTGGCGTTATGGGATCAAGCCCCACATCAGGCTCCTCCGCTATGAGCCTGCTTCTTCCTCCCACTCCCCCTGCTTGTGTTCCCTCTCTCACTGGCTGTCTCTCTGTGTCAAATAAATAAATAAAATCTTAAAAAAATAAAAAAATAAATAAAAAACAAGCATGGGCCGGGGGCAATTACTAAATTAGATGATCTCTTGATATATCTTATAATTCTCTCATTCTACAGTGATAAAGAACAGTAGTGTACTAGAAATATTTGGTTTGCTTTGGGGAGAGGGAAGGAAGGGATTACAACAGCATTAAACATGCTGTTTAAAGCTGTAATTCAGTAATATAAAGCATGTCCTAGTTATATATTGCCATATTTCTATTTACCAAATATTGCCTCCCACTGCTATTTCCCTTAAGGTTATAAAAAATGAAAAATAAATTTTATGTTGTATTTCATGGAAAAACACTTTAAAATCCTTATTGGAATAGATAATTGACTTTGGCAAACTTTTCTTCTACAGAGCTGAAAACACTTTAGAGAAGAAGAAACTAATATTTACTATGTTTTCACCAGGTAGGCATTCATTCATTCATTTATTCATTCATTTATTTATTCTCAAGATACAAAGGTATCTTGAGAATCTCTATGTGGGAGCAATATTCCAAGGGCTGAAATATAAATGTGAATATAATCCATATTACATACCATCAAAGAGATTATAGTTTAGAGGAGAAACTAGAGAAACAGCAAATGTCAATTACTACAGTAGCATAAAAGAGAGGCACCTAAAATATCAAGCACCAAGCTTAGGCTACATTATTACTATCTTCACCATGGGATGTGGCTACCATTAACTTCAGTTTTACTGATGAGAGAACTAGGTATGACTCAGAGAAATAATTTGTCTCAAATCATAACTTTTCTCCACTTTCTAGCTTCCTTTAATTTTCTGTGTGTTGTGTCTCTAAGTGATGGCCTCTTTAGTTTTCAAATTATTCTCCTCTTAGGATTTTGGTAGAGTTTATCAGAAAAGGAATCTGCATTCATTTTGTCAAGTTGCTCACACCAAATCAATCCTCTGAAATGTGGTTTCTAACCCTGCCATTTTACCTTCACAGTTCTTAGTTCATTGAAAACCTCCAAAGTGTCAAACCCTATGGCTAATTTCTAATTTTAATTCTTGAGTTCTTTGAATTATTTGACACTTTGAATTGCTCTTCTTTTCATGAAAACTTTTTTTTTTTTTTACTTCCACTTTGCTTTTATTTCTACTTGTTTTCATTTTTTACTCAGTTTCCTCATTGGGATCTCTTTTGCCTGTATGTTAAAAGCCATCCAAGGAAGACAACTGGGGGAACCCCAAACACTTTGTACTTACTCACTTTGTAATTCTCAAACGATCCCTATAGGTCTTGAATTCTTAACTCTCCTGCTAATCCTCACTGCTATTTATGAGTTTTGATCCTCATTCTCTCTCACCTGAGCAGACTATTAATACAGCTTGTTAATTATATCCATCCTTGTAGATTTCATCCCTACTGTTTCATCCATACTGTTGTCCAAGTGATTTTTCTAAATCACAAATCTGATCTGGTCACTTCTTCATCCATGCTTTGGAAGAGTATATAGTGTAACAGAATTAATTTATAGTCTATTTCAAATCACACCAGCAAAGTGCACAATCAGGATCTATGTTGCAAAGGACACTGACTGGTTAACTTGAACAGACAAGAATTTACTGAAATTCTAACAAATAAGTCACTGAGTCAACAGAAAGTTTGGAAAAGTAAGCTCCAACAAGATGTGAAGAAGGTAAGACTCATACAAATTCCCACCACAGAAATATTCTGCACATAATTCCACCACCATCATAATGGGTACAAGGCACTAACTTGTGAACATTCACTACCCTCATCCCTGAACTTTCAAATTCATTGTAAATACCTGAAAAATCTTTACTAATCCTTCCCATTTGCACCCCCCCCCAAATCTAAGGCTTGAGCAGAAGTAACTGAATGGTCACACATACATCAGAGACAAAAAAGAGAGAATAACCCCTTGTCACCCATCTTTCTTAAGATGCTACCCAAAGAAGAACTGAATTTATATGCTAGACAACTGATAAATACCAATTCACACTCCCATGTGGCTAAACCGAATTAAGTTCTCCAAAGCTAAAGAAAAAAACCGGGCATTCAAGGTTTACGATAATAATTATTAGGTGCCATGCAATTGGCACAAATTATCATTCCCTCTTATATCCCCAAAATGGATCTGATGCTCATTTTAGAGGTATTTTCCTGAGAGTTAAACGTGACTAGAGATGAATATCACACTAATAACCCAACGTGACTTGCCTTTCCCTGGGAGCTCATTTTTAGTTTCTTTCCTTTTCCTCATAGATGACACAGTTAAGGTTGAGGTAAGGCTAAGTCTAAATAAGTGAGACACTCACCCAATCCTTTGTATTGCTCTCCTATAGCCCTCCCACAAACTCTGAGCCATACAGTAAGATTAACAGTATACTGAATACTTTTCTTTAAGTCTATTAAATCAGAAATAAGATAGAAGATGGTTATCTTTCTTTGGGTCATCAACTTAAACCTATAGGCAAGATTTATCAATATCAGAAATCAAAATATTCATCTTGTCCAATCATGATAGCCAATAAAATTTTATTATTCATTTAAACAAAAATATAATTATTACCTTGACCTCAAAAGTCAGTATAGCGAAGACTTTTATTTTTTAGAATAAAGGGAAACTATAGCATCTAGAGAAGTAATTCTGTGTGGTTCTTACCTGCCATATGTTTTTATTTTTAATTCATCTTTCTAAGGTTAGCTACTCATAAGCAGAACTTTAAGAAAATGCAAATGTAAAGCTTCATCTACAACTTAAGACCAAATCTCCTCATTACTTTAAGAGTCATGCTCCCTTATACAGTCACAAGGCTGTCCAACCAACATTCCAGACTCTTATTTGATCACGTCCCTCATTTTTCCTCCAGTATATTACTAAGAACATTATGTTCTAAGAACACTGGACTACTTACAGATATCCCTAAACCCAAGAGAATGTTTCTAGTCCCATCTCTTAAATCTTCTAACTCAAATATTTTACAAAAGAATCTTTGTGAAGGCTTCAGTTACCTGTCACCCAGATGAAGGACATAATCATTTTCTTCATTCTATCTCTATTTCACAGGCATACTTGTATTAGCTCACATGACACATTTTGTCACATAGTTGAAGCCTATACTTGATTCATTGTTATATCCCCAGCTCCTTGCACAGTGTCTGGCACATGGCGAACTACCAAATGTATAAGAAAAAACAGATGAAATAACAATTTAATAGCATCCCTTACTGTTTCTCCTTTTCTCTGCTTTTCATTCCTCTTACTGGTTTCACTTCAACATTCTCACGGCCACACTGTCTAGTTCTGCCTCCTATTCTATCCAGAAAGTTAATCTGAAATTTCACATCTGTTTCTTGTTCATAAAAATATCACTTTTGCCCAGAGTGTTTTCTATTTATTGACAGTTTTGGAAGGTGGTTTCAATGCAAATTCAAATGAATTAAAAAAAAAATAATGTACTCTATACAATCTGCACAGCATACAAAAGACATTTTCTATAAGCAATTTGATTCGTATATTTGATAATACTATAAAACATAAAAACACCCAAAAGTTCTGGAAATATAGTGAAATTCAACAGTATTCAGAATTTCCAAAGAAACCTTTTCTTGCTGATTAACTCTGGGCTTCAGTCTGTTACATTTTTTATGTTAAGAAACAGACAAAAAGTAGCTTTTCTTTCTAGTCTTCAAAAATTGATTTCAAGTCCTGCATTAAACCAGATGACTTTCTACTCTAGTTTCTAAAAATAAAACGTTAGAAATCCTCGGTACCCTTGAAAGTTAATATTATTTTTGTTTTGAAATAGGCCCAATTTCTTTTTGTCTTAGGGTCAATCTAAATTTATTTTACTCTGGTCTTATTTTTTCCTCTCAGCTGCTGCTATATTATCTTCCTCCCTTTTAAGTGTAAAAAAAAAAAAAGAGTAAGATAGTCAAGTATTAAAGGAAGGTGCTGCAGAAAATTCTGGGACCCAATGGCTCTCTAATTAACTCAGAAGGACTGAATGGTCATAAGCAAAAGAAAAGATGCAAATGTCTGCATTGTTTTAACCCTAGAATACGAGAGGTTTGCTAATCAGTTATTTCCAAGTACATCTAGAACCTGTTCTATATGAATAGAGAATCTATCATATATCAACTTAAAAAAAAGCAATAAAAAGGTATCATTCTGATTCCTGGATTCATTTTATTTTATTAATATTTAACTGTATTTATAGAATCAAAGTTAGGGATAACACGAAGTCAGGCCTTTATAAGTGGGATCCCCATAACTTTTAAGGCATCACATTCTTCTCATAGGCATAATAACATGTTGCTTAATTTGCATTTTTCTCTTTGGCACCATAAAAAGAAAGAAAGTTATTTCACAGAAGTTAAAGATGTAATTAACACTTTAAAAACTCTGAAAAACATTATGCTTGGAATAGGGCTATCTTGGTAGATAATTTCAGTGGAACTTTTAAATTTCTCTAAAGGGTATATGAAAAAGTAGATTACTGTCTTTCACTAATTCACCATCTAGAATTTTCTTCTTTTGAATTTATAGTCTAGAAAGTTATTTTTATTCCTACTATATGGAATCTATTATTTTGGGTACACTCATTTTTCAGTTTCTACAATATCTTCTAATTTACAAACTTAGATGTGATGCTTTATTTCTTCTGTCACTCTAGCAATATGAACATTCAAAACTATTGACATTCCAAAGAACACATAAAATCTAGATTGCATAAATTTTCTGACCCTGGTGTCCACTTCACAGCATTCCTGAATACACTCCCTGTCATAAGAACAAATATTCTTTGTTGTATACAAATGTTGCATGCAAAGACATTTTCAAGAAGATTCTTGAAGCGTTTAAAAAAAAATTGGCATGCTCTCATAAGCAGAGACAAATAGACATATATTGGAGATTCAGTAGTAGGAAGCAAAGATAATGTAAATTTTGTGCGATCAAAAACCAGATTTTATGAAAACAAATATAAATCTCCAAAGAAATAATAAAATGTATTAACATAAAATAAGAAATTGGTTAGGAGGTTGAAAGCAGTTAACCTAAAGATTATCTATATCTTCACTGAAATGTGTATATCCAAATATATTTATTTAGCAATATGTTGGATTTTAAATAATGGGATTTTCAAAGTAACTGACTAAAATATAACACAGTAGTATTTGATGATAATAGGAAGAGAATTCTTCTTGAATTTTTGAATATCTATTATAACATTAATTGCATTGTGGCCACTAACATAAAATAAATTTTAAAATAATTTTAAGACTTCATAAAAAATTTAATCCCATACATCCTTGTATCAATTATTCTGCCAGAAAGAAAGAAAGTTCACTTCCTAATTTTAATATTATAACTAATTTTATAAGTAGGTACCGATTTAAGTGTAATTTAAAAGAGTGTGCCTATGTCTTTATGTGCAAAAGTGCTAAACCATGAGCAAAATTTAAAGGCATCCTAACGTAACTAACACTATGTTTGATCTGTGAAACTCAGGTATAAAGTAAAGGTGTCAGGTTTAGAGAAAGAAAACCTATGCTTCAGGCTTACTTCTCCATTTATTAATTTTAGAACTTTAAATAGGTCATTTAATTTCTCACGTTTGAGTCAGCAATGGCTGAAAACAGAAAAAATTTGTTTTACTGAAAAGAGAATAAATGTCCTTAGCACAAAAGAGCTAAGGCATACAAAAGCACTTCATAGACTGTACAGCACAGAACATAAGGAAATAAACTGTTAGTATAAAGTAGAGGTGACTAGTTATTTTCTTCTACAGAGTAGTTATTTATTACAACAGGTAGTTCCAAACAAAATTAATGATTTTTTTGTGTGTGTTAAGAAGCCTGCTAGCTTTTTAAAATTTTAACTTCAATGTTATATTATTTTGATGAATGTATGGTGTTAAATACATCCTGACTACTTGATTCATATTTCTCAAACTCTAGGTCTACCAACACTTGTAAAAATAAAGAGCAAAAGTGATTAGTTAAATAAGTCAACAATAAAGAAACTATGGTTTATGTATAAATGGCTGTAATTTCTTATTGGAAGCTATTTTTATAAGTCTAGTTATGTATACATACATATACACATACACCCCACACACTATTTTCCTCAGTGTCTTATATAATAAATGCATCTTATAAGAGTCAGATTTTATTATTAACATTTAATGCAGAGAAATCAACAAGTATAAAAGTATTACATTATTTGGAGATAATATTCATTTTGTTATATCCAAGACTTCTAAACATATGAATTATTACAACATGGTAAATTGTTAACATTGTATAATCCCAATAAATTTACAAATATATCAATTACTTCACATATACTAAAAAATAACCTCAGTATCAGTCATACTTAGGGTACTTAGCAATTTATTTTTTAATTTTTAATTTTTTAAATTAAAAAACTATTTATTTCTTTGAGAGAGAGACCACCTGTGCATGAGCCCTGGGGGGGAGGGGAAGGGAGAGAGAGAGTGAGAGAGGGAGATATCAAGAAGAATACTCCCCACTGAGCATGGAGCCAAGGGGACACAGGACTGAATCTCCCTGAGATCATGACCTGAGCCACAATCAGGAGTCTGACACTTAACCAACTGAGGCACCCAGGTTCTCCCAGCAATTACCTTTTAGATACACAGTTCAAATTTCATACCAAATTTAATATTAGCATTTTAAAATATATGTTCCTTAAAGCCAAAGATTAGTACTAGAATTCACTAAAATCTAATCAGTAGACTTATTTCTGTTGTGACACAAGCAAATTTTGTGTTGACATTTATCAAAACTTTTTTGTAACTCTATGCCTCTTTGTTTCTTTATAATAATATCTTCCTTACAAAAAAGGATTTTAAGTGATAACTTTACAATTTTTGTTAGTCAATAGTCCTGTTAGTCTGAATAGACCTATTTAGTTTTTGACTTTTCAAGGAAAGGAGAAATTAGTAACACATTAACAAAAACAAAGAAATTGGTATTATTGTTAGAATACACCATTAAGAGAAACACAAGGAAAAATTTTATTAAGAAAATATCTCACAATAAAAAATAATGGCCAATAAACCAACATATGTCTTGAATAAAAATATTATTCATAGATAACTAATTGAAAAGGTAATTTTTCCCAGGTTTAACCAGTGTAAAAAGGAGATTACTTCCATGAGGATAAGAATCAATGATGTCATCAAATAAGCTCTATAAGAAGTATATAATAAGTATCACAGGTATGTTCTCCACCCATTGAGTGTTTACATTCAAAATGAGGAAACTTCGAAATGGACATACAGAAAGACTCCACAGATCCCTACCATTATTGGACACCTTTCAAGAAAACAAAAATGCAATAGGATTAATATTAAAATAATTGAATACATTTTTCTTCTTACCACACACAAAAAAATGAACTAAGTTAAAATAAATTCCTAGAGATTAGTGACCAACTGAGGTTAATGGCCTGAAACTATACTTTAGGCAATTAACTCCACCCAGCCATTCATTAATCCCCAGGAAATACCCAGGTCTACAATTGTTACTGCTTAATTATAACGCAAATGGAACCATGAGAGATGAGAGCAGCAATGTGATTGGCTAATGTACAAAAATTAAGTTCTCCATGAATGCCTTGTACATATCAATTAAAACTGCATCACCCTTAAAAAAATCCATATGCCTATATTTCTTTTCCATTTTCAGTTCATAAGAGCAATAATGACTTTGATGCTGGGCATTTTCTGGGAATTAATGACCAACGGATGTTAATGGTCCTTGGCTGTACCTTGAACCATTCACTCCTCCCTGTTAGTCATTAATCCCTAAGAAATGCCCAGCTATTGCTTAATTAACTTTACAATGCAGTTAATGCAGATATGACACGATAGAAAGATTTTTATTTATAAGCTTCCAAAAAAACAAAACCTTCAGCTCAAAAAAGCCTAGCAAAAATACAGTTTCAGATTTCTGAAATGTACACTGAAAATTAAGAATGGAGAGGTGATGTCAGCAAGATGGAGTAGGAGACCCCAATGCTCATCTCCCCAACAAAAATAACCAAAGCAATAAATAACCTCAAACTGGGGAAGATAGCTCATGGAAAGCTCTGGATTACAATGAAGAAGCAGCACAAAACCTGCAAAACTCAAATACTGAGGAATGACCACATTGCAAAGTTCAGGAAGCCTATTACCTATATTACCTCATTCTCCAGGCCAGAGAAGCTTGGAGCCAGGAGGTATAGCCTCAGAGAACTTTTACCCCATGGGAATATGGAGTGCAGGAGAATCCCAGCAGGCCTCACCACTGTGGACAAAGGTCTCCCACAGTGTTTACCAATGCTGATCCCAGCTGACAGAGCTGCCTACAGTGCCCTCCTATATCTACTCCTTCAGGGTAGAGCTGTTGCTGTGGGGAGACCTGCCTACAGGGGATCCAGTCACTGCTATGTTCTGCTACCTTGAATCAGAACACCACAGCATCTTACCAGATGAGACTGGAGCTGCCACTGCTATGTGCCCCACCCCCAGGGACCAGGTCTTGGCTCTGAACCTTTGCTGTCAAGGCCACACTGCCACTGCTCTGGGCCGCACCCCCATCCCAGATTAGAACTCTGACCTGTCATGGCCAGGATATGCTGCCATTGCTCTAAAGCCATCTCTACTATGAACAATTATATGCCAACAAACTGCGTAACCTAGAAGAAATGGGTACATTCTAGAAGTATACAACCTACCAAAACTGAATCATGAAGAAAGAGAAAATCTGAACAGAATAATAATGATTAAGGAAATTGAATCAGTAATCAAAAACATCCCACCATAGAAAAGCCCAGAACCAGATGGTTTCACTGGTGAATTCTACCAAATATTTAAAGAATTAATGCCACTCTTTCTCAAATGCTTCCAAAAAATTGAAGAGAAGGGAAAACTCCCAAACTCATTTTACAAGGCCAGCACTGTCTGAGTACCAAAGCCAGATAAGGATGCTATAAGAAAAGAAAATCACAAACCAATATCCCTGATGAATACTGATGAGACAATTCTCAACCAAATATTAGCACACTGATCTTAGCAGTACACGAAAAGAATCATTCACAATGATCAAGTGTGATTTACTCCTGGGATGCAAGGGTGGTACAATATATGCAAATCAATAAATGTGATACACCACATTAATAGAATGAAAAATAAAAAAATCATATGATCATTTCAATAGATATATAAAAAGCATCTGACAAAATGCAACACCCTTTCATGATAAAAATTCTCAATAAATTGGATATAGAAGGAACATACCTCAACATAATAAAGGCCATAAATGACAAACCCACAGCTAATACCATATTCAAGTGAAAGGATGAAAACTTTTTCTGTAAGATCAGGAATAAGACAAGGGTGTCTACTTTCACCTCTTTCAGTCAACATAGTACTGGAAGTCCTACCTAGAGCAACTAGGTAAGATAAATAGATAAAAGGTATCCAAATTGGAATTAAAGAAGTAAAACTGTTGTTATTTTCAGATGAAATGATCTATCTAGAAAACATTAAAGAATCCACCAAAAAGATATTATAACTAATAAAAAAATTCAATAAAGTTGCAGGATACAAAATCAACATACAGAAATCAGTTGCATTTCTATACAACAATGCTGAATTATCCAAAAGAGAAATTAAAAAACAATTTCATTTATAGCAGCATTAAAAATAACAAAATCTTTAGGAATAAATTTAACCAAGAAGATGAAAGATCTGTACACTGAAAACCATTAAGACATTGACAAAAGAGATTGAAGACACAAACAAATGGAAAGATAGCCTGTGTTCTTGGATTGGAAGAGCTATTATGGTGAAAATATCCATTCTTTCTAAAGTGATCTGTAGATTCAACGCAATTTCAATTGAGATTCCAATGGCATTTTTCACAAAAATAGAAAAAAAAAACTATTCTAAAATTCATATGGAAACACAAAAGTCCTCTTTCAAACTATATTATAAAGCAACAGTAATCAAAACAGTATGGCACTGACATAAAAACAGGCACATTGAACAGTGGGAAAGAACAGAGAGCCCAGATAAAAACCTACACATAAATGGCCAAGTACTTTTTAACAAGGATGCCAAAAACACACAACGGAGAAAGGACAGTCCCTTCAATAATGGTGCTTGGAAAATTGGACATCCACATATCAAAGAATGAAAATGAGCCCCTATCTTTCATCCCTCACAAAAATTAATACAAAACAGATTAAGGACTTAAACATAAGACCTGAAATCATAAAAGCACAAGAAAACAGAGGAAAAAATCCTTAACATTGGTCTTGACAGCAATTTCTTGCACAAGACACCAAAAGCATAGGCAACAAAAGCTAAAATAAAAGAGTGGGACCACATTAAACTAAAGTCTGTACAGCAAAGGAAACCATAAATTGAAAGTCAACCTATAGAATAGGAGAAAATATTTGCAAACCATACATCTGACAATGAGCTATATCCAAAATATATAAATAGCTCCCATAACTCAATAGCAAAAAAGAAAATAATCCAATGAAAAAATGGGCAAAGGATCTGAATATTTTTTTTTCAAGAAGACATACAAATGGACAACAGATATATGAAAAAGTATTCAATCTCACTAATCATCAGGGAAATGAAAATCAAAACCACAATGAGATATCATATTATACATAGTAGGATGGCTATCATCAAAAGGACAAGAAGCAACAAATGTTGGTGAGGATGTGGAGAAAAGAGAACCCTTATAAATTGTTGGCAGGGTGTAAAATGTTACAGCCATTATGGAAAACATTATGGCAGTTTCTCAAAAAATAAACAACTGAACTACCATATGATCCAGCAATCCTATTCCTGAGTATACATCCAAAGGAATCAAAATTGATATCTCAAAGAGATATCTGCATGCCCAAGTTCACTGCAGCATTATTTACAATAGTTAACATATGGTAACAAACTAAGTGTCCTTTGATGGATAAATAGCTAAGGAAAATGTCTCAAACTACACACACACACACACACACACACACACACACACACACACACACAGAGGAATATTATTCGACCATAAAAAAGGAAATCCTGTCATTGATGGATCAATATAGAGATTATGCTAAGTGGAATTTCCATAAAAAATGACAAATACTATATGAAATCACCTATACATGGAATCTTTTTAAAAAAATCTGACTTTATAAAAATAGAGAATAGAATGGTGGTTGCCAGGGACTGGGAAGCAGGGGAAATCAGGTAATACACCTCAAAAGATACACATTTTCAGTCAGAAGAGAAAATAAATTCTGAGGATCTAATGTACAATGTGGTGGCTATAGTCAATACAATATTGTATACTGGAAATATGCTGAGAATAAACCTGAGCATCTTGTCACATACACAAAGAAGTGATCTATGTTAGCTAGGTGAGGTTATATACATAATCTTCGTAATCATACCACAATGTGTATGTGTATCAAATAACCATGGGTACACTTTAAATATATGCAACTATGTTTGTCAATTATTTCTCAATGAAGTTAAAAAAATAAAGTCAAATTCATTTCTAATCATAGAACTAGAAAAAATCTATAGTTTAATAATGTCAATTTATAATAACAAAGAATAACTATTTTGAAAAGAGAAATAATTATGCTAACATAGTAGGACTATCTTCTTTCCTTTTTCAAAATTTTAGTAGAAAAATTTTACTAAGATGCAGTTCTTTTATTTGTAGCTTTCAGCGATCATAAAAATACAGTTTTCAGTTTTATATATGTGTGGAGAGAATGTGTAGAATTAGAGCTTTAAAAAATCTCGATCTGGAAAGGAGCTAGATATCATTTAACCCAATGATTTTTTTACAGAGGAGGAAGTAGAGAAATTCTGAGAAGCAAACTAACTAGCTTGAGTCATATGGTCACTGCAGAACAAAAAGGATGTCTTCTGTTTCCTTTCTCCCATCTTAGAGACCCTTTGCCATCCTCTGACACTTTGGATGCATGTGCTGCATTTCTGTTTGAGGTTTATGACGATAGCTATACTTCTTTTAATCTTGCCAAATGAGCAGCCAAGTTTCTTGAACCTGTGGGTAATAAGTTGTAGTCAAATTTTTCTCTTTTGGAGAGATTATTTTGAGCTAGGTTAAACATAACTGACTTTAAAAATTCTTACATTTTAATTTACATGGAATTTTAATATTCTAGCAAGACTTTTAAAGCCATATATATATAGTTTTCATGTAGTAAGAACATTTTAGGAGAACGCAAGTAGGAAATGTGTTCAAGTTATTACTTGAATATAACAATACATGTTTTTCTGTTGATATTATCAAAGCAAAATGTATATTTAAAGCATTCAAAACTGACCTAACTGTAATAAAATCTTATGCATTTGTTTTAGCTTGAATGTTGAATAAAACCAGATTAATATAAAAATTTAAATTAAGAATGGAAAGGACTATGGGAAATAATGTATTTCAGACTTCACTTCAGCTATAACCTCAACTGCCTTCAAGGAAGGAGATCTAGACCATGGTAAAGATTATGCTAATTCCCTCAATTAGTTACCCTGATACTTATTTAAATAACATCATTATGTTTGTCAAAACTATTCTTCCTCATTACTGAAATAAAAACATGAAACAGTACTGTTTTTATGTAAGAACTATTAAGAAAATACTCTTCTTCTCACCCTGGTGCCTTTTCTCTATGCCCCATGACTCAGAGTTTGCAAACAAGTTTCCTAAGTGGAAATCACTTACTTGTTTCAGAGTAGGTTAAACTTGGAAAATTTTAGCACTCATTCTTCCTCAAGGGAAAAAAGAAATTGCCTTAAATTGCAAGTCTACTATTTTATCAGCCTATTAAAGGGGGCATTTTTCAACCCTACCAGCAGCTAATTAAAGGAATACAGTATCTGTCGCAAGCCATCTGGTCTACTAGATGTTGTTGACAAATGTAGCAGTTTTCATGCTGCATATTATGAAACTATTCAAGTTAATAAATTACTTAGCCATGGTAGAAAACCACCTGACTGATCATGTGCTATGCCTCACCTGACAGCACTTGTGAGAACCTCACTAATGCCTAACATTAGCCATGGCTTGTAACTACAGCTTTCAGGAAAGATCAGCTCCAGGATATATTATCTTTTCTACAAAATCAAGATCTCTTCTATTACTTAACAGTAATGTCACACATGTACATAATTGGAAAGTTAGAATTTAGTTTTTACGTGTAAAGCATATGGTTTGTAAATGTAACACTGTAATATATACTACTATTGTGTTTATTACTTTACACAGATCTATGTTGTTGCTGATTCCCCTCATAAAAATAACAACCAGAGATCTGAGTTACAATTTTTACAATTATATGATTTGGTTTAAAATTATATATGTATATATATACATGCACACACACACACACACCAGTCGATTTAAGTCATTTTTGGATCTTGAATGAATCATACCACTATTTGCAAATATTTTCTTTGCTAGTTGGTAAAAGCATCAGAAAACCAAACCCTGATAGAAACTCACTGGCCTATATATTGAACAGTACACTCAAAATTTTGATGAACTATATTTCGCAGTAAATATTTTTTCAAGTCTCCCCAACACACATACTATAATGGGAGACTCTTAGACAAAACTTTGTCCTAATGTAACCTTGATGATGTATTTTTTAAAAGCTGGTAAAAAGTATCTGATATCAGGTTTCATTTCCCCCATTTTTAAATAATTAACTTACCTAGCCAAATGCTCAAATAAAAAAATTTATCTCCACGGTGATTTTATAAAGTCACTTAAATAAAAAATACTGGTGTTTAAACAATTTACTAAAATGTTTTCTTAATTTGCTTAAATTCTATCTCCTGCACTTTCACTTTTTTTTACATCACAGGTAATAAACATTTTATTTGTTTTTTTTTAAATAACTATATTAGAGATATCTGTTTGATTATGACCTTGTATTTTAAATACTGGTTTTCTTCTGTTTTTCTTTTTTTTTTTTTTAAGATTTTATTTATTTATTTGACAGAGATAGAGACAGCCAGCAAGAGAGGGAACACAAGCAGGGAGTGGGAGAGGAAGAGGCAGGCTCATAGCGGAGAAGCCTGATGTGGGGCTTCGATCCCAGAACGCTGGGATCACGCCCTGAGCCGAAGGCAGACGCTTAACCGCTGTGCCACCCAGGCACCCCTGTTTTTCTTTTTTAAATCAAACTGAAATTCAATCCAAACTGAGAATTCTACCTGAACTCAAAATTTTTTATTCACTCATTAACCTAGACGTGAACTCCTTAAGACACGACATGTATGAATATTTTAGTGTACCAACATAAGCACATAAATACAGATGGGTTCAAAATGCAGGCATTTTTGACCAAAGATCTTTGACAATGATATAAGCATCTGGATGAGGTTCAAGAAAGCCTACTACTCTAGTTTCAACATGATTTTGGGATGTATAAGCCCTATGTCCCAGCTCCATTTCACAAAGGAAATATTACTCTAACATTTAAAGTTTACTGAAAGTATCAATTAAGGGAAAAAAGTATCTTTTAAGAAAAAAAAAAAGAATGGCTACAAGATCTGTGAAAGAAATAAAAAAGATCTTTTTGACATTAACATGATTCCATGAATATCTAACGGCATGATATAGCAGACTGAAATTTGGAGACCAGTGACCAAATTCAGCTAGAGAATGTGCTATTTTTCCAGTGTAACATTTAAAAACTTAGTAAGTCATGAACATTTTAAAGTTGGGTACATTTACATAAAACTTCATATTTTATTTTTTAAATTAATAAGTCTACAACAGTTCATTTGGAACTGTGTAAAGTCATCCTCTTTAGATAGGACCTGTACTCTCCAGTCCCTAACACTCCCTGTTGCCTCCTTCAGTTATTGTACACAGCCAACCATTATTAACATTTCTATTCTAGAGGGAAACAAATCCCTTCATAATTTTGGTGTATGTGTGCATGCACTCGCACACTGGGAATTCTGATAAATATAAGCGTTTAATGATATTCTCCTTCCCCAACTTCCTGCACATGTCTTTTTGAACCTCCAGGCTTTCGAATAAAAATAATCAAGAATCAAAGGAGCTACAGTTTTACTAAGAAAAGACAGGGGATCAAATCTTCTTGCTTCTTTATTATTGGAGAATGTCATGTTTCTCAATTTACTAATTTACCATTATATTTAAGCTATTTAAATGCTAAAACCCATTAGAATACAGAATAGCCAATAGAGAATAAAGAAAAATAAATTCCTTTCAATCTCTAAATGACTCTTCAAATAATTTAGATAAACTCCTTTCGCAAAAAACAGTTCAATATTTTTAGTTGACTTCTATTATTTTCACTTACACATATATATTCCATTTTAGGGCCAGGAGTTTCACCATGACTAGTATATTTAATCTAAGCTATTGTGATTAATTATATTCTTTCACTCATGGAGTCACCCAAGATATAGTGAGATAGTATTTTTATGATAATGCATTAGTATTTAGATCTTTCTGGAAATCCATCAAGATATTTGAGAGTTCTCTAAGAAATATGTTTCTTAACTTTGATAGCTCTACCTATTTCACTTACAACACACACACACACACACACACACACAAACACACACACATTTTTTCTTTCTATAGTTTGAGACCTTAATTAATAGTGGTAACTAATTGAAGTATATGGAAGAAAAAGCATAAAAGTTTGTAAGCCCCTAAAATGACTAAGCATCAGAATCACCTGGGCCCTTACAAAAATACATGTGTAGGCTGTATCTATGGAGATTCTGATCAAGTGGATTGGGGTAAATCAATAAATCAGAATGTCTCAGAGCAGAGCCCTGTCAACAGTATTTTCTTTAAAACTCTCCACATGATTTTAATTTTCAGTAGGATTGACAGCCACTGGCCCAGATAAAAGCAATAACTTTAAAAAAGTCCTCTCCTGAATTATTCAGATATTTAAACAAAAGTGCTTAGTTCAGTTAAACAACTGTTAGTTGGCTCTGATAAAATTGTATGAAATGCCATAGTGGATTCCTAAGAAGTGTTCGCCATCCTCAACAAGTCTATAACCAATGAGAGTCAGGGGATTTAACATACATGAAATAGTATTAAATTAAAAAGTATTTCAGTAATTTGGTAATATATAACTGATAACTTCCTAATAGGTAGTACCAAATTACTAGAAGTCTTGAAGCTGAGGCAGAATAGTTTATATATTTTATACTTGACATAACAGTCAATCAAATATATTTTTTAAGTAAAGGAACTGAAATTGTTTGTAAACCCAGTGTCTACTTTTCAAAGAATTATTATGGGGAACGAGAATATTTGGTCAGCAAAGGCTATTGAATTACCTAGGTGTGAGCCTGTGAGTCTGGATGGAAATGATGATAAAGGGACTGGCTTAAGACATTTTTCAAAGGATGACTGACAAAAAAAGGAAGATGATAGCTAGAATCAATAACTATAACCATTCATGTCTGAAGGAATGTTAAAGTAATGGTTGCTTTAGCAGAGACAAGAACACAGAACTTTGAGAAAGAACCCTGTTTGGGGAGGAAATAGGATGGGTTGAAGTTAACATGATGGGAGACACTTAATCGGAAATATTCAGAGGATAACTGGAGATTTAGAAAAGGAACTTGACTAAAAAAGCTGAAGATAAACAAAAGGGAAAACCAGGTGTTTATTCGTATTATCTTTCTACCTCAAGTCTCAGCTATATTTTTGGGACGAGGGTCACTATACAAGTGACCTCTCATGAGATAATACCATATCAAAACATTTAAATACAAAACATGCTGATACTCATTCCTAATATATACTCCCTTGCCTCTGGATTTATTTATTTTTTTTTTCGGACACAATGTCTAGTTCACAAACAGCTAGTTTAGCATTTTAAACTCACTCTTTATTGATCAAATGAGTAAAGGAATATGAACTGCCTCAGGTAAATTATCCACCATTTCACTGAAAGTTTCTTTGCATGGCCTTTATTTATTTTATGGGTTTGCATAATAAGGATTCACACACACAGTTTAGTTCTCCTTCCTTCAGGCTGGTTACCTAGCTGTCCTAATTACCCAGTAATTAAAATAAAACCACTCCAGATAATTGGCAGTCTTCTCTAATTGAAAACGGGTAGATAATCATTGGCCTAAGGAAATGCCCCACTCTCATACTGTAATATGAACTACCATCTGTCTATTAAATTAGTCATTGTAAAATATTAACATATAAATGACTACAGTACAGGGATTATAAAAATGGTCCTAGCATTTAATTTTTTTTTAATTTTTTTTTTCATTTTGTTGACTTACCAACCAATTTCTTTCTAGGAAACAGGAAATGTATTCTAGGGTTGATGAGGGAGGGGTCTATAGTTATACTGATACTGTCTACCCTAGCTATACCAAGTATTTGTTCTCCAGTGAACAAATAAACATTGAACCAAGGAGCTAGAGCAAATTACATAATAACATTTATTTATCCATCCATAGATCTGAGAGCTCTCGAATTTGTCATGTAATACAACACATTTACTTCCAGTGAAGTAGCAACGAAAGAAAAAAAAAGAAAGTTAAAAAAAGCAACCTGGACTCTTAGAAACTGTCCAATGTGCTAGAAAATCCTTGAAATGCACCTGGCATATGTTGAGAAAATACCCTAACTCTGTCCTTCCTGAAAGGGTAATTCTATTTGAATGAGAAATAGGGTGAAAATTCATAAATATCAACAGATCCTGAAAATAACACCAGTAGACATTATGTAAGGGGGTAATCTGATTTTGTGCTCTACATAGACTACAACACTCTGGCTACAACACTGTCTTTGTAGGAATTATTATATATAGCAAATCATAACAGCAGTAGTATCTTCAATTAGAAAAAACAAAGATACACAATCACACATCTAATGACACAAAGCAGACAAAATAGTCTGAGCACATTCTCCTTTCCCAGTCAAAGCCAATCCTAGAACTAAAAGAATGACCTCCTCCCCCAAATCCTCTAAGTTGACCTACTCTGACATCTCAGGGATAAGTGCTTTATCCATTTGCTGGCATGTAGTAGGTCTTATTAAATGTATAACTAAATTTGAATGTGGACTGATGATGTTCTAGACAAGGTCAAACTTTGATCCATGTAAACACCCATCAACTGATTAGGCAGAAATTACTTAAGATATCTGATAAGTCAAACTAGCTCTATAGCTATCTAACAAATTAAGGGAAAAACAGAATTGCAATGATTGTGGGAAAAAAATAAAACTCCCAATGACATACTTCTTTGAAAATCACAGTAAACAGTTATTTTCAGAATTTTAGATTTAGTATGCATGCATTTGTAACCAGTGTAAGACTTTACTCTGGAAGTCATACCTATCTTGAAATATTTGCTCCAGTCTGAAGAATGGAAGAATCACTTTCCTTAAACCTTATCAATCACTGCCCAGTACAAGAAAAGATCAAGCTCAGTCTTGTTTTTTCTTCACAGAACCTGATATAAACTGTGGAGTATCTTAGAGACTTAGTGACAAGATGTTCTTATGTTCAAATGCAAAGAAAAACCCCTTAAAAAATCATTTTGTGAAGCCAGATGAAGGAGAAAGCTTTTAATATCTAGAACTATAATGGGATGATCTAGAATTGTAAGTGGCTAAGGGTCCGGGGTCTCTGAAAGATAAACAGAAATATAAATTTTATTCCATTATTAAAAGTGCAGTTTATACTTTTTTTTAAGATTTTATTTATTTATTTGACAGAGATAGAGACAGCCAGCGAGAGAGGGAACACAAGCAGGGGGAGTGGGAGAGGAAGAAGCAGGCTCATAGCAGAGGAGCCTGATGTGGGGCTCGATCCCATAACGCCGGGATCACGCCCTGAGCCGAAGGCAGACGCTTAACCACTGTGCCACCCAGGCGCCCCTAAAAGTGCAGTTTATGCTTTTATACTTAGTTTTAACATGGCTTCTCCTCTACATTCTTTTATGTACAAAGAAAAGTAGCATGTAAATCACACTATTTCTGTTAATTAATGAAAAACTATACTTGCTCTAAAAGTGGATTTCTCATGGATTATTTATACTTTAAGTCCCATGACACTAAAGTATGTGGTATATTTTTCTTCTTTATGAAGGTATAACTATAATTATATTAGATTTAAAATGACTTGAATAACCAAGATACAAAAATATTAAAATTGTAAGAGATACATTACCATAGGGTAGACATTACAAAATGATAGGGAGTCTCTCTACACATATATACACTTACACACATACACACACACATACTACAGACGGTATGTTTGTGTTCCCTCAAATTCATAAGTTGAAACCTAACCACTAATATGATGGTATTGGGAGATAGGGACTTTCAGAAGTGATTAGGTCACAAGGATGGAGTGCTCATGAATGGAATCAGTGCTCTTATAAGAGACCTCAGAAATCGTCCTTTGCCCCTTCTGCCATGTGAGGACACAATGAGAAGAAGGATATCTGTGAACCAGTAAGGGGGCTTTCAACAGACACCAAATCTGCTGATACTTTATCTTGGGACTTCACAGCCTCTATAACTATGAGATGTAAATATTTGTTGTTTAAGCCATGCAGTCTATGGTATTCTGTTACAACAGTCCAAATGGACTAACGCACACACATGATTTTTTTTTTACTCTTTTAACTATAATTTCTTTCTTTAATAAACTCAACCATGAAGCAGAGTTTTCCATTATAACTTTCAAAATTAGTATCTGCTGCCTGGAAAGAAAACCAATTATATGTTGAGTTTATGTCCTATCTGCCCCCAAATTTAGGTCTGCTGAATAAATATTTATGTTTTCATTTGCTTTGGACAGCTGCTAAAATGTACAATTTTCTGGCAAGCTACATTTTATCATACATAAGATAATTCCACTTTGAAAACCACTTTGTTATTAAACTAAGCTAATGTCAGATGGAAACATATTTATTATGGATCATCATAGCATAAATAGCATTACTTAACAATAAAAATAAAAACTATCATTTTCAAGTGTTTATAATTTTCCCTGCATTGTGCTAGGTACTTTATACACATTATATCACTTAATCTTTATACTAGTTCAGTGAGGTAGATGTTATTTTCCTATTCTGTAATTTAGTGTACTTTGGCAAATAGAAGATGAATAATTTGCCCAGGGTTACACAGATCATAAATGTCTGAGCTATATTTTTTTATCTTAAGTCTGCCTGACCTCAAATTTAAATCTCCACTATTACAGAGCATTCCCCATTAAGTTTCCTAGAGCAGAGTCTGCTGGCTATTTACCAAAACCACTTCTAAGCGTACAGCTTGAATGTATTTCCCTTGGAGTTGGGTACATCAATGAATTAAATTCTAGCCAAAAGAATATGGGCAAAAAGAGTGTGTCATATCCAGGCTTAGCTCACAGAAACTCGCCACATGCAACCTCCGTTTTATTTTCACCCATCTGGCTGCAGTCATCCACCAGCCTACAGTGAGAATCACATGAAACTGGTAGGACCTAAGACAGAAGTTCAACCAGAAACATCTGCACTGAACTGTTATACAATAAAAAACAAGCCCTACTGGGCTAAGCCACTGTAATATAAAGATTTTATGTTCTATTCACTGGTATTAGCCTATAAACTTTTATCACCTGATAGTTACCAAATCAAAATATGATTTTGATGCATTTTAAATCGAAAATTGAAATTAAAAGTTAAAATTATTTCTCTAATAGTCTAAACTTTCTCCTGACAACATCTAGTGAAAGTATGACATCTTTTTACTGGGAAACACAGATCTTAAGTAAAAATGGTAAGTTGAAGACAGAAAATCCCAAAGAATTGTATTTTCATCACTTCAAAAGCAAACAGCATCCAAATGTAGTTTTGAAGTGATGTCTAGATACTTTCTTTTAGCAAATTCAGGTGTCGGGATAATAAATGAATCATTTATTTGATGCACCTAATACTTTAAAGAAATTTGTGCAAGCCCCCAAAGGAAAGAAAAAGCAACAGCATACCCAGAAGTACTTCATCATTTGAAGATGATATAACAATGCTGACACATACAAAAGGTAACTACTTTGTTCTGTCATGCTGTGTTGTAGAAAACACAAAGCATTATGTGACCTTTAGAGAAAGAGCCAAAAAGTAGCTTGCTTTGTGGTGCTTAACGTGGGTATTTTTTGAATATTTGAAGGTCTTGATTTTTGTTGGTTGTGGCCAAAGTTATGTCTTGAGAGAACTCAGGCATCTGAGAAGAGAATGCTGATGCAGTAAACAACTGTAAGGGGAATAATTGAAAGGAAATTCACTGCTTATGGAAAACAAACTAGTTGTCAAGCATCTATAAATATGCAGGTTCCTTGGAAATTTTCATCTATTTGAGCATTAGCTCTAAAACTGACCTATAGGTGTGTGTATTGGCCATGCTTGGCATTAGACCGTATGGAGATTATCTCCGAATCCATTAATAGTTTTATACTCCTATTTCAAGTACTACTTTAATGCTCTTCCCTGACTACAGACTTCCACTGTAACTGACCCAAATTCTAGTCCTATCAAATTTCAGCAGAGCGCACAGTCCTCAGAGACTGGAAGATAGTACATATAAGTGATAAGTTGTTATTAAGTCTTATTTTTAAATATATGTCACTACTTCCAGAAAACAGTTATATTTTTATTACAGTTAATTCCTTAACTCAAAGAAATAACAGAAAATTTCAGCCCTTTATATTAACATTCCTTAAAGTAAATTCATAAGTAATATGCACTGGAATTACCTGAATATAAATAAATATTCTAATCTCCAGAGTAAGCATTAAAGATAATATAAAAAGGTATATCAAAAAGAAAACTATAGAGAATATGTGATAGACTAATAATAATGATAGGAATAAGGACAATAAAAATATGGCATAAGTAATAAAGTCCTTTGTTTCTGACCCAAGAGTCTCATTTCTTCTGACACCATCTATGATATAGTAGCAAGCTACTTATTAGCATGTAAGCAAGGTAAAATCAAATCCCAGACCAAACATTCATTATTATTACACAGAAATCAAGTTTTGTTAACTTCAATGTCATTAAAATGAATGGTTAATATATAAGTACAAACTTTTTAACATAACTTCCTTATGGGCTTATGCATCATAATTCAACAGTCACAGTTCATGGGTCGATTATCTATAGAATTTTTTTCAAGTTTCTGATTTCTTGGTCAAATTCCAAAGCTATCTAAAGAGAAGCTCATCTACAATATATACATGCATCAAATCATCATGTTGTACACCTTAAATTTTACATATATGTTAATTATAACTCAATAAAACTGGAAAAAATAAAGACAAAGAAATTAAATTCTTACATTTGAAGGCATAAGGTTCTTTATATACTTAATCAAATAATCACAGAGTTCACAAACAACTGGGTTGCTATTAGAGAACCCAAGGCCACCATATATCCAAACTTTTAAATGGTATATGGAGTCTAGGAGCTTCTCCATATATTCAGAATATATATAGCTATCATAGTGGGTAATGATCCTAATTTCAGCATTCTGGAATATTTTTTTGGTAGTCTTAAAATTCACACTGGCAGGATGCCTGGGTGGCTCAGTCGGTTAAGCATCTGCCTTTGGCTCAGGTCATGATCCCAGAGTCCTGGGATCGAATCCCGCACAGGGCTCCCTGCTTGTCACAGAGCCTGCTTCTCCCTCTCCATCTGCTGCTTCCCCTGCTTGTGCTCTCTGTCTCCTTCTCTCTCTCTGTCAAATAAATAAAATATTTAAAAAAATTCACAATGGCAATTATATAGTCTTCCCTCAAGCATTTTCTTGAGCTTTAAAAAATAAGTATATTTCTGAAATTTTTCCAGTATTGCTTTCATTGCATCTCCAAATTTCTTCTTCATCATCTGCCAATTCCAATAATCAACTCTTTCTGCACTCTGAAGTCTGCCAAGAACCTCGGAAAAACGGTTTTTGAATTAAAGTGACAATTATTTATTTTCTAATATCTTTAGGCCTTGCATCTTTATTATACTTTTTCATATATTTTGAAATTCTAGTTTCTTCTTGCAGAATATTTCCCTTAAAGTAGAAGCTAGGAACTGCCCACATAAAACTTTGCTCATAGTATTTTGCCAATCTCTTTGGAAATGATGATGAAAAGTAATTACCTAAAAACTCTGCTACCCAAGCATGACGAGTCCAAGGCAAATAACTGTTAATTTTTCAAAATATCAGAGTAAAAATATACAAGAATAGTGAGATTTACTATACCATTCCATAACACTTTATTACAATTTCTCTTTTATTTTAACTCTTGTATTCATTTGATATATGCATTTATAAAATTGCTTTCTTATATAAATAATACTAAGGTCTTAATAGCAATGAGGTCAAATTCTATTGATGTTATTACTGGTCAACATTCAAATATCTTCCTATCTGGCATCACAAGAGAGTAAATTTTTAACATACTTCTTTAATTTTGTATAAAAAATTATTACACAGTGTTCTGTGGTTTATCATCATAAGTCATCACTGTTAGAATTACTTGTAACTTATTTTAAATAAATTCATGTTCCACACTGCCAATGTGCAGTGTTCCAATGGGAAGAACCATACCTAGCTTTGGAGTCAGACAAACATGAATTTAAATAATGCCTCTACTGTTTTCTAGCTAAGTAAGCTGAGGTAAATTACTGTCCTCTAAATATTCTCATTTCTTCATTGGTAGCATGTGAATAAAAATTCCTACAATGCAGGATGTTTTTCATATTCTAATGAAATATTGTATGTAAAGCATCTATCACAGAGTCTGACATATAGTACGCATTCCAAAAACATCAGGGAAAACTATTGTTACTGATACTAAAAACTAATTATTATTAGTAATAATTAGTAATAACTAATTATTAGATGAGTTAGGAGTTGTTGATATATGCAATATAGGCTTCGTTTTCCCTAGAGCTTATCTGATCCTAATGGAGTAATTTGCTAAATTTGGGACCTTTAGAATACTTTCAATGCTTAATTAACATTGAAGTACCCCAAGAATTCACTAACAAATACCAGCATGTAGCATGTATTTATAGAAACATTTAAGTGTAACATTAAACATTAAACATTTCTATTATTAGAAACATTTTAAACCTGAAAATATGTGACACAACCTATTTCAGTTCACTTTGCTCTCAAATGTATTTACTTACATAACACTTAACTACTAGACATGACACAAAAGCATAATCATTTAGCTATAGGTATGATGATTATATAACTACTCTCATCTAATAGATTTGGATGATGATAAATTTGGGTACTTTCCAATATAGCTATTGTGTAATATAAATAAAACTGAAGTGTACATAAGTCTACATATTTATGCAATCTATAAAAGTAATAAACTGGATTGACAAGGTACGGAAGAAAGGAGAAAAGTCTATAGTTGTTTTTTTTTTTAATTTTCAGGCATTCATTTTTTTAATCTAAATTCAGTTAACATATAGTGTATTATCAGTTTCAGAGGTAGAGTTCAGTGATTTCATCAGTTGCATATAACACCCAGTGCTCATTACATCATGTGCCCTCCTTAATGCCCATCACCCACTTACCCCATCCCCCCACACACCTCCCCCCTCCAACAACCCTCAGTTTGTTTCCTATAATTAAGAGTCTCTGATGGTTTGTCTCCCTCTCTGATTTCACCTTATTTTAGAAAAGTCTATAGTTTTAAAATATTTTAAAAACTAAGATGTTAGTGACCTTGTCATTTCACATCTTCTGGTCTAAACTCATAAATAGAATTTGATTAAAAGGTTTTTCATAATCAATGATATTATTTCTTAAGACATTTGAAAAATTACAGAAACAAATTTTATATAATATTATGGCGGGTATTCATCCTTTCTTATGGCTGCGTAGTATTCCATTGTATATACGTACCACATGAATAGAACTGGAGGGGATTATGCTAAGTGAAATAAGTCAAGCAGAGAAAGACAATTACTATATGGTTTCACTCATATGTGGAGCATAGGGAATAGAACGGAGGACCATAGGGGAAGGGAGGGAAAACTGAAGGTGGAGAAATCAGAGAGGGAGATGAACCATGAGAGACTATGAACTCTGGGAAACAATCTGAGAGTTTCAGAGGGGAGGGGGGTAAGGGGATGGGGTAGCCGGGTTATGGGTATTAAGGAAGGCACGTGTTGTGATGAGCACTGGGTGTTATATGCAACTAAAGAATCACTGAACACTACATCAAAAACTAATGATATACTATACAGTCTAAGTGAACATAATTAAA
>NC_048219.1:175452288-175496204 GCF_002007445.2 Ailuropoda melanoleuca
GGTGTTATATGCAACTAAAGAATCACTGAACACTACATCAAAAACTAATGATATACTATACAGTGACTAAGTGAACATAATTAAATATATATATATATATATATATATATATATATATATTATGGCACAGTAGGGACAAAATGAACTAACAGACTATAAAATTTCTTAATAGGAGACCACATAATTGCCAGTAAGTAGAATAGCAGGGCAATTCAATTTTTTTTAGATTATATTTATCTGATTGAAAAGCCTAAAATCATATGTCAGTCTTCAATATTTGAAGTGAGACTTTTGCTAACATGGCATGACACTCATTCATATTCCACTAGTAAAATATCTATCTGGAGGAAGCTGATAGTCATTAGTCATAGCAGTTCAAATGCCTATTAATTAATAGAGATTTGAAGTAATATTATTTTCCAAGTATATATAGAATAACCAGGAGTGTCAAATGACTTTATTATTTTGATGATATTTGATTTATAGCCAAAAAATCATAACCAAATACTAGGAAGAAAACATTAAATGTAACACAATTACTATGTATCAATGATTAGTCCAGTTTCTTGTTTACAGCAGCCTCAACAGATAATTTTAAAACAGAAGAAAACAGTTCATCTTCCTCCAAATTAAATATTTCCCCCTGCAAATACATTTAAAAAGTTTTACTTAATATAGATGTATAGAACCAAAGATGCTACTTTAGTGCTATTTTTTTTTAATTTTATGTATCTTCTTAAACAATTTTAGGCCTTCCACAAACAGTGTACTTTTTCTTTGAAAGCTGGTAAACACTCTATACTGGGCTTCGAAGGGCAACACTTTGTGGGAGGTAAAATACCTTCTACCCTAAACACAAAACATTCATGAGAATCAAATCCTTACCTAAAGTTTAAGTATAGTATTTAGGGAATAATGGATACTTCAGGATATCCAAAGGAGGAGCCATACAGTTTTACTATATCTCCTATAACTATTACAAAATTTAACACAAATTTAAAACATAATGAAATCTTGCAATTATCTATACAACAAAGATCTGGAATTTATAACAATGTCCCTAACAACTCTGAGTAACCCTCCTTTTCATTGTCAGTCGCCATTCTCACATCTCTTTCAGACCTGGATTCTATAACACTAGTAGACACCATTTTTTTTTTTTTTTAAATAGGCTCCATGCCCAGTGTGGAACTCAGTGTGGGGCTTGAACTCACAACCCTGAGATCAAGAGTCAGACACTTAACCTAGCCACGCAGGTGCCCCTAAGTAGACAGCTTGTTTTTCCTTCAAACTTACCTGTCTTCCTAATGCCACAAGGGATAGTCAAAGAGAAGAGGAAGACATTTGAATGAATCTGCTACTTACATAACGGAACAAGTAAGTCAGGATATTGTATTTGAAGATTTAGGGTTTGTATCAATTAAAATAGTTTGGCTATAAATGTGGCTTAAAAAATGTGGGATTTAATTTCTTGCATATAGAAGGTCCAGAGATAGATATAATCCATGATTAGTTCACAGGCTCAGCAAGGTCATGGAGAATCCAAGTGTTTTCTGTCTTTCCATGCTACCTTTTTTGGGCTGCCACTGATGTCTTCACCTGGGACCACAGGATGGACTGCCACAATTCCAGGTGTCACATGGTGACATGTCTAAGCCTAAAGATGAATGCTTCCCCTGTGTATCCCTTTTCATTAGTGAGGGAACCTTTTACTTGAAGCTCATCATACGTCCCCTTTCACTGACCGGTATTCTATCACATTTTCATAACTGAATCTAGCACTAGGATGGGAAACAAAATTGATTTAAAGTAATTATGATTCAACCCTCTGGAATGGGGGACACATTCAACTAAATGTTACTCTGCTAGTAAGAAATAAGTAAAGGAAGTCACTGTTGAAACACCCACTATTAATTTCTACCCCACGCCTTTGGAATCAGGAAAAATTTGACTTAAATCCCCACTTTGTATCTTACAAACTTTTAGACTTTATACAATTATTTCATCTCTTTTGAGAGATAAATGTAAATGTAGAAATATAATAGATACAGACACAGGCGCCTGGGCAGCTCAGTCAGTTAAGCATCTGCCGTCAGCTCAGGTCATGATCCCAGAGTCCTGGGGTGGAGCCTCACATCGAGCTCCCTGCTTACTGGGGAGCACGCTTCTCCCTCTCCCTTTGCCCCTCCCCCTGCTTGTACTCTCTCACTCTCTCTCTCTCAAATAAACAAATAAAATCTTTAAGAAAAATAGATACAGATACAAACACAGATACAATATAGATATTTTAAACAGGTCTGTATTGTCGGAAATATAGAGATAATTTATGTGAAAGTACCTAGCACAGAGCCTGATGTATGTTGTAGGCCAATAAATATTATTTTAATCTATTTCCTTTCATCTCAATGCCTTCCCTCATTTCCTTCCTACTAGACAAAGCCTAGTAGCTTTCCAAGACACATGACTAAATTTGACTCTATCTGCAAAATTTTCAAGTCCAAAGGTCTTTTACTCGGTATTTACTTTAATATTTCATTCTATGCATATTACTATATCTAAATATCAGGGTTGCCAAATACTAGTTTATTTGAACAGGTCATGTACCTTGATTCATACACGTACACATACATACACACACTTTTTATTAGATAATAAATTCTGTAAATCAAACTCCCAATACATAGGTAGCTACTCAATAAACGTGTATTAAATGAAATAAACTTTGTTTTGTATATTCAGTATTCTGAAATGGAATCAAAGAAAAAGCACCCTACATAAATTAATGTGATAGTTTTAAAAAATAATTATCTAAAGCATTGAATATAGTATTAAATATAGCATTAAAAATAATTATCTAAAAAAGATCTTGATATAAAAATACAGAAATATTTCCTTAGTACTTACCATGAGCCAAATACCATGCTAAGTGCTTTATACACATCTTGCTATAAAATCATCCAAACAACCCCAGGAAGTAGGAGTGTATTTTCTCTCATTTTAAAGATGAAGATACTAAGATACAGAGAAGTTAAGTTTTCTAAGATCACACAGCTAGCAACTCCCAAACCTAGAACCTAAAGTTCATATTTTAGTTATTATACCCTAGAACAGACCATTTTCCATGTTACCTGAATTGTTATCCATTCTTAACTGGAAATGGTTTCAGAAAGCTCTAAGACAACTAAACATTACAGGAATACAAAAAAAAAAAAAAAAGTCATTTCTATAGACATGAAAAGACAACAGCATTTTATTCCAGGTTTTTTCTCCCTTTCTTGAAATCTATGTTTGTTCACCATCAATAGCACCTGTGTTGATCTTCTGCACTGAAATTGTGGAAATACAGTTAACCCTTGAACAGTGTGGGGGCTAGGGGACTGACCCCTACTGCAGTCAAAAATCCGCTTATAACTTTGACTCCTGGCAAATTTAACCTGTAATAGCCTCCTGGTGACCAGAAGCCTTACCAGTCTCTTCCACTGGTTGGATGCTTATTCTTAGGGAAATAACTTCTCTCAGTCTTACATTTATTTTCTGTAAAATAACTGAAAAAATGATCATTTTAAGAACTCTTCTTGCAAACAATTCCAAGTCTCATATGTATTAGAAACAGAGGAAACATTAAAATGTATTTAATACTACAATAACCAAAATAATCTGCAACCTCGCTGGAATGTGCTGAATTTATATGCTTATTAATAAAAATCGCCCAGAGGTTCTGAGTATATCAAGCATTGTAGTGACTGATGTTCTTTCCTGGATGGCAAATATATTAAAATCCTTTAGTCCTGACTTTTTATGTAGATTGAAATAGTCTAATTGTGGAGCCAGGGCCAAATAGTTTTAGTCTTGGTCTTTGCATACCAGGCTCTTTGATCCCACTGCTGGGCAATGCCTGTTAGGTGTTGGACAAATGAATGGCAGAATGTATAAATAATTGCAATGGACTGAATCTCACTGAAGTATGTTTACATGATTTTCATAAATTTTAATGTGAGACAGTTTGAACAAAGGCTTTAATTTCAGGCCCCCAATCACTGTATATTTTTATACCATCTGTATAATATCGATTTAAAAATTCTAAGAATAACTAAATGTGAATCACAATTTAAAACTAAGAACTACCAAATCTTTCAAAATTTCGTTAAGAAAAAATGTAAAGTTCTCAGTTTTAGTTTGTTCTATAGCATAGGGCTTATCTTTCCCTTATTATATGAAACATTTCAAAATTAATGGCACTTTTTAGGGAGACTTGAGGACAATATGAAGGAAATGATATTGTCATGTCTTAAATTAGAAAAGCTTAAACATACATTGTCATCCTTGCTCAGAAACTACTTGCAGTCACCACATCGTTATGTTCAATCAATAAAATTTTTTCAGTTCACTATTTTGCCAATTGATCAAAAGTTAACAGAAAACTATATCGAATTCAGGGAAACAGACTGTTCACTATATATCCACCACATCATTATTATCAATAACTTTCAAATGTTTAGTATCCAGGGATTCTTTGCTGTGTGTTGAGTGGTAAATTCAATCTAGTAAAAATAGTCTGTGTAAACTCCCCCTTGTTAGCATGAGAGTAACTACAACCCAAGGTCGGTTCTTTTCTTTCATTCTCTTCTTTCTTCTTCTCTCTCCAGCCATGGAAATAGAACTCAGTTATTTCTGCATGGATGCAAGGTGAATGAGGCTGTCGCTTCTCCTTGCAGTGCTATTTATTACAGGTCACTGACAGAATACATCTATTTTTTAAATGAAAAAAAAAGTTATATAGCATTATCTCATTTACACTGGTATTTGAAAGGAATGTGCAGGGTGCTATTTATTTATACAGAAATCTGCTAACCAAGAGGCATCATCTTGTTTTGAAGGGCCTCCTGCTGGCAAACTGAACAACCCTGTTATTATAAGAATTAAAACACCGGACACTGTATGAAAGAAAATATAACACAATCCTACAGTGCAGAGCTGTTTCAATTTTCGACCTATAAAAATACATTAATACATTACTCCAATAAGGAAAAACCTAGGAAAGAACACTTAAAAGTGTGTCGCTAATTGGGAATACCTATGTAGTTTCCATTGTTCTCAGCTACGATATATATTACACATAATATATATATAAATCATATATATACACACACACACACTATTTGTTTAATGAATAGTTTTTGGTGACAATATCACTGGCCAATATTGACCATAAATCAGTCTAATGTAATAATAAATTAATTAATAAGCAATGGATTTTCCATTTAAGCACATTTCAGTTTACAATTTTCAAGTAACAAAGAGAGTCCATGTCTAGAAAAATAATCTGAGAAAACATAATTCTCATCATTGCCTCTGATCATAGATAGGGCATCAATTAGTTCTTCCTCCATGTGCCCTCACTGCAAATTCTACTCAAGAATGAATGTTATTTCTCAATTACAAATTATATAATTTCATCTCAGAACTTCCCAAGACCCACCTAAAAATCTCAAGAAATAACTGGACATTTAATAGTGTCAGGGCTATTAAATACACTTCAACATTTGCATACTTGTAAAAACTATAGAGCATAACATAATGTGCTAAGAGAATTGCAGTGATGCATGAAACCACCATGAATCAAAATATTTGTATAAAAATAAACCATTTCTGGCATTATAAGCCCCCGCTAGGTACAATTTTAATCTTTGTTGTGAAGGACAACTTTGGCAATCCACTTAGACTTAATTTCTAAATAGGTTAGAGAATAGAGAGATCAAACTGTTAATTGAACTTTTTCATAGTTGAAATAGAGAAAAAAGGGGGGGGGGAGAGAATTGGTATAAAGGAATAATGACTATTCTGAGGTAATAATATCTGCTAGCCCAGCCCCTAACTCCACATCAAACTCCCGCTGGAGGAACAGTGATCAGGGGAGAAGGTGGGGGATAAATGTGAGGTCTTAGGACATGAATAGTTGTGTGTCAGGCAATAATCCTAGAGAAGATATCTTTCACAAGTTCTGGGACTATTCCAAATGGGGATCACAGTCAAAGGGACAGCTGCTAATAACCTCCTCTGAAAATAGTTATTTGGGACCTACCAGTGCTTCCATTCTTGCGTGTTCCCAGAATCACATGCACTGGTGTTCCTAATCAAGATTTGCGGTGGAGAAGAATGAAAAACCTACAAAACCTACACTGCCTTTCTAAACTTTATTTCTCGAAGTGCTTGCTATTTTTCTTCTTAGCAATATACGATAGACCATTCATCCCTAATTTTTTTTCAAAAAGACGATAAAGTCTACTTAATTGGAATTATTTAAAATCTAATTAGAAATGTGAGAAATATGATTTAATCTGAGTTAAAAGGAGTTTGATGTAATGGAAATATACCAAAATTTAATTGCATAATGCCTACAACTTCCCAACTCTCTTTTTGAAAAAAATTGCGAATCATCATGTTCTTTTTTAGGAATGTATTGATGGTGATAGTGTGCTTGATGATATTAAAGCTACTGCCTGAAATGATAAAGGGTAAATAAAATGGCTAGTTGAAATTGTCCTCACTAAAATCTGAGGGAAATAATTCATTTTAAAAATCAATAATTTTCTGCTTATTTTCATTCCAGGCAGATATTTTCATAGACAATCCACTTTAGTATATTTGTGAAAACTAAGGGTACAAAATGATTTGAAATAAAATAAAATTAAACAACATCAAAGCTAAAAATCCAAAGTGCTACACACAGATTAAGACCATATATTAAATAACTACTGAGGGAAATAAATGACACAATTAGCACCTTTGTAAATTCCTCTAAATGCACAAGTCAGTAAGAGGAATATTTGCTATTTGGTGGTAGGGGCTGGGGCAGGGTGTTAATTCATAAACACAGGGAACCCTAACAAATTCCACAGTGTTTTAAAATTATATGATGAGTTTTAAATAAGAGAATCAAAATTAGTAACAAAACTAAAAAACTCCTTCTAACGGAAAAGGCACTCTCTAGACTGGTACTTAAGTAGGGTATTGACTGGCAGTGAAAGATTAAGACTGCTTTGTAAGAACAGAATGAGTTGGTTCCTGATTCATGGATGCAATTAGAACCACTCAGGGGTGGCAGACAATAGGATCTAAAAGGAAAGCCAGCATGGAGTGAGATAAAGGAAGGAGACTGGCTGAATGTTATGTGGTGGTCATTTCATTTCTAGCAATCTAATTTACCCTGTTCAATATCCCTGCTTCTCTCATAAACTCAGCACATCGTCTTTTTTAAAAAAAACCCTCAGGTCTTGAATATTAATTACTCTCATTTCTATTACCTTGTGACCCTGTTGGTAGAATAGGACTAATCCAAATTATACCACCAAATACCTGGTTAAGGGTTACCATAGTAACTACTATTGTCATTTATGAAATGCATTCATCTGCTCATAGTATCTTTGTTTAAAATATATCAGGACATCTTCACTGGATGAATATTTTTTATATTTGTATTCAAATATGCAGATAACACATCTGTCTTCTAAATTTGTGATCAACCATAGGTTAAAGAGAATGTCACATTAATGATAGATAATAACAAAATCAACGGAGGAATATCAATGATATTGGACTGGGTTATGGTTTAATATTCCAGTTTACTGGTTTGCATTTNCTCTAAATTTGTGATCAACCATAGGTTAAAGAGAATGTCACATTAATGATAGATAATAACAAATCAACGGAGGAATATCAATGATATTGGACTGGGTTATGGTTTAATATTCCAGTTTACTGGTTTGCATTTAAGTAAAAAGTATAGTTGTAGCTATAGGAGATCTTGGTCTTAGCAAAAGTCAACACCTGTATCTAATAAACAACTCTATGTTAAAAGGTTCTTATTTCAAGGGTATAACTCATAGTTGGTTTGTCCCAGAAACTCTGATAGAAAACTAATCATACATCCCTACTACCCATATTATTCTGAAGCACCACCTGTCAGCTGAATAAGACAACGTAATGGAGCTTGTAAGCTAAATTTCTACCTACCCCTCACTCTCAAGGTAATAGCCTAAATAAAAATAAAAATAATTCTCTTTACTTTCATTTTTTGTCAAAATGGGAAATTCACAACATTCTTGAAAATTTCCAAATGGGTAAATAGGAGAGAGAACTATTTTCCTGATTGAACTCACTGGCTATGGGAAGTTTACGGTTATTGCAAGAAAGCAAGCAGTCAACTTGAGAAGAGCAAAAACTGCCCTTCCCATTAGTAATAGTTTTTTCTGAAAATGAAAGGTTTTGAGGTGTTCCAGTGCTAATCAGTGAGTGAGCGTTATTAGTACAGCCCTGTGAATTAAACACCTTATTATGACATGCATAGCCATTACCTGATTCTGTAATTATCTAAATAAATGTGACCAAACTATGATAGAGGAAAAACATTTAATAATCACAACTTACGGACTTTCTTCTATGTGGCAAAATCTGTTCAGTATTTGTATATAGATCTTGAAGATTTTGCTCTAGCCTGCAGATTTTTTTTCCCCAAAACTACATTCAGTCATACATTATATTAGTTGTGCCCTATCTCGAAAAGTTTAAATGCCTATAAATGTAACATAAAAAGTTATCTCATGAATTTGATTAAAAACCATTTTCTCTTGAAAGCGCTTTAAGAAACAATAAGGATGAAAGGACAGAAGACTCGAGTTTGCCAGGTAAACATAAATCTTTGAAACAAAACTGTCTCTGTAAGCTCTTTTTTTTAATACCAAAACTATAAAAACAGAATATGAAGGAAAAATGATTTGAGAAAACTGCCCCTTAGAGAGAGCCAAATTCTTTCCCAAATAGTCTATTTATAGTACTCATGCCTATCCATATACAATGATTCTGCAAACCAATATTGCATACCTGTTTATAAACATAGGGCACAGAACTTAAGTTATGAAATAGTTTCAGGAAGTCCATGGTCTTCCCAAATTTAACATTTTGTAACTTTAAATTTATGATTTTTTTTCTTTTAACTGCCTCAGGTATCATTCTACTATTAATACCAGGATAGTATACATAATATAGTTACCATTTATTGAGCATTTACTGTAAGGTTGGTAACTGTTTTAAATGTACTGTTTCATTTAATCCTCACAACTATGCGGTTGATACTAGTATTACAGTTTCAGATGAGAAAACTGAAACTTAGGAAGCTCAAATAATTAACCCATTTTTACATGGTTAGGATTCAAACCTGGACTATTCAATTCTTAAGATCCTCTATTGAACCTCTGCAATATTTTACTTAATATTATCATTTTGAAAAGTGGACTAAACTGATCACTCTAGTTGAAATATTTTAAGTGTATTTATATAGCTATGTGACAATATTAGAAATTATGTGTATTATAATTAGAAATTATAATATGACAATAGAAAAGTAGCATATATTATTTATACATTATATCTTGTTTCTAAGTCTGACATAGTCACAAATACACCTGGTTATTAAATAACTATTATGGACATCAAATAAAATAATTGTCAATGGCCTAAAATAGTTAACAAACTAAGCCATACTGTCATGATCCTTCTTAGAAGATTTATTTTCATATATAAAATATTGATATTTGGACCATGTGAAAATAGTAGGAGCTTAGGCGTCACAGATCTGTCACCTGTACAGTTGTGTGCCATTTGGTGAACTACTTAATCTCTCTAATCTTTTGTTTCCTTGTCTGTAAAATGAGGACAGTAATGCCCATGCTGTAAAGATTAGGTGAGATATTGTATGAGAAATGCTTAGCATGCTTCCTGACATATAGGCCTTTAATAAAGGTTAGATATTATGATTCCTTGGCTTTTTACCAATGAAGAGTTCATTGTGTTTTTTAAAAAAAATGTATACCAATGAAGAAAAGCATACTCAACAGTGAAAAGAAAAAAGTAAAACGTTGCACATCTTGAGTTGGAGACACTATGGTATATCCACGTGAGGGCCCTCAGCAGGAAGTAAAAACAGGAGGGCCTGGAGCTGCTGGAAAAACATAAGACCTCAGAGTAATCTACACAGTGGTAAGACGGGCAGCGACAAAGAAACTAAGACAAAAGGGAGGATCACGGCTAGATAGAAACTTAAGAAAAACTTATTTTTGTTGAGTGTGTTGTCTTCGCTCATTGTCTCTCTAAAGTTAAGTAACCAAGATCTAAGTCTAAAGTATTCTCAATAATATTCAAGTGTATTATTAGAATATTGCCTCTGCAGAGAAGTGGGTTTGTGATTTTGGCCAATTATGTAATGAGTCTCAGTTTCCTTACCTACAAAATGGAGCTCATACCACCTACCATGCAAGTTTTAGGGAACACTGAGGTTAATTCATTGAGACCACCAGCAGTCACAGTGCTCAGTGCAGAGGAGGCATTATAACTGATACAGACTGCCAACGGTGAAGAGAGGTGGTAAATCAGGACAATGTAAGGCGGAAGGTAGTATATGGCAGGAATGCAGTTTTCCTATCAGGAAAGCCTAAATGGATGTTAAAAGAATGGCACAAAAGAAAAAAGTGAAAATGGTATTTCGTGTATTTCTTACAGCGTAGATCCAAAAGTAGTAAAAGAGACTGAAATGTCAAAGGCCTTGAAGTAAAGTATTTCCCAAGCTAATAAAGATCTATTTTATTTGTAACTAAGTGAGGCATGCACACATAACCTCCTCTTTTTACCACCTTTTGATTTTCAATCCCTTTAGCCAAGTGCTTATCTTTTGCTGCTATTTCTCAACACTGCATCCTCCACTCACAACTGGAGGTGCAGATTTCTAACTCCCCGCTCTGCCTATGCCTCCACCTGCTTATGCATTTCTCCCTCTGGTCTAGTTAGACACAGTCTTGTAAATACTTGCTGGCATAAAACCAGGAGACAATGAAATACATATGATTGCAAATCTGTATACTTTCATTCCACATTGTGCAATTTTTAAAAATTGAGAATTATTTGTGATAGTACATTGGTTAGAGGTATGGAAGTCTAATACAGAGACTATTGAGAAAAAACAAAAGCAAAATATCTTATATATAAGAAAATAAATCTTTAAAAGATCCTTCACAAATTCACCCATCTATAAAGGGTAGATAGCATGGTAAAAAAGCATTTCAGTGGGACTCCTAGCCACAGAGACATGGAGTTTGGGTTTCATTGGTTCTATTTTTCAGAGACCCAGAAAGGATATCTGGGCACAGTGTACTTGTAATAGACCCTACCCTATGGGTGGAAAGGGCCCTCAGAAGTCACTGAACCCAAACCCCAACCCCCAACATCATGACCAGTTGTTCCTCAGCTGCCTCATTCATTCCTTATCATAAGAGGTTAAATCAGAGCTCACCACCCCTCACATGAAGGAACTCACTACCTCCCAGGACAGACCATTCCAACACTGGGAAGCTCTAACTGTGAGAAACTCCTTGATGGTGTTCAATCGAAATCTGATGCCTTACAATTTCAAACAGCTGTTAATGTTTCTGTTCTCCAAGGCTACACAGAACAGTGCTAATCCCTGTTCTATGTAGCAGCCCTCTAACTTTTGAAGATGGTTATCATGCCCCCTTTCCAAGCCTCCTCTTTTCCATACTTGGCATCTCCTTCTTTCTTTAATCATTCTTTAAGGGAAATGGTACTCTATTATTCTGTTGTAATACAGTGTTCTTTGCAAAAAATAAATAAATAAATCACATGTCCAAATCTAAGTTACCAAGAGCATCATAATTAAGTTGATAGTCACAATTTCTTTCGTGATATTACATTTTAATTATGTAAATATAAAATTTTCTTCTCCTTATCCACCAGAAATGAAAAGAGTATGCATGGTGCCACCAAGGAACAGTCCCATATCTTAAGTGACTTATTACACACATGGGATAGATGACACCTTGCCGGATAACTGTTCATTCTGATTAATAATGTAAGCATGTAATATTGTTGTTATCACATAAATTATGGCAATCACAAATTCAAATTGCTAGGATTTTTCAGCAGCCCGATTTATAGACACATATGACACATCATCATCTACATCCATTCTCAGGAAAATTCATAGTACCCACTTTATTTGAGTCCTCTGGCCTGCCTCCCTCAGGTGATTTTCTCCTAGGTGAATTCAATACACAGACAAATGACATCTATCACTTTTAAGCCCTTTCTTTTCAAACTTTGGGTCATATAAGAAAGTACCTATACTATTATACACTTAACTTGGAAACATGCCTTCTTCAAATTGGCTAATACTTAATTGTGGCAAAGTTAGTCTATTATTCATACACTATTATTTTTAAAACTTATGACAAAACTTTTATAATGTGTAAGGGTAACATTGAAAGTATTTAGTGACTACAATGGCAAAAAGGTACATCAGAATGGACCATAGCATATGCCAGAACAGAGATACACAGGTCCATTATTGTGCCAGGTATTAATTCTTTAGTTGATCTGCAAAGTCTATGAAAGGGGTGCTGGAGGGGATAGGGGGTGGATCTGGGAAAGCCAATCAAATAAGAATGTATTTTAATATTTTAGCAATCAGTAAAATTGTAAGGAACATAGCACTTGAATAATAGTCCTAGTAATGATAAATACTATTCTACTCATACTCTTAAAGGACACAAGGATTCACAGGATTTTGAAAATGCCAAACAAAAGTCTTCACATTCTTAGTCAAAATTAAGAATAAACATTAAAGTTATTTTTCATATATGTGAGTAGGAAACGTTGAAGAGCATTTGTTCTTGACTTGGTATGAAATCAAAGATGTCTTTAGTTTAAAACTTTCATGTGCTATATCAGCACATATACAATTACTACAGACTTTAATCAAGAGAGAAGCTGTCTGAAAAAATTAACCTTGAAATAACCACTGAAAATATGATGAGATGAACAATTCATGAATATGAGAATTATTCTCTATAGTGAGCTTGATTATGGAGAATGTAGTCTTGAGCCATGACAAAGCTCCAGCAGATATATAAATAGCATTATAACCTTCAGATATCTTATAATTCACTGCGCTAGAAAAGACTTTTAGATTTTTTGGGACAGTCTCAAATTATGGATATTATTGTACAAACTCCTGGCTTTGCCCTGAATCATGTTTCTATCAAGTGTAACATATTTTGTGACATTTTTTCATACAAATTAGCCTCCTTCAGAAATTTCACTAAAATTTATTTTCTTTTGCATGATGGCACCTTTTACAAAGACCACGTTTGAGTTTCTTGCTTGTTTTGTTTTATAACACTTCCTGATAATTACAGTGGATACTAGTGGATACTATCCTTTTGGCTTATATAGCAGATGAATGACTAGTTCTAAAATATGAGTCTCACCACACGCCAGATTCAAATCACAAAATTACCATAAAATAATGGGACTTCTGATTCACTCACATGTAGTCAAAATCCTTGAATACCCAAAACTGACTATATATGCCCTTGAAACAAAGATATTTTGGATGTCTTGACATATTTTATTCTTTGCAGACCTGGAACAATTGAAATGTTTCTGTTTTTCCTTTTTTTTTTTTTCATTTATAAATCTACCTTCACAGTGTTCTTTCTGCCAGTGAGAAATATGGTACTTACAGAAATTTATTTTTATAGAGCCTATAAATACTGAGTGAAAGCTGTTAAAACTGTGGGAGACAAACTTCATCTGCACCTTTCAAAGAGTGACTGAATCAGTTTTGTAGGAGTGAAAAAGCATGTATCAGATCTAAATTTGCTAAACAAAATTAGCTGCGTGCCATTGTTTGTCTTATCTCTTTCTCTGGCTCATGGTGTTCTAATTCTGGCCACAAGCAATATAGTAAGCACAGAAATAACTAATGCCCCTTTCACCAACAGTTGCATAAAATGTTTTGTCTAGTTCAATTTATCTTAGAGCTTTTTATACTTTCAAATTTCATCCTGTACTTAAAAAAAAAAAAAAAAGGCCACTAAAGAATGATACTGGAATACCAATCACTTCAGTTTCCGTTAATTCTAAGTACACTTTAAAACGTTTCGATGTATCACCAGGGATAATAGGTTGCTAAATTTGAAGTTTAAACAACTGGGAAATATTATTAACTGTTCAGTTGATATTTTTACATAGTAAAAGTGTAACTTGAAATACCAATCCTGTTATTGTTACTTAAATGTGTTAATATATTATTTAAAATATTACCATATACCTGAACAGAGTACTGATTTTAACTGAGATGCACTGTTTCATTCACAGCTAGTAATAATGTCTACTGTAGTTAAAATGGCCACACTTAACTTAGCCAGAGGGTAAAAGTCAAAGACAGGTTGTTATCCATGTTAAATAACAAATGATTAAAAATTTAATGAGCTATATATTTCAAGGGGTAGGGGCTTAGTAATACAACTTTTACATACCAAAACTGCAAGATTCCTTTAAATCACACATTATAAACTATGGAACTGTACAACAGACAGTATTACATGATCCATACTTAAAAATAGAATATCAAGAAAACAGATATATACCTGAATTTGGCCAGGTATGGTCATATTTAGAGAAAAATATTCTGAAATATGAAATATGAAAAATTCTCTAAATATAGTCATATTTAGAGAAAAATATTCTGAAAATTGTCTAGACGTAATACATACTTTCATCAAAAGACATACTGAAGTGCTTTACAGTGTGATTTTATTCCACTGGATTTTTTTTTCCTTGAAGCAACCTGTTCTTAATAGTGGACACCAACTACATGCAGTAGAAAAATAATCACACTCAAAGTTCTTAGTAAAAGAGGAATGATGTTTTTTCTTAAAATATATAATTTTTAAACACAGGGAGAGTTACCATAAAGGTGTTTTGTTTTTGTTGTTGTTGTTGTTGTTGTTGTTGTTGTTTTTTAAGGCTTCGTCTTCAGAGCCCCTCTCTTGCAGCGGTGCATTCCAAGGCTCTGTTCTTAATTTGTATTTCTATTTCTGAGTTGTTTTAAAAGAAGTTCCCAAAATTGTGTAAGTGCAGGTCCCAAAACCTTGGATATACCTCTGCTTTGAAGTTTTTTCAAGAAGACAAAGCTTACATGATTGTTTCCTTTAATATACAAAATACAAAGAACTATGGAGAATCCAGTGGAGGAGGAGAAATACAATATAACCTAAAGGATTTATTGAACCAGTTTCTTCACATGACTACAGGGAAAGCAAAAAGAGCTGCTGACCTGAAGGCAGAAGGATCTGGTGTGCTAAGCATCCCCTTCTCACACAGTGGGGTAAGTACAGTGGTGGAGCCATGCCTTTGAGAGGCATCCCTAGCTTCTGTCACTTAAGCAGAAGTCAGAGCCAGCTGCTTCTCAGGACGGGACAGACATGTAACTGTACCAGACTAATGCACCACTCAGGCTTCACCCTTACCTTCTACTTTTTTATATCTTTATTTCCTCACCTACAAAGTAGGAACAATAATCCCTGACTCAAACTCTCTTCTCATGAATTCTTAAAGGAAAAACAATCAAGAAAGTTGTAGAAGAATTCAGACAGAAGTGCTAAGGTCTCCATGCCCAACTCTCTCATTAATAGATTACTCTGCAGACTGTTAGATAATTCTGAAAGCTACATTAACTGTTTCAAGCCATTATAAGCTAAGGCACAAGCAGGGCACTGCAGTGACCTAGAAAGGGTGACTTCTTAGAACCTGGTAATTGAAGAAGAAAAGTCTGGAAGAGCATCTTTCACTCATAGAATCTGACTCTGAAAATACTATAATCCTTTCAGCAATTTTCAGAACGCAGAGTGGATCATCTAAAACAGTAGCTAAGAGAATCCCAGTCACCCCTCGGTTTAATTATGCTAAAGTGCTTTCTTCATAGGACACTTTTTAAATGGTAGACAGATGTGTATTTGTCTATTTTAAGATACTAGGAAATCTCAGTTATAACAAAGTTGTATTATCACATATATCTAGGAATAGAAAATATCACATTTGGTCTGGAACCCTTTTTTCATGAAATACTAGCATCTCTCTGGAGGCAAATGTGCCTCCCAAATGTTTGGAAAACCACTTAATAACATATTTTTTTTTATATTGTGTTTTATTGGACTCATCTATCCTTCCTTAAAAGAAAGGAGAAAGTTGGCACTTTGAGCTTCTTATAGGTCCTCCTGTTCCTAACATTGTCCTGAAACACATTGATGAATCAGTACATGCTTACTGCTTAAAAACTTATTAAAATTTTTAAATGGAGATAAGAAATAGCAATGTAATGAAACATAAAAATAGTGGGCCACTAAAACAGTTACATTTAAGAATGGTATTCACATATATTTAACTCACCAAAAATAAAACCAACAGAAATACTTGTACCATATTATGAACAGACTCTAAAAATGGGAATGGGGACAAATGATATATTCTTGGAAACAATCCATTGAAAGAAATATCCTAGGAAGCTCAAGAAAGCAACTAAAGAAATTCCCAGGGTAAACATGCTTAATATCTATTATTAAGAATTCTATAATTATGTTTTTAGAACAGCTTACTTTGTGCACTATATAGTTTAATTACAAATAATAACCATCCATGAATGAGCTTAAAATTGTTTCAGAAAATGTATGTTATTTTTTCACTTAAAAAATATTTTAAAGAGCTTACTATATATGGGGCACTGCATTAGTCTCGGCAGGGGATAAAAACTCCTGCTCTTAAAAAGTTAAAACTGCACTATGGTTTAAGATTAAATGCCAGATAAGTGATATAGATATGGATTATAGGCTAATCAGTGAAAAAAATGTAATGAAGAGGTATGATTTAATGTAGAATTGAAAAGATTCAAAGTTTTGAACCGGCAGAGGCACCAAGTGAGCCATGAATTCCAGGGAAGGGAGTAAGCAAACACAGAGACAAGCAAGGGATAGTAATGGAATACTGACTAGGTCAGCATGGTTCTTAGAACACATCTTAAGAAAACTCTTAAGAATGGATTCTTAAAAATCTGAATGCTATATTTTAGTAGGCTTTGAACTTTACAATGGAAATCCATTGAAGGCTTCCAAATAGAAAGTAGGATAATAAAAGTATTATTTTAGAAATGGGCATCTGGCAATGATAAGAAGGAAGTCTTGGAGGTAAGAGGACATCAACAAGGGGACCAGTACAGAGGATCTTGCAATAGCCCTGCTCTGAGGTTTTTAAACACTAGATGGGGTTAATAAAAGTCTTACGGAGTAAACTTTGATAAGCTATGTAATTGAATTCCATTTTAAAAACACAAAAATGTGTTTAACTGCTTTAGTTCTAGACAAAATGACAGGACAAAAGGAACTCCTGAAAATGAAAAGTGTGTAAATAAAAGGAATCCTGTTCTGTTTTATTTTTATTTGGTTTTCATACGTCCCTATAGAAAGAAATGCATATTCTCATATTCTCTAAGGCTTTAGGGAAGAATAGAAAATAATGACAAAGACAGATTTTAGTAAAAGGAGAGTTGGCCTAAAGCAAAATAGTCACTACCATCCATGACCTCAATTAGGCATTCCCCTGCTAGTGATGGCAACCCATCCTGAAATAGAGAATTGTACTACTTATTACTCAAGCTATAACCACACTAGATATAGTCACAGAACCTGGAGAATCTATTGCCATTTTTTTCAGTCTTAACCAGCCTAGCCATGAGATGTCCTTAGCAGACCACAGATGACCAGCAGATGCATCTATTCAAAGCAGGTTTACAATTCCCACTTGTATCCTTAAGGCTTAAAACCTGAATGTCCACCTATACCGGATGTAGATGGGACAAGACATTAGTAAAGATCAGAAGAGTAGTAAAAAGGTAGGTGAAACTGATTATTTACAAGTCTGATCATTCTAAGAAATAAACGAGTGCTGACTGGCACCATTCATTGTCTTTTCTTTAAACACCTTTAGACTATGTTTAAAATGAAATATATATAAACATTCATGCAGCCTGGATACCCATTACTTACTCTAACTTCCTAGATTCAGAAGCTGAGTCTCGCATATTCTTACTGGTGTTTAGTATGCTTCACTAATCCTACAATATTGGAAATAACATGATTAACAGTAATGACCCTGAGCTATTTCTCACGGGAGAGGTTTAATGATGTTGCACGGGAAGTTTCATGGTGTGTCTATGTTAATATTTTACGGGGGGTCAATTTTCATCTCAAATTCCTAACAGGAAGTGACTCTTCCTGCCAAAATATGTTCCCTTCTGTCATTATGGCCCATGAGAATGCTGATCAAATCCCAGAAAGCTCTGGTGCTTAACAGAAAACAGAGACAATCAGAAAGAGTTAAGGTGACATCAACAACACTGCAAAGTAACAAGGCCCACTGGCAACATCTTATAGAAGGCAACTAGGAGGAGGCAAACATTGCCACAGAAATACCTTTATAAAATCTTAGTACTTAAAAAGCTTAGCTTATATACTTATTCAAAGAATACAACTGTGATCTTAGTAGAGATCTGAAGAAAGAAGGCCCAACAAAGACAGTGGAAAATATAAAGAACCTTGGGCCCAACGAGGGGCCTGGAAGAATCTGAAGTATTACCAAGTATTCCCATTCCCATGGACCCTTGTCCCCACCAACTAATTGGTGATGAAGAACCCACTGTCTATTCCTTATAAGCCATTTTATTTAAGCTTGTATATTACTTAATACAGAATAGAGATATAACCATTCTCTACTTATTGGTCATCTTCATAAAGACTCAGGTAAGAGAAAACCAAAGTAAATTCCCAGGTAAAAGAAGGTGCTATTGTATACAGATAGTAGTATAGATGCTCTTATCTGACTTTCAGGGTTAACACTCTATTTTTTTTTTAATCTTAACGTGTAGCAAGCTATAAATGCAATGATTACTTCCTAAATATAAATTAAGGATGATGAGGATCCCACGGTCCTCCCCTTGAAAAGAACTTCACAGTATGATAGTTAGGCCTATAGTTCTGATCCATTTGTTTTCATTTCAACTTTGCAATTCTCTTTTAAAGCAACACCAACCTTGTCTTTGTTTATTTTTTTTTAAGTGTCTGCAACTTGAATTTTCAAGTACTTCTGTGTGTGTTAAAAAAATGATATTGGTGTCAGAAGCTGCCAGCTAACTTATATTATCTCACTTCTCCATGCTTCCAGTTTCCTCACTTAAAAAATGATCGGACTGCACCAGATAGTTTCTAACTAGCGCAAGATTTCTGTGAAGCAAGCACAGGAGAGTGGAGGCGAGAGTGGAAAGAAATTGGGGGAGTGACAAAGTCAGGGAGCACAAAGCTGTCATCTAGCTGCAGCTTTAACAGAAGCAGCTCTCCTTTCCCCTTTTACCCATTTTAGATACCAGGGTTACACACATGAATTCACATGAAAAAAGATCCACTAACAAAATTAATTAAAAACCAAAGGATTTCTCTTTCTAAAAGCTCTAAACATTTTTGTTTTGTTTTGTTTTTGTCTAACTGAACCATTTTAAAAATTCAAGATGTTAATCATTCAGGTATCACCTTAGCCACACTAATAGAGACTCGGAAAATTGAGACAGAGCAAGAAGTCTAACCCAAGACCACACAGAAAATGATTGTATGACCAGAATCCAATTCTTCTAACTTTTATGCTGTATCATCACACAACAGGAGGACTGCTGTACTGCAACCCACAGTTCAGGTGTGCTCCATTCCCATTAAATTCTATGTGGCTGCTGCGCCCTGGATTTGTGCAAAGCAACGGGTCTGCAGGGCAATCACTTAAAATGAAAACCACTGTAAAACAATTACTATATGTTCAAAAAAAAAAAAAAACACTTTACAATTCGGCCCCATATATTTCACCTCTGGTCATAAAAGTGAGACCATTCTCTTCCCTCTTGAAAAATTCATACAAATAGGAACCACTAGTTTAAGTATCAAATATGAAAACAAGAAAGTGACTTTAAAGCTTTAATTAAAGATTTGGAAAATAGGTCAATTTATGTAATAAATATGTCAGAATTATCAACAACCCAGAAAGAGAGAAAAAACCATATACAATGAAATCTAAAAAGACCACAGAGCAATTCTGCAAAGTAATATTTTGGAGAAATGGCCTTCAAGTACAAATGCTTTTGTTTGATAACCAAAAGGTTTTCTCCCCAAAGAGATATTCTGCTGAAACTTTACACTATGTTACATTGTGTTTATTTATATATGTATGTATACACATTTTAAAATATATCAGTGAACTTGTTACTGGAATGTATCTTGATATTAGGGAAGACTTTAAAGCCATTTTTCAGAAAACTGCTATACAATGGACAAATAGAGTATATTACATGCATTTTCACCTCAGGCACAGAAGCCAAATCACAAAGACATGGAGTGAGCTGCCCCAGGTATTAACAAGAAACTGGAGGAATTTGTCCCTACAATGTAGAAATCCTGATTTAAAACTTACCTATGTCCTATGTCAAACTTAAGCATAAAACAGGCAGCTAATGTCTCCTTCAAAGTAAGTAGCACAGCTACAGCCTCAGGAAACATTGATGTAGGATCTTTTCATTAAAAAATTGTAAGAAAATTAAGGAATTGTCAGTATAAACTGTGAACTCCAGTCAACAACTGTGTTTGAAAGCATGAAAAGTACAGTTTTACTCCAACTGCCCAATATTTAAAATAATCCAGGAAATGAGGATTAGATTTAAGATGCAATTTTGTTCCATATGGTCAAATGTAACACAGGAGAACATTCCTAAAATGATATACCTGAAGAAAAGTTTATAATATAATTAGATTCTGCCCTGAATACATACTCAGATCATTGTAAAAGATAACAGTGGAATATACTTGACAATTAATTTTTGTAGAACAGCTGTAGGCTTGAACATGTATAAGCTAATTTTAATGTAAACATTAACATCTTTACAAAGCAGTCTCTCAAAAGGGTGAAATCAAACAGCAACTGCCAAAATGATTGCAGGTAACAGAACATCTTTTTTGGTCATTTGCTTCATTTATGTTTTGGGCACTTACAAATTACACATAGATATCCAACAGCAGCAGAACATTGTAAAATAAAGCAAAAACTTGTTGCTATTTTTAATATGTTAAATTTTCTTAATAACTGGCTTGAAATAATATAAACATGACACTAAAGCACTGTAATGTTTAAGGCACTCTAATTCAATTTATTGTCTAAAATGTGCACCTTGCATAGTCATTAATCTAAGGTGGCTCTAATCACAAGGCTTCAGAGAATATTTAGAGCATAATTCCTTGCATCCATAGTATTTTTTAAATGGGGTTGTCTACCTTCCATCGTTGGTCAAGAGGGGAAAGAGAGAAAGAAGTAGAGAAAAGGGGACTTCTCTGTAGAAAGATCTGGCCTTGGAGTCAGGGTTTCTGAGATGTGCTAGTGATCTTGGATCGATGCCTTTTTATTTTCTTTCAGGAATAAATCTGCGCAATGGAATGGCTTGCAATTGTCCGGCCAACCAGCCGTATCAGATTTATCAGAAAGAAAGAATGAAAACTGGCTCAGAGGACTCCTGCAGTGGCTGAGTGGCAGGTTGCTGGGAAAGGCACACACAAAAAAGAATACACTTAGTGGTGGAGGGAAAAATATATATATTCACATGTGTAAACTCAATAAATAATAAGATGTATAGAAAGAATCTATAGTAATGGAAAGGGTGAATGCATAAGACAGATGATAAATAGTACTTCGATTTAAGAACTAAAGGCATGAAAGCTCATGAATACTAAATATTTGAATCCACTTTAAGGAGGAAATATGATTTTTCCCTCAAATGAACGCAAACTCTAAAAATCAGCCAATGCAAACTTACTGTGTTCATGTTAGTGTAAAAAATACATAAATCTTCCATGAAGTGCATGCCCTGGTAAATATTCTAATGTAATTTCTTAATTAAGACACATTTCCAGAGACTAAATGAAAAAATATATAAAGCACTAAGTATTAATTTTCAAAAAAATTTGACTTCATATGCATGAAAGATTAAAATAAAAGCAGTCTAGTTGAAAAGGAAAAAAATCAGCTGAGGAATCATGACACAACCAGTCATACAATTTTATCATAACAGTCCATATTATAGTATTTTCAAGTTACTTGTGGTTATAATAGGTATAAACTTGTTTAGACGCATTCTGAAGAAAAAAATACCTTCTTCTAAAAAGATCCCTTTTACACATATAAGAATTTCAAAATTAGAAGAAAAAAAAAGTGTATCCCATGGGTGTGCTTACAGTAAACACGTGCAGGCAAGATTTTTTTTTTTGAAAATGTATTTAAACATCTTTTTCATCATTTATCTAGGTTTTATCAACTTTTTTCTTCTCAAATGTATTTTTAAAAAAAAACAACCTTAAGTTTGAAGATATATCTTAAATATGTAGGAAAAAAAATGTGTGTTATTTTATAGTATGAAAAGCACAACTAAGTTACTTGCAAATAAGAAATGGAAAATGAACTTGTTCATCCCATATCTATTGAGGTATGTAAGAGCATTGCTTCAATATTATATATTGTATTTCAATACAAAGGTGATATCATTTTTCAATCATGCCAGGAAAAGAGAAATTTTGAAATTATCCCTTTTGGTGGTAAAGGCTTTATAATAGTCATATAAAGGGGCTTTGGCTATATATACTATTTCTAGATAAAATGAATTACTGGAAATGAGACAAAGTCCTTAAGATTTATTTAAAAATTGTCTTCTCTAAAGCTGATTTTTCCCCAAGCAAAAGAAGAAAAAAATTAAAATAGATCCTTTTCCATTACAATTATTTTAATAAATATCTTAGATCAATACAACAGAATCTTCCCCCCCACCCACCCATATCTTTATTCTGTTCACATAGAGCAGTAAATAAGGTGCATTCCTTCTGCTTCTTAAGAAATTAGCATTTCAAAAATATGCCGCTTTCCCCTGAACTCCAAGCGTGTCTAATAATGCGAGAAGCAGATTGTCTTCCCTCGTTTCCTTAATTTGTTTCATCTAAAAGCAATTCACTCAACATCTTGTCGCCCTCTGGCAGCTTAGTTTACTTATCCGCACTTAATTTCTCATTTGGACCAAAACAAACTCCTCCAAACTGCTACTGACTGCTAACCGCGAGAGGGGATACACGCAATATGTATTTACTTGGGAACATACAGCCCCACATACACAGCCACAAACACACAGAGCCTCACTCATACTCCAGACAGTAACTTGGTTTTATAAAAGCACTATATTAAAACCATCTGAACTTCCCTTGCCAGGTGCGGCAGGGTGGGGGTGGGATAGGGGGAAAAAAAAGAAGTCCCTAGGGGCATTTAGAGTTTCCAGTGGATCACCTTAGCGTGAGTGTTGCAATTATACCAGGGATGCACCCGAGAGCTTTTCTTTGTGCGGTCCTTTCATCTAGATCACTTTGTGTTTTGAACAAGTGAGGCTCGCCTTTGTGCCCCTAGAATTTCAAGTACAGAGTCACACACGGAACAACAATGGCACGCTAATCCTCGCGCTCTAAATGGGCTCACTTGTGGGTCTGACAATTCTCTGGGGGAAGCGAGAAGAGACCAGCGAGGGCGCGAGGCGGTGTCGCCTGAGACGAGGAAGAGGACAGCTGCAGAACTAATTTGGATTACATTCTTTGCAGAAATTCTGAAAAGGGCTTTTCGGCATAGCTCAACCCTGAGCCACACAGTTAATACCAAATTGCTGCGTACTCGGAGCCGGGTCCCCCAGTGGCTGAGGCTGAACCAGACAGCCCCCAGTAGGTTGCCTAGTAGAAATTCCTCTCGGCTAAGTCTGCATGTCGGTTGCAAATGCTTTTGAATGGGTCAATGTGCATAATCAACCCATTGAGGGAAAATATGAAGGGACTCGGAGTGGGGAGGGAGATAAAAAGGGATGTATCTAAGAGGCCGCTTGGAATTTCAAGTCCGTGTTGGTGTAATTCCGGAGGTGGCTGGAGCGCGGGACCTGGTATGCATGAAGAATTTCGGAGTATTTGGGAGGGTGCAAACGGCTAGTACAAACGGCGCGCATTGGTGGCATTCGAAGGTCATTTTGAAAGGCTCGATGATTGCACCTTGTTATTTACTAGGCTAAGGGGGTAGGCGGCAGCGGCGGGGGCGGAGCGGGAAAGCTACAGCGCGCTGTTTTCTTGGTGAGGTCAGAAGGACACCCTCCGGGGGCCTAAAGCTCTCCTATCGCCGCTCCCGGGGGCTTTATCTCCTCTAGGGGCCTCCCACGCTCCAGCGACCAGCCCCGGATGGCTCCGGAAATCTCCCCCGCTCTCCAGAAGGCCCCCTTTGGCTGCATCAGACACCGGTCCTCCGTCCTTTCCTGTCCCACTTTCATCCCCAGGAAACTCAAGTGTCAGAAACTTTGAGCAACCTCGCGCTGCAGGTGCTGTCATTAGCCCTGCCCGCCGCGGTGCGCCAGCCCCACCCCGCTGCCTCTCGGGGGTCAATTAGCCTTCTGCTTGTCCAGGTACCTGGGGCTCAAGCTTTCCTGAAAACAGTGGCAGCGCAGTCGCGCCCGCCTCGGGTTAAATCAATTCGCGCAACGGGTCGGCTCGGCAGCCGCGCGGGGCAGTAAACAGAGAAGTTGGAGGGACTCCGGCCAATAGCAAGTTGAACTACAGGAAGAACTCTTCCTGAAGCCAAACACAGCAACCGACGGGAAGGCCGGACTCCCAGCTCAAGTATGTCAACCCCCCCCCTTTTTTTAAAGAGAGCACGCAGGCAAGCAAGCTCCCTCAAGTCAATGGGGGCGAAGGCTCCCGGACGCCGGCGTAGGAGGCCCAGAGTTCTGTGCCCCCCGGCCGAGGCGCGCCCTCCTGCCGCGCTCCAGCTGCCCAGGCTGGGCTCAAGTCGAGTCTGACCCCGCAAGCTCCGGCGACAGGGCACGGGGCGGCCTCCGACAGCACACACAGGTGCAAAGCCCCGCTCTCGAAGCTCCACTCCCCACAGCCCTCCCGCTCTCAAGAGGCCCAGCTGACACCGCCCGGGACTCCAGCCCTTCCGAAGCACGGCGGTGCGCGCTTCTTGGAAGCTTTTACTCTTGGGGGCCGGGACGGGTAGAGGACCGTCTCCTCTAACTCGGGAATTGTGTCTCCCATGTCCCGCACAACAGGCGCGACCAGAAGGGATCCCGCTTAGGCTCACCGAAAACGCGCGATAAAGAAAATAGGGGGTTAAGGAAAGAGAAAAAAGGGACAGGGTCGCAGAGTGATATTTCACGATAAATAAAACACTGGTACACAAAAAGGTTAAGTTTGGGGATAGAAAGAGGGACGAACGGAAGCCCAAGGAAGAGGCCCTGGTGGAGTGGTCCCTCCACGCCTGGAAGCCAGAGGGTCTCTCAGTTTCGGCGAAGGGGGCGAGAGAGCCACCCGACTCAGCCAAGCCAGCGGCAGCAGGTTCAACAACTGGAGCGCGAGAAGGAACCGCGCGCGACCCACCTGACTGAGAAGCGTTGGGCTGGACGGTCCCCGCTGCCAGGAGAAGGCTCACCCAGACCCACAGTCCTGTCGCCAGCTTCATTTTTTGGAAGTCTCAGATCCCGTGCTGACAATTACATGTCCAAATGGCATATCCCCTTTCGGGCACGCGGAGGAGATCCCTCAGCCAGGCGCGCTTGGGGGCGCGAGGGGAACTGGCGCGCGACGTGCGCGGTGCACCGGCTCCAAACACGGGCAACCGAGTCAGCGCCCGCGGGTCCGGGTCCGGGTCCGGGGACCCGAGGAGGGGGTGAGTGCGCGCGCTTCTGTGCGCGTGTGGGAGTGTGCTCGAATGTATGCGCCGGACTGTGCAGCTATTTTCCTGTGTGAGCCTTTGCTTTCTCGCTCCCTCCTCACTTTCTCTCACTGGTTGGTCAACAATAAAAAGGAAGGGGGAAAAAGGTTTCCAAAAAAAGTTGATTGCAAAGAGGCGGTAGGTTTCCGGCCTCTCCCCCCAGCCGGGCTATGTTCGGCTCCCTTTTCAGTTTCCTTGCACCTCCAGTCCAAATTGGGAGGGAATGGGAGGGCGGGGGGGGGGGAAGCTTCTCGCTTCTCCCCCGATCCTGTCCTTCTTTTTCCTGTCAGCTTTCCTCACACTTGTCCGGCGGCTGCGGTAATTAAAGCTCCGAGCGTCATTTCCAACGCTCCGCGGTCTCCAGCTGCAGCCCCACAGAGAAATTAATAAGACTCCGGGAGGGGAAAAAAAAGGGGGGGGGCGGATAAAACAACCCTCCACGCAACCAGGCTGGCTCTGCTCAGCCGCGAAAACCCCGCCCCTGCTCTGACCCAACTAGCCACGCCTTTTTCCCCGCCCACACCCCAAAGGGAAATCTTATTGGCTCAGACACTCCCCAAAATCCTCAGTTTCAGGAGTTGGGAAAACACCTGTCTGGGAGCGGGCGCGTGCTGGTGGGGACGCGGGGAAGCTGGATTTAAAGAGCTCACACGAGACAACCGACTGAAACAGAGGCCAGAGACAGCTGGCCGGCGGAGTGCGGAGGCCTGCGGAGTGCGGAGACCACCGGAAGGTGGCTTACGGATTTTTTTTTTTTTTTAAACAAGAATGTCACCTTTTTCTGTATTGCACCACCGTGCTCATCCACAGACTGGACCTAGAAATAGAAGAAAAGAAAACGTTGCTTCGGACATAAAGCCTTCACCCTTCTCTAACCTCTCCGGCTCCACACTCAGGAAGTAGTTTAAAAGGTGGTTTAGCAACCGGTAGCCTCTGCTGGTTAGGTCCTGGGGATACAATCACCCCTTTTCCCAACTATGCCATCTCTCCCACCATTCCCACCCTCCCAAACTGACCACATTTGTATAGCTACATCCTTTGATTTTCAGGCTTTATAAGTCTTTTCACCTTTTCCTTGGACTCTAGGACAACTTGGTTTGGGGCTCATTGTCATTAAGCAGATTCTTGTCCAAAGTTATGAATGTGGTTCTAAAAACTGTCCCACTCCTCAGCTATTCAATTTGAAAGAACTTAAGGCCATGCCAGGACATAACCAACACAAATGATTAGGCTTATGCTACAGTGGCCCCAACTTTAGGACCCTTCTGTGTTGTCACTCTGCAAGTCCACACTCCCCAGTCCCCAGTTTATTGCTAACTATAGAAGTTTCTGTGCCTTTCTTGATTAAAAAAAAAATTCCTGGGATTGGGTCATATCAGTGTACATATCCCTTGCCTTTTACATCTCTGAAACTGTACCCTGGGCAGAGGCCAGAACCTCCTGGGGGTAGTAGGTTATTGGTTTGCTATTTGCACAGGCATTCTATGTATGAATTATTTTACTTTTTATGTTTCTCTAGAAGCAGAAAATAAATAAAAAGTATCAGGGGAGCTTAAAAATCAAGCCACCTCACTCATCATTTGAGACCTTCCCATTCCTCCCCCACATCTTTTATCTATAGCCTTGTCCCTTAAGAATTTTCATGGAGCTGAGAACAGAGAGAAACAACAGCCTCATCCCAGAAACCTGAAGCCTTTCCATTCTTAGGCCCACAGCAAGTAACAGGCACAGAGAGGAGGCCAAAGACGCTGAGTGTGCTGTTTTACCCAGAAGCAGCCTAGTGCCTGGAGAAAAGCAGCCCAGAACAGATGACGGTGACTTGACCAGAGTGGTACTGATTGCTTCACAACTGTGCACACTGCTCCTTGGGATTATCTTTGCTTTCTATTTTTATCACCCTCCCCCCTCTATTTTCTTTCATTTCACTCAATCTCTTCTCAGTCTCCTTTCCTTAAATCTCCTTCTGCTCTTGGTGATGATATTCAGACACTTCTCTTGCATGAAAACTACTTCTTTTTAAAACTTTCCTTCTGTCCCTAGAGTAACAACTTATATGATTAAAAAAAAAATCCCTGCTTTTGGGAAAGCTTAAGTTTCTATATTTAAAAAAGGTCTTGTTTATTATAACACTTACGTTATAAGAAGTTGAAGAAATTGATTGTGTACTTTAGCTTAGGTTGAGGAAAAAAATTAAATGCCCTGGATAATTTGGGTTGTCTTTGTTTGTCTTTCTACTTGTGTCCATTGTGATAATTTTTAATTTTTCATCAATTTTACAGCTCTTCTGAAGGAATTCTCCTATATACCTTTGTGTCACCCATGCATCTACAATAACTCTTGGCAAAAGAGTTCAATTCAATTAATATTCATTGGTTAAAAAAAAAGATAGTTTAATTTTTTTTGGATGCTTGACAGTCTGTACAAGCCATCCACCAATTAATTACCTTGCATACATATCATTTGCCTCTGATTTTTTTATTCTGTTTGACCCCATTTTTGGGGGATTCTGATTGAAAAAATGATTGCTACCTAGCCAAAGTTGGATGTCTGACCAGCAGCCTATAAAATGAATTGGCATGAAAGCTCTACCCAACAAAAGTGTCTCATATTACTTTTGATGGTGACTGGTCTACTCAGTCAGAGTCTAGTTTATATAATTAGATTATGAGAACCTAGAGACTTAGACAGGAAGGAAGTACCCTGTGTGGAACAACTAGAAAAGTGAGAATGTAAAAGCCATGAGCTAGAGTCAACAGTTAGTTTTTTCTGTGTCTGGTCTCATTTGTTTCCCATCTCAACTAAGTCATTATAAGAAAGGAACACCAGAGTAGGGGACATTTGCTACCAGATGTGGATAGAACACACTAAATCCTCCATGATTGCTAGAGGATTTCTGAAATGGATCTTTATATTTCTTCACTTTTCCATGTATCTTTATAAGAATTCTCTATCAGCTGGATTAACAAAAATATGGCTATTATTTTCAACCTGGAAAAAAACCAAATCTGAGTAACCCAAGATATTACTTAGAAAACCATAAGTTTGCACCTGAATTTATCTGCTCAGTATCCCTTTTCTCGGAACTCTCCTTCCCTCAGTTCTATGTTTTTAACTTGGATTTACCCCCATGGTACAACACCCCCAACTCCTTTGTTCCAAGTTGGACCACTCAAAATACTAAGAGCAATCAAAATGCCTTGATTATTGTTAACCGGTTGACAGATTGTCACTCCCACGGAGTCTCTTCCCTGGGATTTTTGTGCATAGTAAAGAAAGAGTTCCTATTAGTCATTAACTGATAGCTTTTGAGATTAAAAAAAGAAAAAAAGTCTAGAACTGACCTCTATTTCCTTCTATGTAGGGATGACCAGGCTGCAGTGAGAAAGAATGAAGGTGCCATTTGAAAGACACCCGAGGGGGTGCCTGGGTGGCTCAGTTGGTTAAGTGTCTTCCTTCCACTCAGTTTCAGCTCTGAGTCCAGTCCTGGGATCTAGGATGGAGCCTATATCAGGCTCTATGCTCAGCGGGGAGTCAGCTTCTCTCCCTCCCATGGCTCCTCTCCACCACTCGTGCTCTTTTGCTTGCTCTATCTCAAATAAATAAAATAAAAAATCTTAAAAAAAAAAAAAAGGAACACAAGCTCTTTCTGAAGGTCTGAAGAATGTTCAAGCTTTTTCTGTGGCTTGGATATTTGAATCCCTCTTTTTCTTAAGTTAGTTCAATTTCTTATTTGTTACCTGAAACCAGAACACAATGAAATAATAAAAGGAATCCAACTTCAGTGAGATCACATAGGCCAACATGCATCTTGAGGAAGATACCTTGCTATGGCCCAAATTCTTCAATTTCCCTTCATAGTTTCTCATGCTTTCCCTTGGCTGAAGCCATAATTCCAACATAGAGATTCCTTTGGTCTTTGCTACTTCCTCATATCACATTTCCTAGTTCATGTTTTCTATTAGTAATAGAATTCAAGGAGAATCTTGATGTCATGAGTGACACAATGCTACTGGTAGGATAATCCTACTGGTGGGGAACACATTGATCTCAGAATTCAATATTGAATTAGATATATAACTTCATCCCTGAGTCTTATAGTTCACTCCACTCTTCAGTTTGTTTCTAAGACTTCCCTAAAAATATAATTAGAGCTTGCTACTTTAGATATTTTGCAATTGGCTGTAAATATAAATTTGGAACAAATATCAACCAAGAGAAGAAAACAAGATCTGGTCATAAATCAATTTTCTTCTCCTGAACACTCAAAAATAATACAGGATTCTAATTCTCCACCCCCTGCCCATCAACATCTTCCTCATCATCTTTCTAAGTTATCTTGTGATCACAAACAACTCACTTCATATACCTGAGCCCTTTGTCTCATCTTTAAAGGAAGGGATTGTTATGTCCCAAATCTAAGGCTTCATGAATCTATGATGTACTGATTATCTACTAAGTACAAGTCACAATTTCCACAGACTTCAACCGTTTCTTATATTCCTTCCTCCTTTTCCCCAGTCACACACACACACACACACACACACACACACACACACACACACACACACATTCATCTGGAGTACCAACATAGCCACAGCCTTAGGAAATATTGAAGGAAGCTTACCACTATGCTACTGTGAAGTGCTCAAGACTTTAGATCTCTTCTATCTCATCAGCCAGAAAGAAATCTTGACAAATACCAATCAGATCCAGTATTAAGAGGTACAGTACTGGTGGGTTTTGTTTGGTTGGTTTTTGTTTATTAACTAGCAATTAAAATAACATCTTTTGTTCTTAACCCTCAGAGTTCTGAAATTCTCTGATATTTTTGGTAATGTTCCATGTGTCAAAGCTAAAAATCTTTAAAAGTTCAAGCATTTTCTAAATGTGTGATATATATTAACAAAAGAAATGGTTTTATGACCTTAGTTTTAATTTAATATCCAAAGAGGACCTCCCTGAGAATATTTGCATTTTGGTTAGTAAGTGTTATTTTCTGTTTATGTGTGCGATTAANTTATGTGTTCGATTAAGCCTTAATTTTTTAAGTGCTAAGGAGGAGGGACTGAACATAAATAAATTAAATCTGTGTTGTTTTTATGTTCATTCATCAGTGTCTGTCCAAGTTCTTACAGACATTTTTTGGTTTGTGGTTGAAACTGCAAAACAATTTCAGCCCTGTGGACAGAGTAGTCTTTTCCAACAAAGTTATGCAAAAATGATTTTCCTAGTGAAACCTTTTCCTGTTGTGTATCTGCTTTATATATTTTCTTAAACTAAGTTCTCGTGTCCCACATAGCTTTTTCTACTGCTTTGTAAGTTTATAGATACAGCAAAACTTCAGTTAACAGTTGCCAATTGAAAACTAAGAAGGAAAGGGACATTTCTGTTTTTACATGTTTATATATCTATAAATAAGTTAACGAGTGAAGTTACTTATTGAGGCTATGATTGTACCTGGTCTAAANATGTTTTTGCATGTTTATATATCTATAAATAAGTTAACGAGTGAAGTTACTTATTGAGGCTATGATTGTACCTGGCCTAAAATCTGAACCAAGAAGAAGTTAGTTTCTTTTTCAGGTAGCCTCTTATGTTGCACTTCTTTTTTCTGTACTCATAACTTGGCAAAGAGCTTGATCATGTTTTGGTTAATACATAGACTTCTTAAAAGAATCTGAAGTCACATTTGCCATGCACATGAAAATAGCTGTTATTCTGACTAAGGTCACAAGGAATTCTTAGAATTTTTTTTTANATAACTTGGCAAAGAGCTTGATCATGTTTTGGTTAATACATAGACTTCTTAAAAGAATCGGCCAGAGCAACCTTTTTCACGACACATCGCCAAAGGCAAGAGAAATAAAAGATAAAATGAACTTATGGGACTTAATTCCTCCCAAATAGTCAACTAACATAATCTGTTAGAAATCATGTATTTTTTTTTAAATCTCAGATTTGTATAAGGATATGGATGAATCTTCAAAGCTTCAGCAAAAAGGCTCGAACAGTTCAGAAGGGGCCCTAAATTTGTTGGGTCTTCTTGCAACACATTAATAGCCTGGTACCTCCTCTCCTGATCTATTACCTCTCAGTATAACTCCATTCCCTTTTCTTTAATATAGTTCTCCAATTCTCTTGTTGCCTACCCTTACCTACCCTTACCCTCATCACTGAAAAATCTGTCAAGAGGCCCAAAACATCTGCCAGGTTCTCTTCTTGGTCTTGGTCCCTAATGAATAACAATTTTCTAATTTCCCAGGTTTTGCATCTCACAGAATATCCCATGTTCCAAAACATTTCATACTACAATTCACCAGTAGAAAGGGCCCAGCAGAGGAAAAGTCTGTGCTGGGAATTCCCTTTGAATCATAACTCTAACAGAAAAGCAGAGAAGCTGTCCAAATTACTGAGCAACACAAAGTAGTAGCAAAAAAAATTATAATAAAGAAATGGAAGAAGTTAAACTTTTCATCATGTTTGATGACAAAGGAGAAAGCACTAATAAAAGGATATATGGTGGTTTTTATGTATTTTCTACAGAAGGATGGTTATTAACTTATACTGATTGATATATAAATGTTTCTCCTTTTGACTGGCTGTAAAGATCTGTAAAGACTCTAGAAAAACAAACACTGGTTGGTGTATCTTTCTGATGTCTTAGATTATCATTTAAAAAAAAAGCCTTGAATATACTTTGATTCACATCCCCCTTTGAATATTTAAACTGATGATACAACAAACATATTAGTAATATGCTACTATATCAAAGCATTATGGCTTCAGAAAGATACAAATATCCCAACAGCTGATTATATTCAACATGGTACAAGAAATAGCAGCATCCAATTTAATTTTATTAAGTTAGGGAAAGAGATCAGGCTGGACAATACTTTGAATCTGAGGTAAGAACATCTACCTTCACAAAAACAATTTTAATAAGGAAAAAATCTAAAGCTATATAAAGTTAGAGAAATATTTTTTGTTCAGTGAAACTTTTATCTGAATATAATTGGGAACATTTACTTAAACAATTTTTAAACAGCACAGACTTTCCCAAATGTACAGTCTCTTTTAAATCATTATATGAAGAGCATATGATGCCATATTACATAATGTTCTGGTTTTCCATTATGACACTAACTTACTTTTAAAATAAAACTAATTTATAAGCAATTGGCATTACTCAGTGTAAACTGGTGAATGAAGAAACATTCCACTATATACTACTTTGTAATATTTGCTTACACTGTATAAAGTATTGCATGTGGACAACTTGTGTATTTTATGTATATTTTCAAGGAAATTATATTAACAGGTATTATGGTGTAAGTTATTAATATTTATCTTAGCTAGTACATGCATAGTGACTCCACATTCTTCCTGTGTAGTCATTTCAGGTAAACATTGATAGAGAAAGAAAAATGTTCTTTGTCTAATCAAATACTGGAAGAAAATAAAACAATTTGATAATTTATTGTTGTCTATTAGATAGAGTGAGAGGGTAAGAGAGGTCTGCTTCATACAGCTTAATGTGACTTTGTTAAATGAACACTTTTAGACAAATGGAATCACAACTTGTCTTACAGCATCTACTTATTACTCCGTTCAGGAATGCCCCAACACACTGGAGAAGAGGTTATGCATTACACTGAAAAATAATGATCCTTGTAGATGTTTTCCATCTCTAGTATTTCTTTTCAGAATAGTGTTCCAAATACTGTCATTGTGTTCTTTGAATCATAACTCTAACAGAATATTACTTAAGGAGCAAAAGTCAGTGATAGTATTTACCACTAAATCCAAAAGTCATTTTCATTTTGTCTTAATGTGATTACATTTAAGCATAACCTTACTTTCCAGTATTTGCTATAAAATGGATATATGTTAGCCACTGACATATACATTTATATATGCATATATCCATAGGTTCACCCCAATTTTTGCTATAATAGCAAAACCATTATTTTCTACTTTCTCCTATCTGAAATAACTAGTATTCTATTGCCTTTTTCCAGTTTAGTATGACCCTGACACTTAAAAATTCTAAATATTTCTGGAAGTATAACCTCCTCCTTTTGTCCTTTCCCAAATTCTCTCCCTTAAGAGATTATGTTTTTGAAAGAAAATAATTATACTTTTACTTTTAAATGAGCAAGGAAGGAAGAAAATAAAAATGAGCCTTTACTCTATTGAGCACTGCGTTTCACTACCCTATGTGAGGTCAGCAAATATCAATGAGAGCACAGTGTTATTAAAAGGCAATCAAGAGACAGATCATAAAAACATTATATTTTAAAATAAAAATTAAAAATACATGTTTTAGGTAATTGAAATATTTTATGCATAAATGCAATTGTATTATATATTCAAAATTGTGACTTGAAAAAGGTCATCCTGATGGAAACTCCCTGCTTATTTTCTAAATATATTTGAAGTGAATGGAAATTTACCACTAATGTAAAATTGGCACTTTTATTTTTTTAACCACACAAATAAAATCAACATAGCTGGCAAGACAAATATAATTATTTCAAATATTTAAATAGGAACTGTGGCTCTATCTGCCTTTCAGTAAACAATGACTAATTGTGCTGGTTAAAACTACATCTTCAAGATTGGAAGGCACAGATCCTGGAAAGATACTGAAGTTGGTTCCCACTCCTGTGGCCTTCACTGTACATTAATCAGAAGTGTTTGCTATGCAAATCTTGTCATAGGAAGCAATTATGGTTGTTCCTAAACTGACCTCATGTTTATTTATCACTTCAGCTTTTTACTCCCAAACCTTGTCTGATCTTTTCAAACACACACAAATTTTACGTTGCTTTTAAAAGGTACACAATACAGTTATTTTTAATTATTTGCGCCTGGTATAAATGGAGAAGCTATGTAACTCTTTCAATCTGCAATGCAGTACTTAGTGAGTCTGAATAATATTCCAGTGACTGTTCATGCAAACTATTTTCACCCCAGGGTCTCTGTTAGGATGAAGAGGCCCCTCTAATAGCATAAGGCCATGACACCTTGTTTGGTCTTACTCGGCAACATTAGCTGATAACTAATGGAGATTGTCAGCTACAGTGCACCAAGCAGGGGGGAAAAATGTATTTTTATAGCAGAGTTGTTGAAAGTAAAAGATACGAAAAAATTCATTGCTAACCATTTATTTACATATTTTTTTCAACTTCACCTGCCCTCAGCAAGTGCAACTCCTGTAAAGGGATCGTGTTCATCAAGAAAAATAGTCTGAAGGCATAAATCCACAGTCGATAATAGCAATAATGCTCTTTAACTGGCTAATATTGTATTGCCATAGGAAGTCCCAGTCCATGACTTCTGGTTGAGCAACAGTGGCATCCAGTGGCCAGATAATTGTTTCCATGATTAAAGTGTTACGGGCAGTTCAGGCAGACAATACTAATGGCTTCAGATACATTTAGCCTAAACAAAGGAATTTACTAGGAAAAACAAATCAAATACCTCTGTTTCCAGAGCAACCCTGGATCAAGACTAGGTTGTAAGATTTGGCTCTGATGACTAGTGAATACTGGCAATCTCTCCAACCCCTTAATAACATCATTTTAGGATACCTATTAACTGTCTATTGTGTATACTCGAATTGAATCCATTAACGATAACCTTGATATACTAGAAAATTCCCCCATGAGGAATGAGACACCAATTCTATGAAAAATAGCCCACAAAATCAAAAGCTGTAAAACAAAGCTGTTAACATGTTCAATGCTCATTTTGAACAAAAGTGTTTTTTTTTCTTTTTTTTTCTTTTTTTATTATGTTAGTCACCATACAGTGCATCCTTAGTTTTTGATGTAAAGTTCCACGATTCATTGTTTGAGTACAACACCCAGTGCTCCATGCAATACGTGCCCTCCTTAATACCCATCACTGGCCTATCCCAATCCTCCACCCCCTCCCCTCTGAAGCCCTCAGTTTGTTCCCTGAGAGACTGTGGACTCTGGGGAACAAAAGTGTTCTAACGATCCCATGTGCTAAATATGACCCCTCCTCGTGGCATGTTACTGACATTTGGGATCAGGTTGGTGTTGTGGTAGCACGACTGCATCTTGAATTTTTGCCCCAGAACTTTCACTCACTGGCAAACCCAATGAATCCTCAGAAACCAATGATACCTACTTCCAGGGGCTTGTGAGGCTTAAATGTGATCAATAAAAAGCTTCCAACCCAAACCTTGGCCCAGAATAGGTGCTAATAATGAAGTGGCAAGGACAACAACTTTTGTCCCCCAGCTTCCTGCGTTCAAATCCTGCCTCTGATACTTACAAGCTGTGTGACCCAGGGCAAGTGGTTTCCACAGCCTGGGCTTCAGTTTCCCCATCTATAAATAGGAAATAATAATAGTGTCTGCCTCCTAGGATCATAATGACTTTTAAATGAAATAGCACAAATCATATGTTTAGAATAGTGCCTGGCATACAGAAAACACTCAATACATATTACCCTCTATTTAAAGTCGCAGCCTTCACATTCAAAAAAAGTTTACTAATCCTAACAGTAAGAAATGCTCTGTATTTTCCCCGATTTTGATCATACCTACTCCTGAGAGAGATCATAAATTTAAGAGGTAATTGGACCAATACTTATTTTATCAAAATGCTTTTCATACACAGCCTTGTTAAGTAAGACACACCTGAGTATCACCTTCATTTTCCACTTTTGTTTCACCTTATTTGATATAGGATCACAGCTATTTAGAATTGATAGGAACTTATGATATCATTGATGTCACTCCTATCCTTTACTGCTACCTCTAGACACTTTTTTTTTTTTTGGAGGGATTGTGGGGGAGAATGATAAAATGCCTTATGTTGAAGATTTTCACATGTAGATAATACTGGGGAAGTTTCTCTGGAGTTTTAGCTGCGTACTTCCACCTGCATGAGGCTTTAGGTGGTCTCAACTATTCTTTGTTATCCACCCCCTGCTCCTCTTCCAGCCTTAGGACAGATTAATTCCCACTTCTCTCCATGATACTTCAGTGAAACAAACACTAGAAAAAAATAACTTTTAGAATAATTATTAAAAACGTTCCCATAGCATGCCAGGTTGTCATATAGTCAAGGTTATTATTTGATTCTAATCTACATAATTATTTTTTCAATAAAAATAATTGATTTTTTTGAAAGACTGAAGTATACTATCAAAATCCAAATAAGGCTGAGCAAGAGACTGTTTGGCTGTAATACAAGATGCTAACTGAGGAGATCAGTGGACCTGGGAGAACACTCATTCATAGAATAAAGTGTAAGTTCTGACCAAGTAGAGAATGGTCCAAGAGCAGCTGGAAATAGACCAGTGGACCAAAGCACAAGGTCAAAAACGCTGAGCCAATTCCAACAAGAATCATTGGCACCATGGGATTCAGTCCAGAAAGCAGAAAGCAGCAATTAATTGTCTAAGCTATTCTGTTCAGAAATCAAACAAGGAGGCAATCTTAGTTACGTTCAGTAGGAACAGACAGTAAGGTTTGACAGAACCTAAATCAAGGAAGGAGGGCTTCCCAGCAGGACCAAGAAGCCCTTTTTTTCCTCAAGATATACCACTCTGGAATGGTCCACTACTGGAAATGCCATTATTATGAAGACAGTCTTTGTGTTTTTTATTTCTATATTTCTTATCTATTCAAATGTGAACAGCCTATAGAAATGAAAACATTAAATCAATAATTCCTTAGTATGAACTTATTTCATCATATTTTTCAATGTATCAGTGAAGAGGAAGGACTAGTGACATATAAAGGTAGGTGAGAGTTGATGAAAAAAAGAAGAAAAGGGAATTAGAGAGCACTTCAGGCAAGCGCAATTTTTTAATTCAAAATTAGTCTTCAAAGCTATCAAACTAGCACATAATCAGGCAATTGCCTGAGAACATGCTACACCTTTGGCCAACATTTTTTTTTCCTGAAGACTAGACTCCATTTTTCTTACAGAAGTTCTCTTACAAGGACAGAAATATGCAAACATTTATTCAGTGCCAACTGCACACTGCAAATGCCATCACCATTGAGCAGAATGGGAAAGTGCAACGATCAAACGGTCGCTGGTATCATAGAGTTCACAACCGAAGAATTCTGTGTATTTTGTCCACGTCACCTGTGGAGCACACAGCCACCAGTGGTGGTTACTTTTCACCTAAAACAGAATAGCATTATAGAAACCTTCTAAAATGCATGCCATCTTCTTAATATTTCTTGCAACTTCACTTTCAGGAAGTCATATGAGCTTAAAGCATATTCTAACAGGCTAAAACCAAGAAACTCAAATCAGAAATCTACTCTATGGCTGCTAGGTTTTCAGAAACACTGCACAAATCATTCAGGACAACGGTGCTGCTTCTCTGCCTTTCATGTACAACGGAACCCTATGTCAGGCAACAAAGAAGTAAGTGATCCGCTAAATAAACAGGCACTTCCCTTGTAGTCTCTCTTGAAGGGAAAGTGGTTGTTATTAAGTATGCACTATTTGAATAGGGCAATTCAATTGGAGAGAGCTTTATGGTAAAGAAATTTTTTTTTTAAAGAAAGTTTCTTGACTATGTAGAAATAGAACATATTTTCAAGAGTGTCTTGAAAACAGGTTGTGTGGGAGCTGTCAGCTTGCTTCAGTCTATTAAAGCAACTGTGATTCAGCATTCTTGGAAGAAAAACAGGGATGTAAAATTCCTCAATAAATATTTTCAAAACATGAGAAATACAGGAACAAATTCTGCTGCCTTTTTTGTGAAAGAGCTGGGGGAGAGAGACTATGCTTAAAATTATGAGTCTGGATGTTCCTTTTCTGCTCTCTTCCAAACAGCGCAGCGAAAGGCCTTGATGTGTGATTTGTCTCCCTGCACCCTGCAGTTACTGGAGAGGATCTACAATGGATACAGTGTGACATCGGATTCATTTTCAGGATTCAAGAGATGATGTCAGAACAAGTGGCAGAGCCACGTGAAGCAACAAGTGGGTTGTGAAGTCAGCTTGTTCTCAGAGCACCTATTGTCACTTTGTTTACAAAACAATGGGTTTTTTATTTCAGGAACAAGAGTGTGTGCTTGTGTGTTTGTTATTTTATTAGTGTAGAAAAGATTTCCAACATAGTAGGAGAGTTTCTTAGCAAAGAATGAATATATATATATATGGCTATCTGTGGCTGAAACATTGTTATTTAGGACTCTTTTGTACAGCCAAATTATCATCACTTAAAAAATAACAAATAATTAATAAAAATATAAAAAATAATAGGGGGGAATGGCTCTTCTATGACAGTAGATACCTCAAAAGATTAGCACATAAACCAATTGTCTTTGACAGTATCTCTTTGGAGAGGCTACTTTTGAGGACAACTGTGAAAGCTAACACTATTAAGAGAAGAAGGAAAATGCTGATTTAATGATAGCGGTGTGGTATTTGCCACTGAAGAAGTTATCTTTCAGCCCAGGGATTATATACCGAAGAAAGGAGATCCTAATTAAAGGGGTCTGGGATTTAAGATAGTGTCTTGATATAACTGGAACCCATACTGTCAAGGAACTGCCTGTTTTTCGAACTTGACTTTCAAGATCAGACAAATATATTACTACGTGTGTGTTAAACACACACACAAATACAGAATATGGGCAGTCTGGGCAAAGACTGATCCCAAGAATTATAAGCCTAGGAAACTTATCTGAACATAAATTGGACACTTCATAATCACTCTACAGATTACCATCTCTTTCTAAAATGAAGAAATCAAAATTAGTTGTGCTTCAGTAACTCGTCAGAGATGGCAGAGCTAGTAGGGTTGACTCAAACCCAAGTCTTTAAATAATAAGACCTGTGATCTTTCTACTGTTTCCCAGAGGCCTGTGTTCTTCTGTTCTCTGCTTAATTTCATGGATTTTTACAGACATTTTCCACTCTAGGGCCCTTAAAGGAGTGTCCAAGTAGAAACATCAGAATTGAGGTGAAGGAGAAATTGATTTTTACCTGCCAAATTCAACTACAAAAGATTTAGGGACTCTTGTAAACAGACACACAACATAGGCATCAAGAGCCAGAGCTGGGATTGTTTATGCAATCCTAAATACATCCTTTAAGAAGAAGTGAGTTGCTTGATATACAGAAAACTTATATATATAGCCAGTATAGTTATGCCTTGACTAACAAGTGTGTGTGTGAGTAGAAAATATTGTCAAAACATAGTTTGTCCTGGTCCATACCCCAATCTGAATGGACTGGATTCTTAATTTTTCAGACTTTACAGTGCAAGGCCCAAACAAGTACTTTGGATATTAAGACATCACCTGTACCAGCAGAATCCCTCTACTCATTTTATTTAATAATTATCACAGGATTTTAATGAAACCTTACCACCCTAATTTTGTGACAGCAGGACTTACAATTCATTGTTGCTACTGATCGATGATCTAGGCATCTGCTATGCTGGGTGTTTTATTAAACTGCCCCATAGGACACACATAATGGGGTTAACATCTGGAGCATGGCACAATTACGTATCACTATGATTTCCAATGGATGGCTAATTATGACATGTAAATGTTCTATAATGCCTGATTAACTCAGTTGGTTACTGTAAGGTTTTCATAAAATTGAGACTATGATTCTGCCAAATAAAAATTATGGAAGGCTTTTATAAAACAAGTACCACAATTATGAAGATCAGTCCACTTATTTTCTCATAAAGGACACCTTTGCTCATAGCTAAACATCTCCCCTCCCAGCCCCCCCAAAAAGAGGCTGGCCCTAAGAAGAAAGACATAAGAGCTGATTCACTAAATGTTATCTCCATCCTGATGTGTAATCAGGGACAAAGAAGAGATTCTGGGAAGAACTTTAGGTGTCAATTCCATGAAAATTACTTTCTGTGAGAACATGTAAATAGGTTCATTGTTTAATTTCTTGGTTGACAACATGGTAAAATAAATTCTTAATGTTGGCATTGTTTCTGTATTTAAAACACTTAAGACTGAAATGACTTTTGTGTAAGCAAACACTTTAATAGATCTTCTCAGTTGCCCATCAGAAAAGGAAACAGCCACATGAGCTTTCTTTTGTTCTAGGTGCTGCTGACTTTCTACATGGTACCTATCCAGATACAGCCAAAAGGCTCCCAAAACTGGTATGTAATGAACCCAGAAAAGTAGGATAGGGAGGAAGATGGCACATTCAGTAAGCACACACCCAGACAAATGGTTGCTTGACCTTAAGCTTTCCACACTGTGAATTATAAATTCTGTCTTCATTTGGGCTATTTCACAACTACAAGCCATCTACGAATGCCCAAAGAAAAGTCTTTGAAGTCTACAAGCAACCACTCACTTCAGTGAGAAACATACCAGTTATTCAAATTACTGAAATCTTCTCAGTTATCTTACTCTGTGCTTTTATACCTCTCTTTACAAATCATAAGGGTTTATTATCATTTAAAGCTACCATATCCTCAGCTCATTACTATCACAGAAGAGTTCAAGTCTTGCCTGAAATGATACAAAGCTGGAACAAAGATCTTCCCTGTTCTGCTAAAAGTAATTTTGTCAAACTGCTTCTCAAACCTCTTCTCCAAAACTATCCCAATCCATAGCAAATGCCCTCAAACCAACCAACCAACCAAGCAGCCCAAGTAATTTCTTACACATAAAACAAAGCTGTCTCAATCCACATTTCATGGCCACCAACCAACCAACCAACCAACCAACCAACCAACGAAACAGCCAATCCACCCAAAGCTGCATACACAAACCAAAGCCCCCATGGCACACATCAAATGCCAACCAACTGACCAACCAACCAACCAACTGACCTATCCAATACACTACCCCACCCCCACCAATGAAAATAGTATCTGGAATGAACAAAACAAAGAACTAGATGACTCCCCAGGAATAAAAGTGAGTCAAGAGAGCAGCATGACGAATAGATTAGCTATTTTTAAATAAGCATTAGAAAACCAACTGGAAAAAAAATGGTCATAAAATCTAAATAGAAGCTTTTAGAACCTGTCATTTTCTTGATTTAGTTTGATTCTATCATACCACATTGTTAATATGACATTTACCTCAATTTCATATTTACTGGCTGGAAAGAAATCTGAAATCTTCATTATGTCTGATTTCTTATTCTCATAAGGCACTGTGAAGCTTTAAGATTTCCTGTGCATCAGTTTCCATGATCTATAAAATCCAGATAGGTTCAGAATGAATAAATTAACATTTATAATTTTTGTGTACGCTTCAGCAAAAGAAATACAATATAAACTGTAGAGATTATGAAAGAAACCTATGTAAGAAACATTTGTATATACTACTCGATAAGCTTAGTTTCTAAAATGCCCCCCAATATTATTCTCAACAAATGTCTGAAGTGGGCTTAAAGCAGAAAACGGCAATAATAGAAAGCATTTGAATCTACACTTCTTCCCACTTCACCACCGTAGAAAAATCTGATGGTTCCTCAACTAACTCAACTAAATAGATCGTCTTGCAGCAATCCAAAATCTAACAAATTTGTGATTCGGACCACAAACCATGTTCATTATTTCTAGTGGGTAATTTGTAAATGGTTACCCTGGTTAAAATATGAAAACCAAGTGAAATAATAAAGGAAACATTTCCAAACTGAAGCACATTTAAAAACATATCCACACCACCATTTCATGTGTCCCCATATTATGCAAGCTCAGTACCGCCAGAAGCTTGTACGGTGTCTGTTTAAAATACAACATTTATGAGAAAAACCTCTGGGAATGGTCACTGAAATGCTTCCAATTTTCTAGACAAAAGCCAAGACGTATTTTTTAAAAATTCAACAATGGATGTTTACTTTGCTACCCATCCAAGGGTTACCTTTTACTACTTTGCCTTTACCTTTTCTACCTTCTTTTATTTAAAAAGCAATCTACCTGTGTCATGCAAATGAATATTTAAACCTTGGTGCACTCCCACACTGCTTCTAAACAGAATACAGAGGTATGATCATAGAATCACCCACAGCAGTAACAAGACTCTGGTCATTTTCCTTTTCCTTTGAAACTGTTACCTTGGATGTTGAATCCCTCCATAATTTCTGATAGTTTCCGCGATGGGAATGGTGGCATATCAAGGAGAAATTGCATTTCATCATTTTGGCTTTAACACGTACACTATAAAAGTGACAGCTTGGTGCACTGTAGCTGACAGTTCCCATTAACTGGAAGCTAATGTTGCAGAGTCAGTCCAAACACCGAGTCACGGCCTCTGGCTGCAGGAAGGTCCCCTTCATACTAGGATTCTCACACCCGCCATGGGAAAGAAAAGCTATAAATATTTTCCACTAGTTTCTTCCTCAAAGCGATATAATGAATATTTACACGCTGGGACCCTTCTCCTACCCTGAATCTTCTTGGAAAAACACCTGCACTGACACACTGCATTGGTCTGAGCAGGTGACTCAAGCTGGCCCTCCTCCTCTTCTTAGTACACAGTAAACATGTAGCAGGGTTTGAGGTTCTGTTTTTTAGAATCGGTAGTAAAACAATAGAAAAAAAAGGGTAGGAAACTTGTTTTGAACATTTTTTGTGGGTTTTTTTTGTTTGTTCTATATGAATTGGTGGAAAAATGAAGCAAGTATCAGGAAAAAATCAGCCAAAATATGAAAAAACAAAATGTTGGAAAGTAGAGGTGGCTTACGGAATATTTTGAAGGAGATTTCAAAAGTAAAATAAGTGCTAAATTGATTTGCTGAAAATGTAAGGGTGGGAGACTAATGAAAGAAAAAATATCCATTTTTTTTAATATGCTTATGTAAGTTAGTATGCTGCGTTAGTAAGTTAGGTGCTGTGAGTTTGTATGCGTATGTATTGGTGGGGGAGAAAGGTAGAAAGTACAAAGAACCTGTCACTGTTTACAAAGTGCTCACATTCTAGTTGAGGAAACTTGAATATCACAAATTTTCCAGGAGAGGCCACAGAGGATACAAATTAAGAGCAGAAACAGGGGGTGCCTGAGTGGCTCAGTCATTAAGCGTCTGCCTTGGGCTCAGGGCGTGATTGCAAGGTCCTGGGATCAAGCCCCGCATCCAGCTCCCTGCCCCGCTGGGAGCCTGCTTCTCCCTCTCCCACTTCCCCTACTTGTGTTCCCTCTCTCGCTGGCTG
>NC_048219.1:175496241-175496791 GCF_002007445.2 Ailuropoda melanoleuca
AAAAAAAAAAAAAAAAAGGCAGAAACAGAAGAGCCAGACGTGCTAGGGCCAGTGCTAGGGCCAGACTGGCACTGCCACTCACCAGTTAGGCACCTTTGAGTAAGTTTATTTAAGTTTTCTGTATTTATTTCCTCCTCTACAAAATGGGATAATAATGGTACCCAGTTAGTTTGAGAACTAAATGAACTAATATTTGTAAAATGCTCAGAGTAGTGCAAATAGTGACACAGAGCATATTTAACAATATTATTAAGGAAATATACGGGGATGCAATGATAAATAAAAGATAGCTCCTGACCTCCTAGAGCTCATTGCCCACTCAGGAGGAGACAGATAAGTAATTTCCAAGTTTCCAAAAATGTGGGTAATTACAAAGTTCAAGGTATAAAGGCACAAGGTACCCTGGGAATACAAAAGAGAGATGTACCCACCTAAATAAGCTGAAAGGGCTAAGGAGCACCCGAAAAGGGTTCTCAGGAAAGGTAAAGCTCACTAGGAGACTTGAAGGATGAGGATGAGGTCCCAGACAATAATTGTTCTGGGGACGGGT
>NC_048219.1:175496891-175756723 GCF_002007445.2 Ailuropoda melanoleuca
AAGGTAAAGCTCACTAGGAGACTTGAAGGATGAGGATGAGGTCCCAGACAATAATTGTTCTGGGGACGGGTTTGAGCACTTAAAGCAGAGGGACCAGCATGTGTCACAGTCATATGCTGTTGGCATATTTGAGCCTTAGAAAGCATTTTGTCATACATGGACCGCAGGGTACACTGGACAGCAAGAAGATGGAAAGACAGGCCAGCACCAAGTTACGAAGGGCCTCATGCAAAGTTCAGACTTGATCATGTAGGATGAAGGTGAACTTAACAGTTTATAAGCAGGGGTGTTCTGGTAATATTTAAATTTCAGAAAGATCACATGAGCAACAGAGTTGAGAATGAATGAGAGGAGAGTGACATTCCTGAACTAGATATCAGCTGGTTGTTATGATAATCAAAGGGAATGCATACCTAAGGGAAGGATTCCAAAGGTTGAAAGAGCATCTATAGAGCCTGCTCCTTGGTTAGAGCAGGGTGAAGTTAAGGAGGGGAAGAGTTAAATCTCCAGGTCTGGTTTGGGGGACTGGACTGATAAAATATCTTTCTCTAAGAGATTACAAGGGAAAGCAACAATTCTACAGAATTATAATGAGTTAGACTTTCGTTGAGGTTGATGTCCAGAATATATGCCTGGAATCAGAAAACTATTCTAGTCTTGGATTTGGGTCCAAGGTGTCATCCAGGCATCATCACCTTCAGGAATCTTCCTTGAAATCCTACATTGACTTAAACATTGATTTTCTGTGCAGGATCCCTTGGCACCCTTAACTTATGCATTGTATTCTCATTTTATATCTATAGCTCTTTGTTCATTCTTTTGCTTATTAATTCATCAATCAATAAATATTTTTAAAATATATCCCATGCTATACACACAATAGATGTTTGGAATTCCCAGTGAATATTACTGTTCTGATGCTTGCCCTTCTGGAACATTCAGCCTAACAGGAAAACCAGATTCTCAGTAAATGCTTGTTAAATTGGATGAGACAGATTTGGGAATCATGAGTAAAAGTGGTGTTGAAATCTTGAACATGGACAAAATCTTTCTAGCAAGTGAAAGATAAGCAACTTATGCTGAGAAAAGATGGAAAACCCCAATATTTAAAAGGCGAATGAACTCAGCAAGGGGGAAGTATAAAGGAGTGTAAAAAAAAAATGTTGCATCCCTCAGATGAAACAATATAAAATTATTTTTTAATCTAACAAAGCAGAGCCTCAGTGGAGGAATAATTCCGTGTCAAATGTTGCAGAGAGGCCAGTGAAAATGAGGCCTGAGGAACACCAATTAGACCTAATAGCAGGGAGAATGTGGTCTCCATGCCCTTCAACCTCCAGTGTTATTCTTGTAAATTTGTTAGATTACCAACCAAATGACCTTAAAAGAGATATTATCCTGGATTATCTGGGTGGACCTAATCTAATCACATTACCTCTGAAAAGCGGAGATCTTTCTCCAGCTGATAGTGGAAAGGATGGCACTGATTCAAAGAAAAGGATTTCTATGTACTGTTGTTGGATTGATGGTGATAGGGACATGTGTCAAAAAATTGGGAACCTCAGTCCTACAACAACAAGGAACTGAATTGTTCCAATAACCTAAATCAACTCCGTAATGGAATCTTCCCTAGCACTTCCAGATAAGCGCTCAGCCCTGCTGACGCCTTGATTTCGGCAGAAAACCCAGCTAAGCTTTGCTGTGCCCAGACTTCTGAACCACAGAACTGTGATAATCAATTTGCATTGTTTTCGGTCACATTGCGGTAATTTGCTAGGACAACTGCTGGGGAAGCAGCTGTCAGAAGACCTGCTGTCCCTCTCCAGGATTGTGCAATCAGCATTCTAGGCCTGGAACATTCCCCTATGTGGAAGGTGTGTGTTGGAGGTGTGTATGGCTTGGCCCCAGATTCTTCTTCCTTATTAGGAGAAATCGTCCACTTGTTCTAGCTACATTGTGAACTTCCTTGTATTGCTTGTATGTGTGTGTGTACGTGTATATATTATATGGCACCTGGCCAGCCCCACCAATGTATCTGCCCTTCCTCACCTTATGCTGGCTAACAGGAAGACCCGCTGTCCAGGGGAGGCTGATGCACACAACAGATGCTGATCGTGCTCCAACTTTTCTTTCTGTGAGTAAAGCACTGTTCCAGCTTTTGTGTGTGAGGCCTCCTTGATGACTCCAAACCAATAGAAGATGCAGTGGGTTGAGGTCTGTGAGCTGATCTTTGTGGTTCTCCATCCTCACGGGGGATGGTTAGCTGGATCTTCCTCCTCTGCAACAGAAATAGAAAACTAATATACCTAGTGTGATGGCTAATTTTACGTGCTAACTTGACTGGGCTTCCAGATACCCAAAGAGCTGGTAAAACTGGTAAAACATTATTTCTGGGTGTGTCTATGAGGGTATCTCTGGAAGAGATTATCATTTGAGTCAGTAAACTGAGTAAACATTTCCTTCACCAATGTTGGTGGGCATCATCCAATCTACTGAGGTCTAGAAGACAACCAAAAGGTGAAGGAAAGGTGAATTCATTCTATATGCCTGAGCTGAGACATCCATCTTCTCCAATGTCCATCCATTGGACATCAGTGTTTCTCGTTCTTGGGCCTTCAGAACTGGGATGAACTGCTTTCTAATTTTCTTCCTATCTTTCTAAATTCCTAGCTTGCAGTCTGCAGATTATGGGACTTCTCTGGCTCCATATTTGTGTGAGACAATTCCTATGATAAATCTCCTTATCCTCATCCAACTAGTTCTGTTTCTCCGGAGAACACAGACAAATACACCCGGCAACCATAAGTCAATAGAGAGTTGGTACCAAGAACACCTTTAGTGGTATCCTGGGGCCGAAAAGTCACCTGGAGTTAGGAGGGGATGGGAGATGTGGACGTACAGGAGCATTTCTCTATTTATACTGGTTTCTACTGTGCTCCACGTAACCATGGATTTTTGTGAGATGATTTATGAAAGCAATTCGTTGAATTTTATTCCTATCTCCACCAAATAAAACTTATTTTGATGAATTTAAAAATGTTTGTATATTTGATAAACAGTTCCCTAATCCTTGTCTGGATAAATAACAAAGAAATGAATCAAATAGAGCAGGACCAAAAACAAACTTCAAGCATCAAGATAAATTTAAAAATCTGCATTTACTGGATGTTTGCTAAATTTCAAAAGGTTTCAAAAGAGACCTCTTCTAAGTCCCTTCCCAAAACTCAATACAGAAAAACCTATGATTGAAATGACTCTTGATACTGCACTATAAAGCAGATCTCTTGTTACTTGAATTCCCACTCATTCCTTTCTCAAAATTATATTTAAATAAATAAAAACTGTAGTGATAATATTTATAGAAAACACATAAAATATGTAATTAATTTCAATCTTTGTTTCAAACTAAAAGTTAACTCCAAAAGTTGGAAGAATGACACTACTCTTGAAACATGTTTTCACATCTGTTTACCATATACCCATATATACATGCATATACATGAATGTGTGTGTATATTCAGTTATACAGATACATATATATATAATTCTTTAATAAAAATATGAAAACCATGTTGAGATCGATTTGTATTTAGAGGACTTGATACAATACCAGTTTAATAGGCATTTATTAATCCCTACTATGTATGAAGTTCTCTCTACTAGATAAATTAGGGTGACATAAAAATAAATAAAAGATAATTTTTGCTCTCCAAAATTCATATTTTAGATGTTTAGATGGAAATCCAAACACATTTTGCTAGTATATATATGGGAACATCGAATGAAATTAGTATAGTTAATTAGGTTTGTCCTATGTTTGTTAAGATGGCCCCAGAAAGAGTGAAATTGGTTTTCTACCTCTTTTCCATGGGGGAACGTGTCACGTATTTTGATCTCACATAGTTCAACAGCTATTACAAGAGTTGCTGTCGGGGTGCCTGGGTGGCGCAGTTGATTAAGCCTCCCACTCTTGGTTTTGGCTCAGGTCATGATCTCAGGGTCATGAGACTGAGCCCGACTTGGGGCTCTGCGCTCAGAGAGGAGTCTGCTTGAGATTCTCTCTCCCTCTACCCCTCCCACTCATGCTCACTCTCTCTCTAGCAAATAAATAAATAAATAAATAAATAAATAAATAAATAAATAAATCTTAAAAAAAAAAAAACAGTTGCTGCTATAGATTTTCAACTGAATCCAACAAATATACTATTGGCTAAGTGTTACATCAAGCCTGAGGTTTAAAAGCCTTGTCATAAAACAGGAGCTTGCCCTAAAGGAGCTGAGTCTCAAATACATACGTCACTATATATCACATGCCAGTCTTACAAACCAAGAAATATTTAGACACTTGCCATTAATTTTTGTTATATATCTTCTTTTGTGCTTTCTGTTTTTCTCACATGGTTCTATTCTGATAATATACCCACATGGCATACAAACGTGAAGATTTTTGTCAGCATTATATCAATTTGCTGTATAAAAAGGTCTTTAAAATGTTTTGTAATTTTTTTGTAAACTTAAATTCATGCTAGTTTATGTGTATATTATGCTTACTTCTAAACTTCAAAAATATAAAGGATAATTGGTTAAGATGTCTTCAGATGTGATATTATGATCTTAAAGTCTGGAACCTGGCACATTATTTACACCTACTCCATGTAATTTATGAAATATTTTTTCTCATATGTGTGTTATGCAATTTAATCCAATTTCAAACAACTTATAAGTAATTTCCAGAAACAAGTTTTCTAAGGTGGTATGTAGAAGACGTTAGGTAGCTTCATCTATACATATAGCTTCAGAGAAATCATGTTTTATTTCAAAAGTTTGATAGGTTATACCCTATCGTTGTGTTTTACAAGCATACTATTCCTTCTGAGTATAAAAAAATAATGACAAATTAAAAAAATGTCTTGGAATCTTAAAAAAATAATTGAGGTCATTGCCTTGTGCCGTATACTTCATATATCTGGTAATTTAAATTATGGCAAACCTTTAAAATAAATGTTTGGATGCTCTGACCTGGTAGACCGCTGAAAATGACTTTTTAAAGAAATTACTTCAGTTTAACAATAACTCTCCCTCTCCCCCTTCCTCTTTTTCTTCTTCTTCAACAACGAGATCATTGTAAAGAGCCTGTGGAAATTAGTTAGTTTTCAGCATATTGATATATTTTTGTCCTTGAGGGAAAATAGCAAAAATAATATGACTTTTAAAACAAAGACATTGGTTTCTTAAACCAAAAATAATCTTGAGGAACACATTTGCCTTTACTCTTGGCTTTATGTCCATTCAACTGACTTCTTTCTTGTTCGTGTGCGTCTTCATTAAAAATCTAATCCGAAATGAAACATGCTTTGTAACATCAATAAGAATCCCTGCTGCCACTATTTGTAAAACATGTAAATTTCTAGGCCTTCTTCTTTTTCTACTTCATCCACAACATAAAACAAATTAGTATTCCTCCACACAGAAAAGCACTATAGTCAACACTAAGCTTACTAATGTCCAGCTTGCATTTTTAGAGCATATTTCTCAAGTCAGAAGTAGTCCGTTTTACCTAGAAGTCCATCATAATCACATACCAGTTCTCTCATATTTCTACCAAGAATAAAAATACAACCTAGCCAACTCATTTGCATTGTAATCTAATTTTGAAATTACTTTATCAGTGCAATAACACATTCAACAGAGCTTTTGTCTTATTGATGAAAGGGGAATCCACTTGGTTAGGGAGTACATAACATTTTTTAATTAAATTTGTGTTGTTATTGTCTTTACATTCAAAGGGCCAGGTGATGGCAATGTTCCATGGAGGAAAATAATATTGCTATAATAACAACAATGGTCATGAAAATTTAATAACATTTTCACTGAGACATGATGACATAATAATAAATAGGTAATCATTGTTTAGGCACTTTGTAGTGTTAAAGTAATCATTAAGAATATTAACCAAATAAAGGGATTTCTAGAAAATGATTACACAGAGACGGGATAAATATGACTCCTGAAACCTAGTTCAAGAGGCAGATCTTATTCTACATACAAAGATAAATAACAAGGTGGTCAGTTGTGAGTTGTCTCTGAGTCAGGTTATTGGGTAACTGTTTGAAAAGCCCTTAGAAAAGAAAGGGAGTGGGACAGAGATTCTAGGCAGGAAAGATTACACCTACAGAAATAAGTGTGACATGTTAAAACAATGATAAGTTTGAATCTAAATAATAAATAAATAAATAAATCGATGACAAGTGGACCAGAGAAATGGTATAGACAATTCAAACTGGAGGCCAGTGGGAGCTGAACTTGGAAAGGTGACCCGAGCCCGACTGTGGAATATTTCGAAAGTCCTACCAAGGAGGGAGGAGCATACTATCTTGGAATTTGGATATGACTAAATGACAATTTCAGTGGGAATTTGAAGGGACTGAAGGAGGCTAAGGTCATTTTCTAGGAAGAATCTGTAGGACTTAGTGACTGAAGGAGAGCATAATGGAATAGAGTTGAGGATTACATAAAGTTTTAAATATGGGTGACTAGAAAAATGAAGACGTCAGTTCTCTGTAAATAATTCTGAAGAATATTTTCTCCAAGGTATAACAAGGAGAAGTTTTCAATAGGAAAGTCTGAAAATTCAGGGAAAAAAGAAAAGTCACTCAAGTTATACAAGTGTTATGTCAAAATCACAGCTGTCAATTTATCAATATTGACCAAGATAGGCCTCAAGATCATAGCGACAATGTATATGAATTGTGTCTCTGAGCATGCATTTACTTAGCCTTCTTGTAATTAAGTCTAGAATTTCTACATGTAATGCTAACATGTGCACTTATATTGAATTTTATATAATGCATAAAAGTATAAGAATTCTATGCATTTCTGAGCGTTGACCTAATCATATCATTTTAACTACTTTTGAGTACTTAATCATGTTTGAAAGTTTTTAAAAAATAAAAACTGCTGAACCATAATTAAAAATTTTAGGAAACCTACAAAGAATGCTTATTAAACATTAAAAGAGAAATAAAATAACTCTAGGACCATGGTCAAGAAGAACAGAGAATACTGAAGAAAGAAAAGAACAAATTGAGATTTAAAGAGTGAGATGCCCTAAGATCAAATAGCAATACCAGATGTGAACTATCAGCAAATTCTAACAAATGTGAAAGGGCAGAGCTCAGGAAATAAGAGTTAAACCCATGAGCATTGCAAGATAAGGTATCAGAAACAAGAGTTAAACACATTGAATAAAGGCAATCTGATTTAAATAATAACAATCGATAAGATGTTACAGAATAATATATGTTATGCCAAGTGTAACTAGTTAAGCTTTAGCAGGTTAACCAACCCTGATTTTAAAAAAGTGATTTTGCATTTAGTATAATTTAAAAGATTGCACAAGAGAAAATACCATGAGAAAAAGAAGAGTTTCAATTAAAATATGGTCAAATAATTTGGTACTCCTCATTTTTTTGTGAAGATCAAGTCTCTTACAATTAAAAGCTCTCTGCACTGGATTTTGTCAATACCCAAGTTTATTTTGGATCCAGGTACAACGTACATGAAATACATTCCACATACTACTCCAATACAGAAGTAAGTTCCCTGTGCTAAAGATCCCCAAAGTGAATCATACACCCACATAACACCATGAAATAATTCGGGCACTGGTTGTTAGTGGGAGTAAAATGTACACAAAAATGAGTAGACACCCTCCATCTAGGAGATAAATGACTGGCAGCTCAGACAAACTCAAAAGCAGGTAAGTCTGGCATTTTTTAGCTTTATCTGACTCAGTATTTCTGGCTTCTGATCACAAAGTGCCTACTCAAGTGTCTGGTATGAAGAAGGCATCTAGTAGATGTTTAGTAAGTAAATTAATATACATGTGAACCAGAGATGTGCCCAAGAAGTGCAGATGTTCATAATCTTAAAAGCTAAAAAAAAAAAAAAAAAAAGTTTCAGAAATATTTACTTTTGCATTTATAGACAGCACATTTCCTGAAGGGGCTGGCAATTTGCCAAGCTCTTGCAGCAGTTATATGGAAGTAACAATCTCTGTCACCCTCTCTCTTTTCTGACATATCTGAACTCATAAAGCTATTATAAGTCAGCTTCATAATTTTATTTTAATTCACACATCCTCAGGACAGCTAATTTTTCTTATGCCAACTGTTCCTGAATTCTTGTTTTAAGTCTCCATGACTAAAGGCTATCTTCTACTTTATTTATTTATTTATTTATTTATTTATTTATTTATTTCTTAAATTCACCTTTCTGGAGAGCCAGCAACTCTAACACAGAGAGCTGAAAACCCAATCTCAGTCGTCCTCCTTTTGCTCCTGAGCTTTTTCAACGGGATGGACAAAATTATCTTTTACATACTTCATTTTACGGCACATTCATTACCCTTTTACTAACAGCTTTAGGTTTTAACTGCAGAGAAGAAAAGGGAATGCTGCATGACCCTTTAGAGCCCAAGAAATCGAAAGTATTTCAAGACGTGTGTATGTGTGTGTAATAGCAAGAGGCAGACATCGTCCTGGCTCACAATATACAACATGCATTATAGACATATTTGTGGAACTAGAAAACTTGCCATCGAGGAATGTCATGCATTCCAGAGAATATCAGTGTCACGTATTTAAATACATTTTTATTGATCAAATCAACTGCAGTTCATTTTAAATTATATGTTTTGATCTCCCTTGGCCTATAATCAGAAGGTCCATGTGGAAAGAAACAGAGCCAAAGTGGTAAATGGAAGGGCAGCAACAACCACTCTGTTACCAGCACATGGTAACTTTTCCTGCTCTGTAATCACTTAAAAACTTACATAAGTCAGTCCTATTTGCAGTTTGTTCTAAGCAGCATTAACGCATAAAGACCTATGCCAGTATTTTTACTGGAAGTTCCCATGTGGAAAGGCGACAGCACCAAACCTACACAGTAACTACAGCTTCCTTCAAGGTCAATTCTTCAAGTGACCATCATGGTAAAAGAGAAGTTTATATTTTATCTAAGGGAAGAAGCCAAGAGAGTACTAGCTTCATTGATTAACGGGGTGACCGACATTCCTAAAGCATACAATCGGGAAGCTGTTCAAATTTTTGTGCCAAAAAATCCTAAAATCAAGTGTAAGATAATTGTGCACATCTTTCCTTTGCAAATGCTCAAGTAGTAGTAAGATACAAAAACAGTACAGGCAAAGGAAGTGTAACATAGTTAAATTAATGTCAAAAGGTGTGCAAAGATCTGAATCAGAAATACGAGGGCGCATTTTCATTCTATCACATGAAATATTTTTGATACTTCATATGTTACTCTGAGCATCTAAAATACAAATATATGTAGAACACATCGCAAAAACAAAATGAAAATGTTCACAGAATTTACCAAATGGTGTTTTTCTTCGGTGTATGCAGATTAAAGCTAATTAAATCCACTGCAAGAAAAGCCAAGTATTATATTTATCAATTGTTCACAAAGCAGAATTTGTAATTCTTTCTTGTTTATACTTTATAAAAATTAGCCTGGATTTTCTATAGTGTCATTTAAAATTAATGAAGGTAGTTTGTATATTGAAATTCATATTTTAAAAAATTACTCTTCTTTGAAATAAGAACGAGAAATTAACAAGCCCTTGTACAAATTCATTCTATATGGTAGACGATACAATAGCCATAGGTCTTTCTGACTAAAAATTACGTTTTTTCAAATACTTTTGGTGGCATANTGTTTATACTTTATAAAAATTAGCCTGGATTTTCTATAGTGTCATTTAAAATTAATGAAGGTAGTTTGTATATTGAAATTCATATTTTAAAAGATTACTCTTCTTTGAAATAAGAACGAGAAATTAACAAGCCCTTGTACAAATTCATTCTATACGGTAGACGATACAATAGCCATAGCTCTTTCTGACTAAAAATTATGTTTTTTCAAATACTTTTGGTGGCATAGATTAAAAACAATACCAATTTTAAATTAAATATATAATGTCNCCCATAACGCCGGGATCACGCCCTGAGCCGAAGGCAGACGCTCAACCGCTATGCCACCCAGGCGCCCCAACAATACCAATTTTAAATTAAATATATAATGTGACACAGTCAAGGGTTGATCAGGTATTCCTAATTTGTATTTTTGTGTAGCCTTTCAATTAAGAATGATTAAAAGCAAACAGTTAATAAATCTCTCTGTAAAACTGGCCTTTGACATAATATGCAACCCCATCTTATTTTAAAAGTCCCTTATTTTTTTTTTTCTCTTTCATTGCCAAACTAGAGAAAGCTGTTTCTTCTTCCTCCCCCACCCCCAACATTTAACAAGGAAAATCCGGGCTTGCGAAAGCTAACTCCTTTCTAACAAAGGGCAGTACTGCCCCCTAGTGGCCATATGACATAGCAAACTAGTTGCTCAAAAGGGAGAAACGCAGTTTTAAATAAAACAATTCAATAGCACGAGTTTTAATGTATCAATGTGTCAGTTTTAAAATTGTGCCTGGATGCCATCCATTTTTCAAATTGTAATGGTCTGCACATGTTATTGGTAGTCAACCACGATTTCTTAAAGCAAAAGAAATCAAAAGATCAATGAAGGATTCAAGTTCGGTACAGATATAAAATATATGCTACTGTTGCCATTGCTGTGCGCACTAGAAATGTCATTCACTTAGATTCCCCTGGCCCAGTACTTTGTGATGATCATTTAAATGTAAACTCAAACATCCAACTCCACACCCCCACTACAGATCACGTTCCTATAACGTTGTTCTTTTCCTTGGTAGCGCTTATCACAGGTTGTCATTATATTAGTGGGATTAATTGGCTTAATGTCTGTTTTACCAACTAAATGTATGAGGGCCGAAACTACCTCTTAATATTCACCACTGTATCCTCAGTACTTAACACTATGCCTAGCACAAGAGAGGAATATTGGATATCCTGATGAATTAATAAATAAGCCAGAGAAATCATTTATTAGGAATACAGGAGGGGTCGAGGTACGCTCTCATAGTTTCATACTAATTTCCCATTTAATAAGGTGCTCCTGTCGCCACTCAATTAACAATGATGCACAAAAATGACACTCTCTCAGGTCTCTTAATCTACCCTTTCAGGTTTCAATTCTCACAATATGCTTCTTTCTTTCTTAGTATCCTCGTCCTTCAAAAGGGCATTGTCACTTAGCTTTCTCTTTCCCCTTTATTAGGCCTTGAAGTATTACTGCTTTTGGTGTGGCCTCTAGATACAGGTGACTGGATTTTATAAGTTATAGTCTCTTTAGAGGGGATACATTCCCAATTCTGACATATGCCTTCCCACTATGCATGGTTTTTAAAATTCTGAAATGACTTCATGATATTTCCTCTGCAACGACTTCTTGGAGTATGCATAAGATAATGCCAAAAATTCAGTTGTCCTCTTCCATGAAATATATTCAGCCCATAATGACTGACTCACAGTCATGAGTCATTGACAATGATGGTAAATTAATATCTTGGGACTTTGAGGTAACCTTGACTTTATTTGGTACTCCAAGCTTTGCAATAAGCTTAAGCACTGCAACACAATTTGCTTTTGAAGATATAATTAGAGGATTAGTTCACATGCAATCGGCAAATAGGGGAGATTTTGGTACAGCACACAAAGTCCCTTGATTCTTACATAACTTTCTCAGCCTACCAAGTGACAATGGCCAAACATAAAACAGACAACACAGCTGAATATAGAAAGCAGTGGTGGCATAAAGTAGTCTGGACATGCCCTTTGATCCACCATTCTTCTAGGTTCAGCTGGGCCACATGCTATGTGATTATTAGAAATGCTGATTATGTGATTTCTCTTGTCTTTTGCACATTTTGCTTTGACTTCATAACTCAGTAATCTCACCAATTCCTTACACCTGCTTCCATCCTGGTACATCTCTCCTCATCCTGATTTTTAAAGGCAAGTCTTATATTTAAAGTAGTATATATTTATTAGAAATTCATAATATGCAACCCCATCTTATTTTAAAAGTCCCTTATTTTTTTTCTCTTTCATTGCCAAACTAGAGAAAGCTGTTTCTTCTTCCTCCCCCACCCCCAACATTTAACAAGGAAAATCCGGTCTTGTGAAAGCTAACTCCTTTCTAACAAAGGAGGCACTTAGTGTTTTTAGTGTTCTGGTCGTTAAACTACATAGGTTTTGAATTGCTTCTTTCAAACCTATTTTTCCTACATGCCTTATTATTCTTAGTGTGTTACTTAACAGAACATGAGGCTTTTCAGGAATGTACATGTCCTGTGTAATAGGCTCTGGTAAGCAGACTATTGGCTCCCCAAAGATAATCATGCCCTAATCCCTGGAATTTGTAAAAATATTACCTTACAGGGCAAAGGAAAATTAAGATTACTAAGCAACTGACCCTGAGATGGAGAAACTGTTCTGAATTATCTAAGTGGTTCAATGTCATTATTGAGTTCTTAAAAGTAGAAAAGGAAGGATCAGGGGAAAAAAAGACTAGAGCTACCATTGCTGGCTTTCAAGATGGTGGAAGGGGACATGAGCCAAGAAATATGGTCAGCATCTAGAAGCTTGAAAAGGCAAGAAAATGGATTCTCCCCTAGAACTTCTAGAAAGCAATAAAGCCTACCCAAGTTTGATTTTAAGCTGGAAAGACCCATGTCAGATTTCTGACCCACAGAACTGTGAGATCATGGATTTGTATCATTTAAGTCACCACTCTTGTGGCAATTTACTACAGCAGCAATCGAAAACAAATACAAACACACATCTTTAAATTGCTGCTTTTATTTCTACTACTAATGTCCCATAGCTAATATTGCACAATTGGATCTGAAAGAAATTAAGTTAGAAATGCTTTTGGGGCGCCTGGGTGGCACAGCGGTTGGGCGTCTACCTTTGGCTCAGGGCGTGATCCCAANCTAGTGGCCATATGACATAGCAAACTAGTTGCTCAAAAGGGAGAAACGCAGTTTTAAATAAAACAATTCAATAGCACGAGTTTTAATGTATCAATGTGTCAGTTTTAAAATTGTGCCTGGATGCCATCCATTTTTCAAATTGTAATGGTCTGCACATGTTATTGGTAGTCAACCACGATTTCTTAAAGCAAAAGAAATCAAAAGATCAATGAAGGATTCAAGTTCGGTACAGATATAAAATATATGCTACTGTTGCCATTGCTGTGCGCACTAGAAATGTCATTCACTTAGATTCCCCTGGCCCAGTACTTTGTGATGATCATTTAAATGTAAACTCAAACATCCAGCTCCACACCCCCACTACAGATCACGTTCCTATAACGTTGTTCTTTTCCTTGGTAGCGCTTATCACAGGTTGTCATTATATTAGTGGGATTAATTGGCTTAATGTCTGTTTTACCAACTAAATGTATGAGGGCCGAAACTACCTCTTAATATTCACCACTGTATCCTCAGTACTTAACACTATGCCTAGCACAAGAGAGGAATATTGGATATCCTGATGAATTAATAAATAAGCCAGAGAAATCATTTATTAGGAATACAGGAGGGGTCGAGGTACGCTCTCATAGTTTCATACTAATTTCCCATTTAATAAGGTGCTCCTGTCGCCACTCAATTAACAATGATGCACAAAAATGACACTCTCTCAGGTCTCTTAATCTACCCTTTCAGGTTTCAATTCTCACAATATGCTTCTTTCTTTCTTAGTATCCTCGTCCTTCAAAAGGGCATTGTCACTTAGCTTTCTCTTTCCCCTTTATTAGGCCTTGAAGTATTACTGCTTTTGGTGTGGCCTCTAGATACAGGTGACTGGATTTTATAAGTTATAGTCTCTTTAGAGGGGATACATTCCCAATTCTGACATATGCCTTCCCACTATGCATGGTTTTTAAAATTCTGAAATGACTTCATGATATTTCCTCTGCAAAGACTTCTTGGAGTATGCATAAGATAATGCCAAAAATTCAGTTGTCCTCTTCCATGAAATATATTCAGCCCATAATGACTGACTCACAGTCATGAGTCATTGACAATGATGGTAAATTAATATCTTGGGACTTTGAGGTAACCTTGACTTTATTTGGTACTCCAAGCTTTGCAATAAGCTTAAGCACTGCAACACAATTTGCTTTTGAAGATATAATTAGAGGATTAGTTCACATGCAATCGGCAAATAGGGGAGATTTTGGTACAGCACACAAAGTCCCTTGATTCTTACATAACTTTCTCAGCCTACCAAGTGACAATGGCCAAACATAAAACAGACAACACAGCTGAATATAGAAAGCAGTGGTGGCATAAAGTAGTCTGGACATGCCCTTTGATCCACCATTCTTCTAGGTTCAGCTGGGCCACATGCTATGTGATTATTAGAAATGCTGATTATGTGATTTCTCTTGTCTTTTGCACATTTTGCTTTGACTTCATAACTCAGTAATCTCACCAATTCCTTACACCTGCTTCCATCCTGGTACATCTCTCCTCATCCTGATTTTTAAAGGCAAGTCTTATATTTAAAGTAGTATATATTTATTAGAAATTCATAATATGCAACCCCATCTTATTTTAAAAGTCCCTTATTTTTTTTCTCTTTCATTGCCAAACTAGAGAAAGCTGTTTCTTCTTCCTCCCCCACCCCCAACATTTAACAAGGAAAATCCGGTCTTGTGAAAGCTAACTCCTTTCTAACAAAGGAGGCACTTAGTGTTTTTAGTGTTCTGGTCGTTAAACTACATAGGTTTTGAATTGCTTCTTTCAAACCTATATTTTTCCTACATGCCTTATTATTCTTAGTGTGTTACTTAACAGAACATGAGGCTTTTCAGGAATGTACATGTCCTGTGTAATAGGCTCTGGTAAGCAGACTATTGGCTCCCCAAAGATAATCATGCCCTAATCCCTGGAATTTGTAAAAATATTACCTTACAGGGCAAAGGAAAATTAAGATTACTAAGCAACTGACCCTGAGATGGAGAAACTGTTCTGAATTATCTAAGTGGTTCAATGTCATTATTGAGTTCTTAAAAGTAGAAAAGGAAGGGTCAGGGGAAAAAAAGACTAGAGCTACCATTGCTGGCTTTCAAGATGGTGGAAGGGGACATGAGCCAAGAAATATGGTCAGCATCTAGAAGCTTGAAAAGGCAAGAAAATGGATTCTCCCCTAGAACTTCTAGAAAGCAATAAAGCCTACCCAAGTTTGATTTTAAGCTGGAAAGACCCATGTCAGATTTCTGACCCACAGAACTGTGAGATCATGGATTTGTATCATTTAAGTCACCACTCTTGTGGCAATTTACTACAGCAGCAATCGAAAACAAATACAAACACACATCTTTAAATTGCTGCTTTTATTTCTACTACTAATGTCCCATAGCTAATATTGCACAATTGGATCTGAAAGAAATTAAGTTAGAAATGCTTTTGGGGCGCCTGGGTGGCACAGCGGTTGGGCGTCTACCTTTGGCTCAGGGCGTGATCCCAACGTTGTGGGATCGAGCCCCACGTCGGGCTCCTCCGCTGTGAGCCTGCTTCTTCCTCTCCCACTCCCCCTGCTTGTCTTCCCTCTCTCGCTGGCTGTCTCTATCTCTGTCGAATAAATAAATAAATAAAATCTTTAAAAAAAAATGCTTTTATTCATTTAGGAGAAGACAGATATTTTAAAATCTCCNAATCTCTTTTCTAGGTTTATTTTCATTCAGGGATTACCAATAACAATCAGATCTAGATTGTCATGAATTCAATACCAATTCTTCTTTAGAGAAAGCGGGACAACTCTTGGTGAAACGATTGTACATACATATTTATTTATACACACACACGCACATGCACACACACACGCGTGTGCTCTTTGGAGATAAATCGCAACCCCTCCACCACAAGGAAATAAACAGCAGGTTTATTGTTTTAGTTACACTATCATTATCAGCTCTCATACCCTGACATCTGCACAGCAGGCCCCACCTAATTTTTTAAAGTTCCCTTCAGGGTGTCGTCTTATGTAGAAAACTCTTGTCTATACCCGTCTCCTTAAAACTGTCCTGTCGTCTATTCTCTTTTCTCCAATGGCTGAGAAAGAATTAATTGTTGTTAATGAATCAATGCAAATTGATATTTACCTTAAACAATTTAATTTGAACTATATCCTTCAGGGGATATTCATTTAACCTTTGACTTTAATTGATATGACTTTCAGGAGATAATATTGAGCAGGTGGGATTTTTCATCCTTGAAATCACATGTGTTCAACCTTAATTATAAGGTTGGGTCCCATGCATCTAACAAACTCACTCTTTAACCTCAGCAAATTAGCAGTATTTTTTTTTTCTGTCTCCAAAACATTATTAATGGGATGACTGATGGAAATTCATTGTTATTAAAATGATACAACTATCACAGTTTTTCTTTGATGATTTAATTGAAAGTCTTAAAAATATATTTATAATCTCAAATCTCAATTGTAGCTGTCTTAGCTATAGAAGACTGACAGGATAGATGCTACATGTATTTGATGGACTATCCTATAAAAACAACATTAGACTTATTTGCTTTATCACCAGAAGGCAGAGCATCAAAAGAGAAATTAAAGGGAAATAAATTTATGTTCAACATAATCAAAATTTGAAAACATACTGATGCTAAAAATGGCATTGGTCTTCTGAGGTACAATGCTCTGCAGTTCGAAGTGTTTCATCAGATATTAATTAGATGGCAGTTAAACAGGAATAAATATTGTGACTTTTACTCCGTTTTCAGTGGACTTTATGGATAGAGCTCATACGGATCTATCCTGGGGCTCAAACAACTTCATCCAGACTTGGTCTCTTTCCAACTCTTGGCTTTGGTTTCCAACGTGTTGGTTTAATTCAGGTAAACTTTCTCATTCTGAAGCTGGTGAGAGAGATCCCAACAGTCTGAAGTGGGTGTCTAACACTCTACAGCCACTTCCCAGACAGCAGTTCTGAAACTGCTGAGAATTACTATGATTGACCAGTCCTTGGTCATATATCAAAGCAGGGGATTGAAAGTATGATCAGTCCCACTCAATTACAAAGACTGAGCATGGGGACCAGGAGATTCTCTAAGAAAACCAGAGTATTATTAGCAGACAGGAGAGTGGATATCAGGCAGCCCAAAACAACAGATATTGTTTATAGTGGCGCTTTGATTTCTAAAATTTCTTTCAGCTCAGAGATTCAATGGTTTGTAAATTTCTTTCCTTTTTGAAAGGCAGTTGATATAAACAAATATTCTCTGAGGACTTCCGACTATTTTTAATAAGAAATAGAAAATTTTTAATTTCTTATTTTTAATAAGAATAAGAAAGAAATTAATGCCCTTTTTTCCAAAAATACATTTTAACTAATAGGGGAAGATTTCTTTTTCTTTTTTTAAGATATATTTACTATTAGAGAGAGAAAACGCCAATGAGCTGGAGTGGGGCAGAGGGAGAAGGAGAGAATCTCCAGCAGATTGCTCTGAGCTTATAAGGAGCCCCATGTAGAGCTCATTCTCACCACCTTGAGATCAGGACCTGAGTCAAAACCAAGAGTCAAACGCTCAACCGACTGAGCCACCCAGGTGCCCCATAGGGGAAGTTTTCTTAAATAAAACACTCAATATTAGTTAGGATGAGAGGTTAGATGTATCATCTTCAAAATGAAGTATTCTAGGTGATGTTGTTACACAATACTGTGTAATTATTGTGTAATATTGTGTCATATGTGATTATTGTATAATAGACACAATATTGAATTACTTCTATTTTGCATCTGGTAGAAGTTATTCATGACATTTCTCTAAATTTCTGTTTGTGTTTCAGAGAAGTCCATAAGTACTGCAAAAAAAGAAAGTGCTAATCTTTAGGGATTCTATTTGTCAAAATAAGATCCCTTTCAAACACCTACTTGTAAAAACTTGAAAATCTTATCATGGGGTTCAGTTGGGATGATGGGATATGGGTTATTTAACTACATTCAGAAGTGGCATTCAGGGGCTGCCTGGGTCGCTTAGTGGGTTAAACAACAGACTCTTGATTTTGGCTCAGGTCATGATCTCAGGGTCCCGGGATGAAGCCCCACTTGGGGTTCTCTGCGCTCAGTGGGGAGTCTGCTCGAGATTCTCTCTCTCTTTGCCCGTCCCCCACAACTGCNGGTTAAACAACAGACTCTTGATTTTGGCTCAGGTCATGATCTCAGGGTCCCGGGATGAAGCCCCACTTGGGGCTCTCTGTGCTCAGTGGGGAGTCTGCTCGAGATTCTCTCTCTCTCTTTGCCTGTCCCCCACAACTGTGCACATGCTCTCTCTCTCTCATAAATAAATCAATCTTAAAAAAAAAAAAAAAGGAAGGGGCATCCAGGAATCTAGAAGTCACCGAACTCCTTTATAGGCTAACATTCCATAGCGGCAGCCTTGCATAGGGATTACAAGTACAGAATTTGGTGCCCCACTGTCTGGGTTCAGATCCTAGTTCTAGAACCTACCAGCTGGCTAACCTCCAGCTGAGGATAATAAAGGCTGCTACCTAAGAGGACTATTATGAAGATTAAATGAACTAATATTCATAAAGCATTTACGATAATGTGTATCACAATAATAAGTGCACAATAAAAATAGTTTATTCTCTTTCCAACTCTGTTTTTGTAATTTGTAAAGATATAGACAGCACTTACTGATCAGTGATTAACTCAATTTTGTGATCTTTATTGCCTCTTTAACAAACGAGCACTTAATGTAAGAGCTGGTATGCTCATAACAGTCTGCCTCTCTCTGGGGATTAATTGATGTAATATTATATAATATGATATAACATGATATAATTTATAAGAAAAATAATATAGAACTCTAAAGAGAGAGGTCTTCTATTGCTTGTACTTTATTGCTTCCTCAAATAGATCTGTTTTGAAGATTAGATTATCCGCTGAGTACATTGTCCTCAATGCTCTGAAGTATGAAAGTAAAATAATTGGCCATATTCATCTTGCCTCTTTTTTTGGTGACTGTTTTATAAATAGTATTCTGTCATCTGAGAATGGAAAATTCAACAAATCTAATTACACAGCNATTGTCCTCAATGCTCTGAAGTATGAAAGTAAAATAATTGGCCATATTCATCTTGCCTCTTTTTTTGGTGACTGTTTTATAAATAAGTATTCTGTCATCTGAGAATGGAAAATTCAACAAATCTAATTACACAGAAAGAAAATAGACATTTTTTAAGATTAGATGCCATTTTTAAATGAAGTAATTGCCAGTTTAACCTACTTTAAAAAATATTAACTAAAGAAAATCTGGAAGTAAAAGAAAAAATATACATATTTGAAATGCAATAGTTTTGGGGTGCTTGGGTGGCTCAGTAGGTTAAATGTCTGCCTTTGGATCAGGTCATGATCCCAGGGTCCTGGGATCGAGCCCCACGTCCGGCTCCTTGCTCAGCAGGGGAGTCTGCTTCTCCCTCTCCCTCTTCCTCCCTCTTCCTCTGCCTCCCGCTCCCCCTACTTGTGTTCTCTCTCTCTGTGTCAAATAAATAAATAAAATCTTTTAAATAAATTCTGAAATGCAATAGTTTTATTTAGTCTTGTAGAGATAAAACCAAGTTAGGCATTATCAGATTTTTTTTTTGCAATTCTCTTGATTCTCATCAGTCTAATTGTATTGCAATCATTGGTCTAGTCTACATGGGCAATTTGGGAGTAGAGGTTGGCACAAAACTCTGTGAGGAGGGGCAGAACAGATGCCAGTATGGATTCATGAGATGAGCTGTAAAGTTAATTGCATTCACATTGTTTTATCAATGTTTATACCCAGAATTATTATACAGCATCCTGGCTATTTGTTATTCATAGAGGATGCTACTTGCCAATCTTAAAACAGAATGCCTTGCCCATTTAATTTTAGCAAATAAACTAATAGAGCAGCAAATGGATTTTTTATTTGTTGTATTGCTTGCTTGACATTGGTTAGTGAGGATTCTCTCCTGTATTTGATTGGTCTTATTTAAAACATAGGGACAGCCAACCCAATCCTACTTTCATGAAAGTCCTAAGAAAAATTTGGTTTCTGGAGGACAACAGAATATCTCATGATAGAAAAGACAATATATAATCTGCAATTATATATTAAATTGCAATTAAGGCTAAGAAATACTTTAGACATATATTTTATACATTTTTTTCTTCTTTTAAAATATTCTTATATTTAATACAGACTTGGGCCTAAAAATTGCTTCTTTTTGAACATGCCTGCTAAAACACCTAGGCTACAAATGCTTGATTAGTTTGAAAACTGAGCTAAAATATATTTGTTTTCTCACATGTAAATAAATGACATGGCAAAAAAGGAGTCTGACGAAATGATAACAACACACACACTCTTACATAAAGAGTGCACACACGTTATAAACATATGTGATCATATAAAATGTTACTTCCCTAAACTCAACTTCAGTGAGCTGTAAATGTTATATGTTAGGGTTTGATACTTCAGTATTTACAAATAAAAATCAATGTTTTGATATTAAAATGTATTTAACAATGTAATCTGAATGGTATAATAAAAAAACCTGATTTTTAAAAAGGTAGGTGAACATGTTTGTACATAAACAAATAACAAGGAAATAAGAAACATGTAACTATAAGTCACATCAGAATATGTTCTAAAGATATGGTTTTATTATTTTACAAAATAATTTTTAATGATGTAAGAGACATTTACGGAAATTTCTAAGAATGTTTTTATTCTGACCAAGACTTTGAATACTGAGTTTCAGTCTAGGAGAAACATTTAATAACTGAATTATAATCCCCAAAAGATATGAATTTAACTTGAAAACTGTAAAAAACTCCTTAGTTATAGCATCACAAATAGGAACCTATAAAAACTTGATGGCTGTATATGAATTAGAGTGGTGTGTACTATGTAATTATCTCTAACAGCCCTGCTGTTGCTTAGCTTCTCTTAAGAGTAGGGCAACTGCTCAGAAAAACTGAGCACAGCTAAATACTCAAGAATTCAGATGTATAAAACACTGCATTTCCTGCCTTGTGATCCAACCAATTTAGTATGTGTATTTTGGGCTGTAATTTCTTCTTTTGAAAAATGAGCTGTTTTTCTAAAATTATTTAACATCTTCAAACACAGTGTAAAATAAGCTAGAATTTGAAAGAAAGATGACAAGAACTTAGCTGGCCACCAATATTCAGGAAACAAGGTCTTTAGGAGAAAAAAATTCAATTGACATTTTCATATTGCTGTTAGATGAAAGAAGAATGATTTAGGATGGAATAATACACAGTTAAGGAAAAAGACTACAGAATCACTTGCTTGGCTTAGAAATCATTATTTCTTGCGTTATTTACATTGAAGTCCTCTCCAACTGCATTGCAAGATGACTTCTTTGTAAAACTAAACCACCATAGGTACAGTTTTATTTATACAATCAATTAACTGTTGGTGATAATGCCCTTGGTGATGCTGCCACTCTGTCAATTTTTTCGTCTGTTAATTGAGATAAATTCCATTAGCATTTTTTTGCTTTCATAATTTTTTGTAACAAATTTCATCTTTCTCCTAAATGTTTTCCTGAGATGTCTCTATAGGGTTCTATTTATACATACATACATATATATGAAGGAATATATATATGAATATATAATGAATATATATATGAATTAGAAGATATATATATATTTATATACCTTCCAATGTAGATTTAATAGTAATGAGAAAATATTGATTTGTTCCCAACTTTGCATTTAAAGACCCAAATATGACCTCCTTTGCTTTTCCCCACCTATGTTTCATATTTCAGGCTTATTGAGAAATCAGAAGCAGCTGTAATAAGAGACTGAGAAAATGAATTTAGTATTCTAAATGCAGATTTTTTTTAGATTAATGGAAAATACCGTTCTATTTTTTATGGGCTGAAATTCATTTCTAGAAAAATTTGTTAGACAAAACCAATTTAATTTTACAAATGCATCTCTTTTATAACTCAAAAAGCTATCCCGATATCTTTCTTGTAACTTGAAGCTAAATTGTGTCTTTCTGTACATTCAATCTTCATATTGACAGGAGCAAGACTTTTTCTGAAGTTTGTACAGAAAATATGTTATACGGTAAATAATGAAGTGACTCTCATCTAGGTCACTGTCCCAGAAAGTTATGCATGGAGAGCAAAAAGAAGTCTTCAGTAATGTTCACTCTGATCTATAAGCAACAATCTTCAATAGTCTATATGACATGTGCCTAGAAATATTGTCCATTAGTAGATCATTGGTGGCATAACAGTCTGTTAGATGGGTTCAACAATCTTTGCCACCTTTCAATTATTGACACTAGCATTTAAATGAGAAAAGGCAATTGAAACAGCATTCCTGTTTAGAGGACAACCAGTGTCATCATCCATCCTTACCTGCAACATGAAAGTATGGAGATGATCTCTCAAATCCTTTTTGATCTTTAAAAACCTGTAATTTTGTCATTGAGCAATTTATATGCTCTCTACTCCTGGATATCCCAGAGAATCTACTTTTATTAAGTGCATATAATGCTTTAGGCTTATAAATGGAAATCTAGTTGGAATGCGTAACACCTATGAAACAATTAGTGGGCAAAACAGCACATTATTCAACCTATAAAAATCTCTGCATTTATGATATCATTAGCCAAATTCTTAAATGGGTTGCTATTCATCAGGAATTCCTACAGCTATATGTGCATAAATTTGAGTTTGGAAACACACACTCAAGTGTGAAAAAACAGATTTGGAAATGTGTAGTGATTATGATAATGAGATGGCCGTTAAACATGTCCCCCATCCAGCAACCATTTAACATAAGCCTTTAAAAATTTAGGAAATGAGGTAAAAGAGTATTTTTCTAAAGTTGAACCATTACAATTTTTTGTTTCATTTTTAAGAGAACAATAAGTATCAGAACTGATGTTTCTAACACCTGGACACAGACTGTGTACCCATGTACCTTCTCCAACCTAGGTGGTTGTCTTGTTTTCATTTGCTAATGAGGAGGGGGCTGAACAATGAGACTTTCAAGTTCTTAATGCTTCAATCACGCACCAAATAAGCTACAAAAAAGATAATAAATGTTACACAGCTATTCAACCAGTTACAAAGAAGAAATAAACAGGGTCATTTCAATGGAAAGGAGGGTAGGAAGTGGAGGTGGAGGTCTTTAGAGCCCAAAATGAAAATCTGCCAACCTCAAAATTCTTTTTAGGCAAACCTGCTGTGCTTATACCGGTAAGAGCAAACTATCAGTGTGTAGTATACTGAGAATTTATGTGCAGCAACTTGGTAAACCAGGATCAGTCAAGTGCTGTCTGGGTAGTAAAACAATCTTTAAGAAAAGCATAGTAAATTTTATTTTATTTATTTTAATTTTTTTTTATTATAGTATGCTAGTCACCATACATTACATCCCCGGTTTCTGATGTAAAGTTCGATGATTCATTAGTTGCATATAACACCCAGTGCACCATGCAATACGTGCCCTCCTTACTACCCATCACCAGTCTATCCCATTCCCCCACCCCCAAGCCCTCGGTTTGTTTCTCAGAGTCCATAGTCTCTCATGCTTCATTCCCCCTTCTGATTACCCCCCTTTCCTTATCCCTTTCTTCCCCTACCGATCTTCCTAGTTCTTATGTTCCATAGATGAGAGAAATCATATGATAATTGTCTTTCTCTGCTTGACTTATTTCACTTAGCATTATCTCCTCCAGTGCCGTCCATGTTGCAGCAAATGTTGAGAATTCGTTCTTTCTGATAGCTGAGTAATATTCCATTGTATATATGGACCACAGCTTCTTAATCCAGTCATCTGTTGAAGGGCATCTCGGCTCCTTCCATGATTTGGCTATTGTGGACAATGCAGCTATGAACATTGGGGTGCATATGGCCCTTCTCTTTACTACGTCTGTATCTTTGGGGTAAACACCCAGTAGTGCAATGGCTGGGTCATAGGGTAGTTCAATTTTTAACTTTTTAAGGGACCTCCACACTGTTTTCCAGAGTGGCTGTACCAACTTGCATTCCCACCAACAATGTAGGAGGGATCCCCTTTCTCCACATCCTCTCCAACAATTGTTGTTTCTTGCCTTGTCTATCTTTGCCATTCTAACTGGCGTAAGGTGGTATCTCAGTGTGGTTTTGATTTGAATTTCCCTGATGGCTAATGATTTTGAACATTTTTTCATGTGTCTGTTAGCCATTTGTATGTCTTCATTGGAAAAGTGTCTGTTCATATCTTCTGCCCATTTTATGATTTGTTTATTTGTTTCTCGTGTATTGAGTTTGAGAAGTTCTTTGTAGATCTTGGATACCAGTCCTTTATCTGTGGTGTCCTTTGCAAATATATTCTCCCATTCCGTGGGCTGTCTCTTAGTTTTTTTGACTGTTTCCTTGGCTGTGCAGAAGCTCTTTATCCTGATAAAGTCCCATAAGTTCATTTTATCTTTTATTTCTCTTGCCTTTGGAGATGTGTCGTGAAAAAGGTTGCTCTGGCCGATGTCATAGAAGTTGTTGCCTATGTTCTCCTCTAGAATTTTGATGGATTCCTGTCTCACATTGAGGTCTTTCATCCATTTGGAGTTTATTTTTGTGTATGGTGTGAGAGAGTGGTCAAGTTTCATTCTTTTGCATGTAGCTGTCCAATTTTCCCAGCACCATTTATTGAAGAGACTGTCTTTTTTCCACCGGATGTTTTTTCCTGCTTTATCAAAGATTAGTTGCCCAAAGAGCCGAGGGTCCATTTCTGGGTTCTCTATTCTGTTCCATTGGTCGATGTGTCTGTTTTTGTGCCAGTACCATGCTGTCTTTGTGATCACAGCTTTGTAGTACAGCTCGAAATCCGGCATTGTGATGCCCCCAGCTTTGTTTTTCCTTTTCAACAGTTCCTTGGAGATTCGGGGCCTTTTCTGGTTCCATACAAATTTAAGGACTATTTGTTCCAGTTCTTTGAAAAATGTCCTCGGTATTTTGATCGGGATAGCATTGAAAGTGTAGATTGCTCTGGGTAGTATGGACATTTTAACTATGTTAATTCTTCCAATCCATGAGCATGGAATATTTTTCCATCTTTTTATGTCTTCCTCAATATCTTTCAAAAGTGATCTATAGTTTCTAGCATATAGGTCCTTTACGTCTCTGGTTAAGTTAATTCCAAGGTAACGCATGGTTTTTGGTGTTATTGTAAATGGGATGGATTCCCTAATTTCTCTTTCTTCAGTCTCGTTATTCGTGTATAGAAATGCAACTGATTTCTGGGCATTGATTTTGTATCCTGCCACCTTACTGAATTGTTCTATAACTTCTAATAGTTTGGGAGTGGATTCCTTTGGGTTTTCCATATAGAGTATCATGTCATCTGCAAAGAGAGACAGTTTGACTTCTTCTTTGCCGATTTGGATACCTTTGATCCCTTTTTGTCTTCTGATTGCTGTTGCAAGGACTTCTAGTACTATGTTGAATAATAGTGGCGAGAGTGGGCATCCTTGTCGTGTTCCTGATCTTAAGGGAAAGGCTTCCAGCTTTTCCCCATTGAGAATAATGCTTGCAGTAGGCTTTTCATAGATGGCTTTTATGAGATTGAGAAATGTACCCTCTATTCCTACACTCTGAAGGGTTTTAATCAGGAAAGGATGCTGTATTTTGTCAAATGCTTTTTCTGCATCAATTGAGAGGATCATATGGTTCTTGAGTCTTTTCTTGTTGATATGATGTATCACATTGATTGATTTGCGAGTGTTGAACCATGCTTGCATCCCAGGTATGAATCCCACTTGGTCATGATGGATAATCCTTTTAATGTACTGTTGGATTCTATTAGCAAGGATCTTGTTGAGGATTTTGGCATCCATATTCATTAGAGAAATCGGTCTGTAATTCTCCTTTTTGAGGGGGTCTTTGCCTGGTTTGGGGATCAAGGTAATATTAGCCTCATAGAATGAGTTTGGTAGCTTTCCTTCTGTTTCTATTTTTTGAAATAGCTTTAGGAGAATAGGTATTATTTCTTCTTTGAATGTTTGGTAGAATTCCCCAGGAAAACCGTCTGGGCCTGGAGTTTTATTATTTGGAAGGTTGTTTATCACTGACTCAATTTCTTCATAGTTAATTGGCCTATTTAAGAAATCTATTTCTTCCTGTTTCAGTCTTGGTAGTTTATAGGTTTCCAGGAAGGCCTCCATCTCTTCCAGATTGTTTAGTTTTTTGGCATATAGCTGTTGATAAAAGTTTCTAATAATCCTTGCAATTTCAATGGTGCTGGTCGTGACCTCTCCCTTTTCAGTCATAATTTTAATAATCTCAGTCCTTTCTCTTTGTTTTTGGACAAGTTTTGCCAGTGGTCTATCAATTTTATGGATTCTCTCAAAGAACCAGCTTCTAGTCCTGTTGATCTGCTCTACTGTGGTTCTGGTCTCTAATTCATTGATTTCTGCTCTAATCTTGGTCAACTCCTTCCTTGTCAGTGGGTTAGGCCTGTCCCTCTGTTGCTGTTCCAGTTTCTTGAGGTGAGAATATAGAAACTGCATTTTAGATTTTTCTATTCTTTTGAGTGAGGCTTGGATGGCTATGTATTTCCCCCTTAGGACTGCCTTTGCAGTATCCCATAGGTTTTGGACCGTTGTGTATTCATTCTCGTTGGTCTCCATAAATTGTTTAATTTGTTTTTTGATTTCCTGGTTTATCGAGTCATTCTTGAGCAGGATGGTTCTTAGCCTCCAAGTGTTTGAGTTTCTTCCAGGTTTTTCCTTGTGGTTGAGTTCCAATTTCAGAGCGTTGTGGTCTGAGAATATGCAGGGGATAATTTCAATCTTTTGGTATTGGCTGAGACCTGTTTTGTGTCCCAGAGCATGATCTATTCTTGAGAATGTTCCATGGGCATTTGAATAGAATGAGTATTCTTTGGTTCTGGGGTGTAGTGTTCTATATATATCTATGAGGTCCAACTCGTCGAGTATGGCATTCAAAGCCTTTGATTCTTTGCTTAGTTTTTGCTAGGGTGTTCTGTCTATTTCTGATAGTGGGGTGTTGAGGTCCCCTACAATTAACATATTCTTATCTATATGTCTCTTTATTTTGGTTAAGAGTTGGCTTGTGTATCTTGCTGCTCCCCTGTTGGGGGCATATATATTTATAATTGTCATATCCACTTGTTGGATACACCCTTTAAAAATAATATAGTGCCCATCTGTGTCTCTAACTATAGTCTTTCGTTTAAAATCCAATCTATCTGATATGAGAATTGCTACCCCAGCTTTCTTTTGAGGTCCATTTGCGTGAAAGATGGTACTCCATCCCTTTACTGTCAGTCTTAATGTATCTCTGGGTTCAAAATGAGTCTCTTGTAGACAGCAAATGGATGGGTAATTTCTTTTTATCCAATCTGCAACCCTGTGCCATTTTATGGGAGCATTCAAGCCATTTACATTGATAGTGATTATTGAGAGATAGCATAGTAAATTTTAAAAAGTTAAATGTCCTCTGGCAATCCATTTTAATCTAGCATTTCCTTTCATTTTCTTAATTATTGAGATAACACTACAAAATTTAACATCTCTTCTTGATTTTTTTAAAAGCTTGTAGAAAAGTAGGAATAGAAGGAAATTATCTTAATGTAATTAATAATCATTTTTATCTTAATGTAATTAATAATCATTTTTATATGAGAATAAGCATTGTACTAATGCTTATTAGTATAACGGCATTTAGTATTTTTATTAGTATAATGGCACTAAATGCATTCCCATTAAAGGAATGAGAAAGACCACAGCATGTAGCATTATTTTGGGGATTCTAAACAATGTGGTAAGAAAAGAAAATGAATCAGAAAAGCTAAGTGTTATAAAAAATGAGATGAAACTATTATTGTTTGTCACATGTAAATTTTTTAATTCAGAAATTCCAAATATCAATTGAAGAGCTTTATGAAGCAATAAGAAAGTTTAGTTATGATGTCTAGAAATAATCAATCAACATGCACACAAACACACACAGATGTGTGTGGGTATACTTTTCCTAAAAGGAGCAATAACCAGTTAAAAAGTATGTAAAGAAAAAGCCCCTATTCACAGTAGCATTGAATAAGCAATAAATGAAGCCTGGGGATAAATAAGCAATGTGAAAGATTCTATATAAAGAACCTTTTTAACCATTGTTGACAGATGTAAAGAAGATATAAATAAATTATAATGGTGAGCATTAAGAGATTTGCTCTAACATACTATATCATATTAAATATAAATGTATTAAAACAAAGTAGAACAAGCACAGGAATAGAAAAATATATCAGTGAAGCACAGCAGTGAGTCAAGATTAGACCCACGTATGTATAACAAAGGCATCATTTCAAATCACTGGGAAAGTACAAATCATTGACTATATTGTATTAGGAAACCGAATAGTCACATGGAAAAAAAAAAGACTTAGTTAAAGCCCTAGCTTTCAAAATACACAAAAATAAATTCCGGAAGGATTAAAAGGTAAAAATCTTAAAAATAATAGAATAAGACACAGAATTCCACCTTGAAAAGGAAAAAAAGAAAATCTTTTCTAATCATGACATTAAAGCCAGAAACCATAAAGTAGAGGAAGGGCAGATGGGGTGGGGGGAAATCCCTTTAAGACTTCTGTATAGGAAAAGACCCTATCTGCAAAGTAAAAAAGACAGTGTCAAACTGGGAAAAATAGTGTGATTTGTATACTTTAAAATTTTTTCATGTATAAATTCCTCCTACAAATAAATAAGACTGATTTGGCTGAGTAGGATGCTTGAGTGCTTTCATTTTCTACTTTAAATACTTTAAAATATTTTAATTTTTTAAAATGAGTAAATGCTTAAAGGTCCAGAGATTTTGTGAGGTTAGGTGAATGAACGAAAACTTGTAACAGGGAAGAAAACAGAGGACTGGATTTTGTAATTTTATAGTGTTGATCTGATATTCCTTCCTTAAGAGTCCTTCTCCACTTGACCTTGACATCTCTCTCGCTCTCATGCCTCTGTCATGACCATGATATGAAATATTGAGATATACATTTTTCAGTCACAATTTTTATTGAAACATGTACATTTCTTACTTTAGAATAAAAAGTAGTTTATTCATTTGGGGGTGTCTGGGTGGCTCTGTCAGTTAAGCGTCTGCCTTTGGCTCAGGTCATGATCCCAGGGTCCTGGGATGGAGCCCCATGTTTCTCTCTCTCCCTCTGCCTGCCACTTCCCCTGCTTGTGCGCTCTCTTTCTCTCTCTGTCAAATAAATAAATAAAACCTTTTTTTAAAAAAAGTAGTTTATTCATTTGTATAGTCTCTGCTGTGCCAAAGTAACAGTACAATCTAAAATCACAGTGTTTTATATAAAAAAAGTTTATTGCTTACTCAAGTAAAGTTGCTAAGAGGCTGGCAGTGCTCTAAAACAGCCCCCTTCCAAGCAGGGACATTGTCACATCTTATAACTTCCATCCCATACATGTTACTTCCAAGTTTGCTATCACGTGACAAGACAGCAATGCAGGAGGTGAGGGATGTGGGGAATATCCGTCAGAGAGGGGGATCCTAGAAACCCCTCAGAGAGAGCTGCACCCTCTCAAAGCACCAGCATGTTACCTGTGCATGGAGTCCTTACTCAGAAGCTTAAGTTTGGAATGGAAGATCCTGAGATTAAATTTGAGGCATTAAATACTACAGACAGTAAATGCATTAAAAAAAAAAAAAGTTTGGTATTCTTTCCAAGATGCCAAATCTATTTTTAACATGCAGCTACTAACTTTTATCATGAAATTTTATATCACTTAAATGGTTATTGTGGTATTATTTGCCAAACAATACACTAAGTGCTGGCAAACCCCATGTGTTTCAAATCATATTTGTTTCATGAAGGTCCTTCCTAGAAATACAAGTTCTTCTTAAACTTTCTCTATTTATCCCCCAAATATGTTTATTCAATTACCACACTTGACCATGGCACTACCATCAATAACCCATCATCTAGGTGGCATTCATTGAACTATGTTTTAGAGATCAAAGGAAGTAGGACAGTGACTAGAATAACTTAAATTTTATTCTGAAGTTCGCAATCTGTAGCACCAAACTACAAAGGGAATGAGAGGTACTAATATTAGTTTAGATGTCCTAGAGTTTCACTAAATATGAGACATATAATGAGATTAAATATTTAACAATCATTATTGCAAACCAAGTTTGCCAGGAGCCCAAAGACATTAGTACCTGATAAATATTTTTAAAGCACTTTCTATGAGCAAAATTTGGTGTTCATGGTACTATAAAGGAAACACTGGAAGATATAACATATCCTCCACTCCCAAACAAGATTACAATACAGGTAAGATAATCAAGTAACTAACTAAAAACAGATCATGATAAATATAATGCAGGAAATACCAAGTTGCCACTAAGGGATCAAAGGAGGAAGTGAGAGCAGTGCTCAAGGCAGAGTGCAGGATTCACCAACAGCATAACCTTGGATGACATTAGCTCCAGACTCAAGTTGGATCATCTAATTTTATGTAAGGCCTGGAAATATGGATTTTTATGTGTAATATCCTTCTACAGTGTTGTAAATTAAAAAAAAAAAACACATAGACAAATTTACAGGCTGAACTTGACCATCAGTGTGCCAGCATGAGGACACAACAAAGGTACCATATTTGGAAATACTATTAGAAGCAGCAGTACAGAATTTGGGATCAGAATGTGGAAAGCTTTGTAGCACTTAGGGTTTTGTCCTCAATGGAGTAGGAAATGGGGACATTTGAGGGGTTGTTAACAGAGGCATGAAATGAAATGACTAAAACAGTGCTTAAGAAAGCTGAGTTTAGCAGCAGTATGTATATTGGATTGGAAGGCTGAAGTGAAAGGAGAGAAATCAATTAGGGGGCTATTCTGATATGCCAATGAGAATGTGAACCAGGGTGACAAAAGGGGTAATGCAGACAAGGGACAGAGATGGTGATTAAAACGTGGAAACACACACAAAGTTCATAACATGCAGCTCACGCTCTTTCTTCCAAACATATTACAAGTTCATATGAAAATTAATTTTTTGAAAAGCAGGCTAGCCATATATATAATAGTACTAAAATAGTCCCTGGCAAAAAGTAGGCATTACAATATGTGTTCAACTATTTAAACCAATAGTAACCATTGAGGTAGATAATCACTTTTTAAAAATATGTATGGCATCTCCTCACCAACTTCCCTTAACAATCCTATTCACTTCCCTCTTTAAATTGCTCCATCAAAAAGTAAGATTTCAAATTACATGCCGAATGTTTATACTATATCAAAGATATAATTCAGAGGAAAGAAAACTTCCATCAACTCCTTAGTGAAACAAGTAAGAATTACTTTCTCTTCATTGTCCTTGGAACTGTTTGTTTATAGCTAGTTTTTAGCCCTACTATAGGTAAAGAGAAATGTACACACATTTTTCTATTAAATATGTATATGTTATATAAATACATAGGTGTATATATGAATATACACACACATATATATGTATATACACACATACCACAAACACACTAGAGGAAAAATATGGCTGCTGCTTTAAAAATCTAAGGTTTTTTTTTTCTCATTTTGTTGACTGCATGGTACCAAGTAGAGTGTTTCCATAATTATCACTTACTAAATGTTTGTTATATAAAAATAAATTTCTGATATTCTAAGTAGCCCCTACCCTGCCAAGATACTTGGGTAGTGATCTTATTCAGAAATATGGGGGACGATGAGACAAAAAATCTGTATTCTTTCACCTAGTTCCTTTTATTACCCTTTAAATCTGAAGCATACAACTCTGTCCTCCTTTCAGATACTGTGAACTCAAGACTAAGGCTTCACAATTATTTACTATGTACCCATCGTCCCTGTGGGATATGCAACTCAAAATGTTCGATTTGGGATAGGGAAATCCTAACTTGCTTTTTCGTTTACTTTAATTTGCAACTATTGTGTGTCCATTACGTCCAAGAGAGCTAGGCAACCTAGGCAAACAGAGGGGTACATCAAACATTCAAATTTTGTATTGTAAGGAACACAATTCTAGAAAATTTTAAGGACAGATGTGAAGTGTTACAATTAGGAAATTTTAGCTATAAAGAATTATAGTTCCAGTAGGTCATTTGGACTGAGTCAAAGGGCTAAATTGGCTGCAAAGGTAGCTGAAAATTGGTGCAATAATTGACTTGTTGCTCTCTCCACCCAGAGATTTTACTTATGAAAGTTAAGACACCAGCCAAAAGCCCACAACTTTTGCTTTGACATAGTTGCAACAGAGTTGCTCACACAGGAACCAATGAACAAATCAAGCACTGGATTCAGTTGCTTACTCAGCCACTCTTGGTTCAAAGAAAACAGACTCACATTTTAGGAAACCTGACTCACCTCTACATAGATACCCAGAGTGTATCTTATCTCTCAACATGCCACGTGAACTTTCCAGATTCTATCTTTATGCTGAATCAGGCATTTTTTCCATATCCTCACTAATTATATTTGCTATCTTTCCTTCAGAAATTCACATTACCTTAAGGTAATAATTGCAACACTTTTGGATCTCTAAATTTCCTTTTATTCTAGATATTTAAAAGCTGCCACTTACTTAAAGCAGGTGATTTCACAGTTTAAAAGCCTAGTAACTTTAATGAGAAAAAAAAAATGAATGAGTTATGTAATCAAAATTATTTGCTGTAATTAAAATGGGAAGATTTTTCTTCCAGACCACTCACTGCTATTAGATGAGAATTGTGATATTTCGAATCTCTACTTTTGTAAATTTTTCTCTGCTTCTTGATGTTGCAGGTGTCCAGCTACACAGAGCATGAAACACTGAGCAGTATTGAGTGGTACAATCAAGACTACAGTATAAACAAGGAAAATGAAAGGAAATAAGAAGAAATAACAGGACCAGATACCAAGACAACAGCTTGTTTTCTGTTGTTTCAAGATGGGTAATCTTGGGAAGGAATGGTAATGTGGAAATGGGGGCAGTGGTGTGGAAGAACTAAAGAGGTACCAAGGAAAGTACAGACCTCTCTAACAACCAGAAGACTGTGGACTGTACTACAAATTCCATTTCATCTGGAAACAATCACCTATTTCCCAATAAACATTGATATGATGATTTAAATTTAAGAATGATAAAGCTGGAGCACCTGGGTGGCTGTCGGTTAAGTGTCTGCCTTGGCTCAGGTCATGATCCCCGGGGTCCGGGGATAGAGCCCTAAGTCAGGCTCCCTGCTCAGTGGGTTGCCTGCTTCTCTCTCTGCCTCTGCCTCCCTCCCCCCTCCCCTCCCCTAACACTAACACACTCTCTCTCTTTCTCTCTCTCACTTGCTCTGTCTCTCAAATAAATAAATTCTTTAAAAAAAAGAAAAAGAATGGTAAAGCTAAGTTACTTTCTGTGGCTATTCTGTTTCAGCAAGTTAAATGGCAGAATCATTTCCTGATGAATAAGCACTGTATTTTCTTTGTAAGTTTATACCTGTTGTCATTAGATACCTCATTTCCAAAATAACTCCAAGCAAAGGTGGCCAAATAATGTGGAAGTAATTTTGAATTCTGAGACACAATTTCAGTCCTACTGCTGGATCTCTGGCTATTATTGTGTGATCTTGGCTTGTCACTTAGACTGTTCAGCTTCGGTTTCATCTGCCAGACCCAATGGAAAAACCCTCAAAGCTAGGGAGCCAAATGATACTCAACTTTGCACGCCAGCACCTAACAGAGTGCCAGACACAAAAAGTATTTTCACAAGTGTATATAAAAAATTTGTAAAATGGGGATAAAATCATTTACAATGTGATTATAAAGATCAAAAGAATCATCATATGCAATAATTTTCAATTTGTAAAATATACATAAATATAAAATATTACTATCTCATGGCTAAAAATGTATTTATATTGTATACAATTTTGTAAGCAGCCTTATTTTTCTTGAATATACTCTCAGGACATGTATATATAATATATACATGTATATACACATATATATATATTTCAATTAATCTAAGCCTGCATGTCCTCATCTATAAATTAAAGAATTATGTTAATTATCATCAATAATTTCTTCTATGGACAATCAGTTTATGATTTAATGTTTTATATACATATCAATCTACCTGTATAAATATCATATAAAGAGAAATTCTTATAATTTATTTAATATTTTATCTGAATGATCAAGGTCATATGGCTCTTTTTTACCTCATGGAATGCTGTTTATTGCAATATAGAAACCAATATTACAATAAACCTAACAAGATTTATCAAAATAAACTATCAAAAATTACAGAAAATCAAAATTTCAACAAACCTATCAAAAATTGTATTATTGCATGACGTGCTCAAATAATTTGAAAAGGGTATTTATAAGAAGTATAGGAATGCCCTGAACTCAAGGTATTTATAGTCTAATTGATGCAACCAAATTGAATCAATTAAATAGAGACAATAAATAGAGACAATAGTAATTAATTCAGGACAGACTATAACTAAATGCCAAGGAGTTATAAACACGGTAAATGCTACAGAAATTCAGATAAGAAGGGCACCTTGGTGGCTCGGTCGGTTAAGTGTCTGCCTTCCGCTCAGGTCGTGATCCCAGGGTCCTGGATCCAGTCCCACATCGGGGGGTCCCTGCTCTGCGGGGAGTCTGCTTCTCCCTCTACCCTTCTCCCCTGCTCGTGATCTCTCCATCTCTCTCTCTATTAAAGAAAAAAATAAATAATAAATAAATAAATAAATAGATTCTGATAAGAAGTAGTTTAGAAAGACAAGAGAAAGAGAAGACATGCCAAGAAAATGAGACTTGAAAGACAAATAAAATTTGACAAAAGACAGTGAGAAGTACCTTCCAGGCAAAAGGAATATAAATCAAGTTGTGGAAATAAAAATAACCTGATTTGTTTTTTAAAAGTGAAGAAATCGAGTCTGACAAAACTGAGCATGTGTTTTGAGACATAATGGGAAATAAGATTGGTAGGCAGAAGGGAGAAATACAACATAGGAATTCCTTAAAGAATTGTAAATAGAAGGACAATACATTAGTACAAGATAAGTCCAGAATTAAGGAGAACAGCTAGGAAAGAATTGTAGTCACTAATGTGGTACCCATGAAAATCAAGAACAGACCAATCTCTGCAGATATCAGTAGGAAATGATCCTTCATTCATCTTCAATCAACCTAAAGGTATGTCTATATTCCTCTTCCTTCAGATCCAGTGACATAATTTTGCAGGCACTAGATGTCACTGTTCCACTTAAGCAAAATAAAATCTAGTCATTTTGAAGTCAATCTCATCTACCTAGTTATATCTACCTGTATGTAGATCTGAGTCTGCTTTACTTGGTTCAGACAATTTCAAAATAAAGTACTAGTAGTGATTTGTACATACTGCAGTCTGATGAGAAATCAGCTCTGAAGTTCTCTTTAACATTCTCCCAAAGTGTATTTACAAAGAATAAAATCAAAATTAAAAAAAATTTAATTCAAGAGAAAAATGAGGGGAAATTAAGCATTTATATTAGTAAGAAATAGGAAAATTTCCACCACATAAGAAAAGGTTTTGTTAATTTTTATACAAATAAAACAAAACAAATACAATTTCTTTAGAATAAGTCCATATTTGACTTGTCTTGTGACTCGAACTATAAAGAACCACATATAATTTTCTTGTATCTGTCTGGCATCTCATAGTTGGACCTTTGATCTCTTTTTTTGGAATCCCTCACTGGGCCTAATCTTGAAGGTATAATCAGTCTTACACACACAAAAAAAGCCTAAGGGACTAATCTGTTCTCTGTCTGCTGACTTAGGGTTTGATCAACCAGACACTCTTTGGGACTCTGAGTCTTGAGTGACTGGTGCAGGGGCATGGGAACTGTTGGAGGTATTCCTTTAGGAGCGACGCTGATGTAGACTAGACCCTGAGTCTACTCTCGACTCAGGGTCTAGCCTCCATCAAACAGGCCGTTGTTGCACTCTTGTGGCTGATTTCTCTAGAGCCCCTGTAAGTCCTGGGTGTTCCCAAGGTTGGCCCTCCAACTCATGAGTCCATGAGCCTGCTACACCAATGCCACCATAACCACAACACACACACACACACACACACACAGCCTTACAATAAATTTCCTTTTTTCCTTATACTAGCCATGGTCAGCTCCCGTTGCTTGCAATCACACAAAATGAATCCACAGTTTGAAGAGCAATACAATTACTGAGCTGGTATTAAACTACGGGCTTTGCTTTGTCAGATCCATGCTTGCTGAACTTGTAGAGTTGAGAGAAACACAAAGGAAAAGATTCTCAAGGAAGAAATCTTTCACGTACCTTGTCACAAAATACACCAATTCTGAACCCTCGCAGTCTTTTCTCCTGAAAATATCTAGGCACTTAATCATCCTCAACCTATAAGGGTCTGCCTTTTGGACATCAGTCTTGATATTTCTCTGAGAGATATAAAGGAGTTGAAAGACAAAGCAACAGTATTTTGGAAATTACTGGCAATATAGTCACCTCTCAAACATTCTGAGAAACTGCAGGAACGCAGGCTGTCATTTTAGAACGGACACAAGGACCAGCAGCAAGAAAAGAAAATTGGCTTGGAAGCAGTTTCCTGCCCCTATCCTAGATGTTATGATTTCTTTTTGAGAGGGAGCCTGGGATGGTAGAAAGGGCAGGGACTTCAGCTACAAGTATACCAGGGTTCCATTTCCCAACTACACTATTTGTTAGTCATACTAACATTAATAACTTAATAATTTCCTGATTCTCGGTTTGCTTTTATCAAATAGGAAGATAATGCTGCTTGTCAAGGTGGTTGTGAAGTAGAAATAAAATTCCCTGCGAGGAGTACACTAAAATGCAATGTTTTTCTGTCTCTCTCCCAACTCCCACTCACCCAAGGGGCCAGGTCTGGATGCCTTAGATGTGGACCCAGAAGTAGGTGACTAATCGCATGAAAAAGAATCACACATTAAACTCTGGGACCGTCACAGAATTACTAACTTCTAGAGCTTGAAAGAATCTTACTGATCTTACACATATGAGGAAGGAACTCATGCACAGAATTTTAGGATCTTCCCCAAGGTCACAGATACTAACTAGAAGCATTCACTTGCCTTATTTCACACCAATTTCCAATCAATATTTTTACATTATGAAAAGCGATGATGTGAAAATCTGATCCATTAAAAGGTATTTATGACATAAAGACCCTTGCCCAAAGCATTTGCATTTTAAAATACTGACAGATAAATATATATTATTTGGGTGGCTTTTTTTTTTCGTTACAGACATATTAATCAGTCCTCAAATAACACAATGCTGGTGTCCACCTATCTGTACAGGTATAAAACTTGAGTCTCTAGAAACTGCAAAGACAGAAATGTCTGGAGGCTCATTTCTTTTTTCTTTTTTATTGTTTTGGTTCAAAATGTAAGGAAAAATACAAAGAAGAAAATAAAATTTTTGGCTATAGTAATTTGACCACCTAGGAATAACAGCTGTTAAATCATTGCTTTCTCTTGGCATTCTCTTTCCTGCTCTTTTTTTTTCTCCATAATACGTGACTATCTCACAAAAATGTGATTATACAATGCATACATTTCACAATATTTCCCACTTAGTCCAGACTTGGGGCAGGCTTCATTGAAGTGAATAACAGCCAGCAAACCTACAGCATTTCATAGTTTAAAAATACTTTCTGGTAAATTATTTTCTTTACAGTTTGTGACCACAGATATTTGAGGGAGGACAATAGATTGTATTTAGGAAAAAAAGGAGGGATAGAGTTACATAAACAAGCACAAATCTTACTTTCTATCTAAAAGGATCATTATGTGGGAAAAAATACTAGCACAGTACAGAGTGACTGCCCTTTATACTGAAAATTAAGATGCCCCTCCCCAATAAAAATTTATTTCAAAAAAGACCCCCCCTTCAATACATGTTCAGATAAAAGATTGCAAGTATCAAAATAGAATCTGTAATGTCATGCAGGCCTGATGTCTCACTATCCTGTACAAATGTGATCTTAAATCTCCACAGCAGAGAGGCACCTGGCAGGCTCAGTTGGTAGAGCATGTGATTCTTGATCACAGGGTCCTGAGTTCAAGCCCCACATCGGGTATGGAGCCTGCTTAAAAAAAAAAAAATACTGTAAAGTTCTACGCAAAGTCATATCAACAGTTTCAGAAAGACAATGTAATTTTAAATCTTATGTACATGTTAATTTAGAAATATTGAGATTAAAAAAAAGAGAAAGTCAGGGGCGCCTGGGTGGCACAGCGGTTAAGCGTCTGCCTTCGGCTCAGGGCATGATCCTGGCGTTGTGGAATCGAGCCCCACATCAGGCTCCTCCACTATGAGCCTGCTTCTTCCTCTCCCACTCCCCCTGCTTGTGTTCCCTCTCTCGCTGGCTGTCTCTATCTCTGTCGAATAAATAAATAAAATCTTTAAAAAAAAAAAAAAGAAAAAGAGAAAGTCAAAGTCAAAGATACTAGTAAACTTTTTTTAAGTTTTTCTTTAAATTCCAGTTAGTTAAAATATAGCGTAATGTTGGTTTCGGGTGTACCTGGATGGTCAGTTGGTAAGCAGGCAACTCTTGATCTTGAGGTCATGAGTTCAGGCCCCACTTTCAGTATAAAGATTACTTTAAAAAAATAAGATGCTAGTAAACTTTATGCATTTGAATAATGTGTCTGGTTGATTACTACAGTGGGCTACTCCTCAGTGTTGCCTTATTTCCAATCATTTTTTAATGTGAATATATTTCACACCAGGATCCATGTCCATCTTGTGTACTGGTATATCTCTAGTAACTCAGTATATCTCTAGCACAGACCCACAGCAAAGAAGCTGCCTAATGAAGAGCTGTTTAATAAACATATTCAACTCAAAATGCTCATCAATTAAGAAGTAATTCGCCCTCGTTCCAAAATTATCTTTATGACTTTGCAATTAATTTCAATTTATTTGTAGTATGCATTAGTGAACGTACAATATTGAGTCTCTGCTTCCTGCAATACATTATGGTGTAGGCAAAGGGAAAATATGCACTCCTCCTGCCTTCAAAGAGCATATTCTCTAGTTGAGAAACGTGTCTGATATATTGAACAATGCACATTTGAAAGTTTGCTGTTTACAAAAGACAGAGCTTATGATGTTTGCCAGGCAAATTTCTCATTTTGCTCCCCATTGATCTTAACTTCCTTCTGGGATTGTATGGCATTGCTTTCAGGTTACTTGATGCATCATAGTTTTAAATTTATGTTAAGGAGATGTATCCAGGACTTCAAGGGAAATCTGGTTGAACTATGTATGCCAAATGGGCCTGTAAGCCCATGATAAGGAAAAAGTGGACAAAACACTAGGTGTCCTAGCGTAGAGACACCCAAGAGAAGCAGGAAGCACAAAGAGAGAAGATGAGAGGTTATAAAATGCATACTTACTTATCTGATAATTTAGCTATAAATTTCTCTGCTGGTCGATGTGGGTTGACTGAAAATGAAATAAAATAAAGTACCCAAGGTTCTTAACTCCTACACAGAACCTGACAGGAAAAATGTTAAAGATATTTGTTGCATTTCCTTCTACGTGTATTATATCATAAACTGTGTTGAAACAATTTTTAAGTCTAGGGCTAGGAATCATTTTGAAATGGTCTTTAACCTACACTATTTCTCTCATCCCATAAAATAAAATTTCTTCCTTTCTTTCTCTTTTCATGTGTGCTCATCATCTGTTCTGCCATACTGAAAAACAAACAATATCTAGCTTTTTTTGATTAATGACATAGGGGCTAATGGCTGATAAAAAAAATCATTTATTAATTGCTATAGATAGCAAGCTGAGAATGGATTTTCAGGTACAGTAGCTTGTACTAACTCTGCCCACAAGGAAGATAAAGCCTTAGAGGGAATTGGATGGAACATTTGCAGAAAAAAAGATCAATGTTAACAATGTTATGGTGTTCCTCAGCACACAGGTGGTACAAAGGTCATACAGATTCTCAGCCAAAGCAGAAAATTATAAAAATTTCCTAAAAGGGCAAGGCCAATGTTTATTTTTAAAATAAAATATAAGGTAATGCTGAAAAATTTTTATGTTCTGCCAGTGGATGTATTTGTGAGTCTCTGTAAAGACAAATGTAACCATCTAATTGGTTCTATTTTCTCAGGTTTTTAAGCTATTTTGTTTAAAATTCTTTTTTGATAGGAAACACAGAATCTCTAAAAATCCAATTTCCTGTTCATGCTCCTAAAAACCCTGGATGTCTACGATCAATTTATTCAAAATATAGAAATGTATCACTGCTTTCATGTATAAAATGCAAATCATTAGAAAAAGACTAAGTTAAAAGAGGTCAAAAAATTCCATCTATTGGGAAATGAAGTTAAGCCTTTGAATGCATTCTATGGGGAATAAGGAGTATGATTCTGACTTTTTTTCTTGTGGCCAACCTACATTTAGAATGAATGAACATTTACAGATTTCTAATGAAAAACTCAAAAAACAATGATCAATCATCAAAATTTATTATGGAATGGTAAAGGAATAAAAATGTGTGTATTTTGGGCTTTTCAGATATGGCTTTTATGATATTGAGTTATGTGCCCTCTATCCCTACACTGTGAAGAGCTATAATCAAGAAAGGATTCTGTACTTTGTCAAATGCTTTTTCTGCATCTATTGACAGGATCATTTGGTTCTTGTCCTTTCTTTTATTTATGTAGCGTATCACATTGATTGATTTGCATATGTTGAACCACCCTTGCAGTCCAGGAATAAACCCCATTTGGTCATGGTGAATAATCCTTTTAATTACTGTTGGATCTTATTGGCTAGTATCTTGGTGAGAATTTTTGCATCCAAGTTCATCAGGGATACTGGTCTGTAATTCTCTTTTTTGGTGGGGGGTCGTTGTCTGGTCTTGGGATCAAGGTAATGTTAGCCTCATAGAAAGAATTTGGAAGTTTTCCTTCCATTTCTATTTTTTGAAACAGCTTCAGAAGAATAAGTATTAATTCTTCTTTAAATGTTTGGTAGAATTCCCCTGGGAAGCCATCTGGCCCTGGACTGTTATTTGTTCGAAGATTTTTGATTACTGCTTCAGTTTCCTTGCTTGTTACGGATTTGTTGAGGTTTTCTCTTTCTTCCTGTTTCAGTTTTGGTAGTTTATGTTTCTAGGAATGCATCATTTCTTCCAGATTGTCTAATTTGTTGTCATATAGTTGCTCATAATATGTTCTTATAATTGTTTGCATTTCTTTGGTGTTGGTTGTGATCTCTCCTATTTCATTCATGATTTTATTATTTGGGTCCTTTCTCTTTTCTTCTTGATACGTCTGGCTAGGGGTTTACTGATATTAATTCTTTCAAAAAACCAGCTCCTAGTTTTGTTGATCTGTTTTATGATTCTTTTGGTTTCTATCTCATTGATTTCTGCTCTAATCTTTATTAATTCTCTTCTCCTGCTGCGTTTAGGCTTTATTTACTGTTCTTACTCTAGCTCCTTTTATAAGGTCAGGTTGTGTATTTGAGACTTTTCTTGTTTCTTGAGAAAGGCTTATATTGCTATGTACTTTTTTTTTTAATTGGACTTCTTACTTGGCCCAAATACTGTCCACCCCTGAATTACACATATTCTGCTATGGGTCAAGACATTTGCACAAAAGCAAATCTCATCTCCAAACCCAGAAAAGAATGGTTGGGAGTACATTATAGGAGGAGATAGTGGCAAAAACCCCAGGGGTCCTTGAAAATGTACCCACTACATTCCTCTATAGGACACTCTTCTTCCCACCGTAAGTGAAATTCTTAAGCTATAACTGTGTATAAATTCATCCATGTCTGAAAATCCCTGAAAGATCAGGTAGAATCATCTGGCAGTGTAGCCTATGAAGAATATAATGAGACAGACTTATATTTATTTCTACCAGGACAAAAAAAAAATGGAAGTACAGCTTCAAAGTTTTAAAATTAATTGTGAAAGCATTTTTAACAATTGTTCTCAGAAGAATGAAATAAGCAGAACTAATTGGCATCTTTTGTCCATAATCTTCCTGTTTAATTTACACAGTCTCTAGGGTACTAACCTATGGTATAAATGTGACCTACAAAATCATCCAGTATGTGCACCCACAATATCCACATGACTTTTCATGTTTCATGAACATACTGAACACATTGAATATTCAAACCCTGTAAAACTTGGAGTTTGAATAGCATATTGGGATTTTTTTTTCTGACCTAAACATGTGTTGCTTAAGAACATCTAATGAATGGGTTAGTATGAAGGAAAGTATGGCAGAGGAAATGTATAGAAGAAATGGGCATTGCCATTATCCTTTTTCCAGAATGTTCTAAAGAGCACATTCAACTTTTTGAACATATCAAACAGTTAATTTGTAAAGAAATGACTCCTATCTTCTTTGTCAGAGATGAAAGAATAACCAGAAAGTTTCTTTAGCACTCTGAATAGTCCTTATTAATGACAATAATAGGTCCTCTTTAGTGACCGCCTGTGTCATAGATGGTGTTAGTCACTTTACATATATTCATCTTGTTAATTCTACCACAAACTTATGGTAAAATGCTTAATTTGGTTTTCCATTTTCAGAAGACCATGTACTAAGGGACAAATAAAAAATAATAGCTGATAATATCACTACATGAATTGCTTATTAAATAGTATGATTTCAGCTAAGCCACTATAGATACTCAACCACTACAACAGAATAATAAAACTGGGCCATTGCAAACCACAAAATGCCTTGGAGTAGGGCAAACTCAAAGTAGTAAGGATCTTAGAGACCATCTAATCTAATGCTTTCATTTTACAGTTAAGGAAACTAAAGCCTAAAGGGTTTGTTTGATTTGTCCAAACGGTGAGTCAATGTTTTGAATAAGATTGAGCATTATACTTTATTAATTAATTCTGAAACAGACTACTTTCAATGCAGAATTTTCCTCTTAAGACTAAGATTTTTTCTATTTCTTTCAAATAATAATTCAGATCTTCAGAAGTTGTGTTTTTGGGTTGGATTGATTTTTGTTTTGTGTGTGTATTTTTTGTTACCAAAGATTAAAAGTGTCACTAAAAGATCATGAGAGTCACACATCAGAAAATATTTTCTTTTCAGTTTTAGTGATACTTTTGAACAGTTAAAATCTATTGAAATTCTCTTGGGAATCTACATGCATCAGTCTACATATCAAAGATAAATGATGTGCTCTTTCTTGCCTACACAATACTGAGTTCATCAGCCATAAAGGAATATCAAGTGAGGTATGGTTTATTTCCTTTACAGCCAAATGGATAATTTTAAGGCTCATTAAAATTATAATTTCATTCTGAATGGCTGAATGAGGATGTTGGTAGTTTCCCCAGCTGGTTTCTTTCAGTCTCATATTTGTTACCACAAAAGCTTTATTAATTACCTGCAGGTTTCCATCATGACAATGATAATCAAGGAAAGCAATTCTATTTTTCAAGAAATACATGAAAGCTATTAATTTGGCCAAAAGATTAAAACAAAACAGTAAGAAAGTAATGTTTATTTCTATATAAATAATTAAATGGAACTTAGATGGGAACTTTGATATGGTAAGTTTAAAAACCTTATTGTTATACTCTCACCAATGAAAAAGTTAAAATGTAAACATCAAATTATCAATGCATTTCTTCAGATTTAGTCTGATGAGAAAATATAGAGTTTGACACTTTTTTCCCAATATAATTAAATAATATTATAGGTAATAGAATGGTAAGCTCTAGAATTGAGTTATCCTAAAATAATACCCTGGCACCACCAGTAACTCACTGTGTGACCTGAGATAACTCACCTGAGCTTCCCATGTATCAATTTCAGGATAATAATTAGCAACTATATCATTGGTTTAGAGTGTACGTTAAATGTAAACCATTTAGAATAGTGACTAGCACATAGTAAGCACTCAATAAATGATGGCTGTAATTATACTAGAATATATTCACTGTTACCTACACTAATATATGCAAGGCTTGTATAGTTTTACATAGATTAAAATAATAAGTGATCTACATGCCTAATGATGTTTACTTTTCTGGAAGTAACACTCAATAATGAAATAAAAACCAAAATCAAATAAATAATCAAAATCAATAAATAATCCAATTTGACTCATTTGTGACTCTAATTTTTGCTAATAGTAGCAAGGGAGGTTTTTTTCTTTTGAAATAGACAAAAGTTCCCAAACTCTAGGATCCTGATTGCAAGATTGTTTGTATTTCCCCTACAGTAGTCTTGTCATACCACCAGAGCAAATGGGGCCATCTTGTTAATTTACAATGAGATTATTGTCTTCTTTTCTTAGATTAGCTGACCAGTGGTCACCCATTTCTGTCTGAGTGAAATGATGCCACTGCGGACCTGGTTACCGTCTTAAGTGCTGAGAGAAACAGGTTTTGGTGGGTTTTTTTTTCCATTTATTTTAATAAATCACAATAATTAATTGCCATTAAAAGCTGGTGTGGTTAAGAGGAGAAAAAAAAAGAATTGGTTGGATATCTTCAAAAAGCCATCAATAGTTTGAAAAAAAAAAGAAGAGCCGAACAACAGATGGGGTTAAAGATATTTGTAACAAATCTGAGAAAATATGGAATCCATATTAATTGATAAGAAAACACTACAAAACCAGAATAAATAACACACAAATGACAAATGAATAATTTTTAAAACTTTAACCTAATCAAGGAAATCAGAGTTAAAACAAGATATTCTTTCACCTACACATTACTAATTTTAAGAATAAAATTCTTACTACACATTACTAATTTTAAGAATAAAATTCATCTATGCATTCAGTAGATGCATAGATGTAATAATATTGGTATGATAAGAGTGGTCCTCTTAATACTACTAGAAGCAATAAGTGGTCTCATCTTTTGGAGAAGGAAGTTTGGAAATATAATCAGTAACATTCAATAAAATACCACCTTTTGACTTAATAATTTTACTTTCAGGGATCTACTTTAAGAGAGTAATAAAACAGGCAGACAATTTACGCTCAAAGATACTCATCATTGTAACACATGCAATGACAAAAACTAGAGAAAATCTGAAAATTCAACAAGGCAAATTCCTAAAATAAATTAAGATACATCTACTTGACAGAATGATACACAATCATGAATAGATGTTTTCATGTATCATGAGTAGATGTTTTCTTTCTCTACCTTTAATATTCTCATTATCAATAAATCAATACTGAATACTTCTGCATCCAAAGCTCTGTAAAATATGTTCATATTCATAAGCGATATGAAATCCTGCATCAGACCCCCACTTACTGCCCCAAAGTATTCTTAATGATTTTAGAGAAGTAGGATTCATAATTTAGAAAACAATATGGTATAACATATGGTAGGTTTCAAATGAGTGACACATGATAACCATCACTTCATCCCTAAATAACGTCCTTCAATATGATGTAGTTCACTTTTCAAATTAGCCTTAGAATACATGTTTTTACTTACCTTATAAAAAAGTTCTGGACAAAAAAAATCATGACTGGTTCTAATATCTATACCAACCCAGAAACTGCTGAATTAACCAAATGTTCCTTTTTTTTTTTTTTTTCAGATTTTGGAAAACTTAGAGCCATTTTTGTGGCCAACTTTGGTAGGTGTGTGTTGTTTTTTTTTGCTTCATCTTTCATTCCACTCTTTTGCGCCATCTTTGTTTTCATTGATTCACTTCAGTTTTAATTCAGGATCCCTTATTGATTTTATGTGTCTTTGTAAATCACCTTAAATTCTTGCTAAAAATATATACATTAAATAATAGATAAATAAATGGAAGGAATGTAAAGGATTAGACAAATGAATCAGATAGTTGAGGCTAAATCATGCTGTCATAATAAACCAGTTCAATTTTTCAATGGCTTGCAAACGAAAAAGGTCAGTACTTGCTCAAACCACATGTTCATCAGAATGAGCTTCAGGTAGGTTCCATATTGTTTTTATTCTGGGATCCAAGGTGAAGGAGTAGCCCTGAGTTAGTACGCTGCAGGTCCCATAGAAGAAGGAAAAGTGTGACTCTTAAAGCTTCTGCTCAGAATTGGTACTATCACTTTCACTCATATTTCATTAGCCACAGCCAGGCATTTGGCGCACCTGATGTCAGCAGGGCAGAGATGTACATTGCTCCCACAAGGAGGGACCACAAATACATGAAGAGTACTGTACGGATCCCATGAAAGAAGGAATAGTGTACTCTCAGGTCTGTAAGGACGTCAACAACCAGAGGACAGGATTTATATTTCATTTTTATCTCCTATAATTTCTAGCCAACGTAAGCACTCAAAAATATTTATATAATTAAATAAAGGAAAATAAAGGTCAAAGCAAACAGGGAAATTGTATTAATACAGAGTCTATATATACTGATTCATTGGGACCATCAAAATTCTTAACTAACCAATTTAAATAATTTTCTGTAAATTAAACCTATTAATTTTAATGACATTTTCCATTCAAAAGAGTAAAGATGATTTATAGACTGAAAGCCTACAGAAAATGATTCTACAGTATTTCATCTGGCCATCAGACCAGACAGCTGATATATTCAACTGGCAATACTTAATATTGAAAGGGAGATCAGACACATACACAGAACTGAAAGTCAAAGACATAGGACAAGGAATCAAACAATAGATTTCTTCTTCTGAGTAAATATAAAAGGGAAAAAAGTATAATGGACATTCGGCCATTTGTAGGAAAGCACTGATGAAACTTTCTGAAGGGAAAAATAATGTCTAAACTGAAGTTATTTCTGAACTTAGAAATCAACTAGCAGTTCTTAATGAGAGTTTGACACTGATTAAGTATCAAAACAATCACTAAAAATACTCTTCTCTATGTAAGTACGGATAGGATTACATTTTAGGGACATCTGAACAAGTAAAAGTTCTGAAATTTTAGCAAAGGGAAAAACATTTTATTTCCCCACAAATTAGCATTTTGAAAACACCTTCAAGAACTTCTCAGGCTTATGTGTGAAAAGTCATGGGTAGACTTAAAACCAACTTGAACACTTGGCATTTCTAGAGAATGCAGGGACACTATTCTAATAAACACCTAATGTGGTTAGTTGTTAGCAGGTCAGCATAATCAGCCATTTGTTTTGAGTATGCAGGTACTTAGAAGGAGAAATGTGATTAAAGTCATCAACAATATTGCTAATCTAAGACAATTTTTCCCTGTCTTCCAGTAAAAAAGCAGTATGAATTAGAAGACTCACATTGGTCTATGTATAATCATGGTTTTCAACGCAAATCTAGGAAATTGAGTTTCTAAAAACAGAATGATAATAGAATTATGCCCTTGGTTCAGACAGATAATAGTGGAAGCAATGACTTTCTATTTTTATTTTGATGGAAATTATTGAATGGCACACAAACTAAATAACTGAAAAAAGAAAATCCTTCATTGGTCACAATATAAGGTGATTTTTCTTGTGTGATAACAATACAAGGAGATGGCATACAAAGAGAAGAGGAAAAAAAATTGTTGAGAATGTAAACTATTAATATGGACACTTTTAAAAGACAGAAAATTGAATGTAAATATGGAAATTATATGGATTTAATATAATGCACTAGATATAATTTAGACATAGAAAAGACATAGGAAAGACAATACTACATCTAGAGGTGAAAGTTACTGTTCTCTTAATCTGTGCAAACCAGAGTTACCACCTTTTCACCCTTCGAAGTTAAAGGACCGGAGGGGTTGGGCACATAGTAGTCAGCAAATAATTTTTTCAGTATTCACATGAAACAAAATACTAGAAAATATTTTGGAGAAAGAAGATTCTTTATGAAAGAAGATAGTTTACACCTACTCTAGGTTCTTGAAAATATCAACACATTATCTAAATAATGAATTTTGGTAAAATTTGTCAAAAATGCTTATAGGCACTTTTAGCATACAAAAGACCTTTTGCAAAACACTCAAGCTCTCTGAACCTCAACTCTCCTATCCGTGAAAGTGGGGAAATAATGGCTAATTGCTGGAATCTATGAAAAGTACATGAAAGAATATAGGTACATTCTCCAGAATATCTTCCAGTGAACATTTTCTTTGTGGAACTCACTTTGGTTTATAGTACCCAAATTTCAGAGAGCGGACATATTTCTCAAAATAATATCTTTGGCTGATGTTTACAAAGAAACAATGTATGTGCCCAAACTAACTACATTTTTAACAAAATAATACACAGGGAAAATCTTGAATTACCTTCTAAATACAATTGTTAGACCATCAAAATCACATGTAGAAATTTTGAAAATAGGTAAGTGTCAACAAAGTGACTACATAGTATGTTTCCACCCCTATAAACAACTGCATAAGAATCAATATATTGATTGGTGAACAATAATTGATAGCTTAATTATTTTACTTCCTAATGTGATTGTATGTTCCTCACACATAGGCAGTTTCTTTGTCTTATTTACCTTTTAGGACACTGATTGAGGGCTTTTGGTGGGCAAATAATACATTAAACTATTTGACATATTTGTAAAAAGGGAAATGGTCTGCTACTTAGTATATTGTGCTGAGCATTAGATTTTCATGAATGTGCCACTGACATTAAGCAGTTGATGCCTATATATTCAACATAACTGCCACTTAGTTGGGGATCAAAATATGTGAGGAATCTTATAGCAAACCATGATAAGAGAAAGAAAACATTCTTTATCACTATTTTTGAGAACGTTGTTGCTAACCATAGTATAATAGAAGATTGAATTGGTATTCAGTATTTTTAAGTAAAATGTACATATTTAAACCCTATTTTGGATTGTTAAAAAGTGTTACTTTGTAAAAAAAAATACTTTAAGCTGCTTTCCATATTTTTGATGGATGTGCTTAAAATATAAAAATGTGTGCCCTTTTAATTGTCTGGAAATAGCTTGTGTTCATGTAGAGTGGCCACATTTTCATTTAAGACTTTGCAATCTGTTGTCAGATTTTACTATTCTTGTGTATCTGCCGTGATTGCCAAGCATCATATCAATAAACAAACTCTTTTAGAGAGAACCATTCAGTGCTAAGAAGAGCTAAATAAGCTAGATAGAGGCTCTGAGGACGCACAGCATATAGTTTTCTATTTTTGTGGAGAGGGTAAGGATCATCTTAACAGTTATCATAACCCCATTCACTTATTTGTGATTGCCTGAAGAAGTATTTTGTGATATTTAATCTATTTGTATACTTATAGTGATGTTATGGAATTGAGCCACCCTACACTTGAATTAACTTCTGATATGCTTGATAATTAAAAATCACATAATTTTCCTTCCTATACAAACAAAATTTTTACTTAAAATCCTTATGAAAATAATGTGAAGAAACAGCTTGAAAGACATCCAAGAAAAGGAAAGCAAAACTAGAAATGTGTCCTCAAGAGATAAACAATTATAAAGAGTTGTAGCAAGAACTCCAATATTTTCTTTCATAAGCCCCAATATTTTATACTTTCCATGCTCACTCAGTCATCTGTACTTTCTCCTTTGATATACTTATCTTTTTGGCCAAAACCGATCATTTTGAAGTAAGAGAAATACATGGTAGAATTTTAGAAATGATGTGTCACTTAGAGACCACTGAGGTGTGAGTTATATTCACTTCTATATTCCCAAGATGTACTCCCAGATTCCCACAGTAGGCATCCAAAGCATGTTTTTGAATAAATATATTAATCTAGTCTAGTGTTTCCCAACCTTTTCCATATCATAGAACACATGGAAAAACATAGAATACACGCCATTTTGTATGGCACTCTTACATCAATGCAGGAGGCTTCTCATGGCCAAACATCACTGATCCACAGACTCTGGCCAGCTTAGGCCCTGTCCTGCTGCCTTGAGTGACAAAAGAGGGAATGGACACCAAATCTACAGACCTCATTTGGAGAGATCCATTGGAAGATGCCAAGCCTAACTATCCTGGGGGAGAAAAAATAGACACCACTTCCAAAAGTGGCTAAAGTTCTAAAACCTAGCTCTTTATTTATTCTGAAGAAAATTCAACTGAAAACACTAGACTAAGGTGCATTTTTTCCAAACTACTTAGCATTTTTAAGTTACATATTTGTTTTGTTTTCCTGTGGCCATGAATCTTAGTGACACCCAAATATACGTGCAGCAACAGCATGACATCACAGGCACCTTTGGCATTTCCTTATGGATATAGCTGCCTTTGAATTTCATGTAGCCAACACTGGTGTCTGGCTAATATTTGACTTTTGAGTATCTGGTACACTCCCTAGGTATTCGCTGAGAAACTGCTTTCCTATGCCAGGGTCATTTCCAAGACTTAAAGGACTTGCCCAGATTAAGGAATTCATCCTGTGAGCCATGACTTAACACTAAGTTTTGGGTCCTGGCTGGATAAAGAAAAGAAGACAATAAGTGGGTTGGAAAAGAACATGTTTGGAATGCTATGCGGCATGAGTGCCTTTTATCTTCTATCCTCTTTGCTCCATAAATGATGAGACACCTCTTTAAAACCATAATCATGGGCTAAAATGTTTCCTGTTCTGTTTGGCATATTTTTGTTCAATTATCAGAAAAAACAATTATCAGCAAAATAAATAAGTTCCTTTGGTTAACATTCATCCCACTTAACTAATAAATAAGGGATAAGTCATCATTGCCTGAAATGACTTTTAACATAAGGGTGTTCCCTTTATTATGTTAACATTTACATAATGTGCTTCCTTCATATAATCATCAAAGACAAAATCAACACCAAAAATGTCGTCAAGCTTGCTGAGCAATTGTGAAATTATGCATGTATGTATGGAGTGAAGCATTTACATAACAGGAGATAATATATCAAATATAGCATCAGAATATTGTGGCAAGGGTGGGAATAAAGCGAATATGAACTGGCCTCTGAGAGGGAAAATAAATTTATTAAGTAAGAACCACTGGAACATTTTGGATCAACAAAGTTCTGACTCATATTGCAAAAGAGAACTTCCTAATTCTCACACTACACCCTTCTCTTTGAGTCAGTAATAATCAAATTGGGGTAGATATTCCATGAAGTTAATAGAACATTTCATTCTTCATTTAATAAATATTATTGAACATCTATTATGTTTCAGAAGCTATTAAAGAAAATAGACAAAGTGTATGATTTCATGGAGTCTGCATTGTAAATACATAATATGCCAACTGATGATAATAACTATGAAGACAAATAAAACGGGATAGAATTAGAATTATGGGGTCAAGGTGAGCTTTTTGGTAGGGTTGTCAAAGATCTTACAAAAAGAAGGCAAAGTATAAGGAAGCAGTGTAGGGAGGGAGGTGGATACAGAAGTGGGAAAATAAGGAGCTTAATTTTCATTGCTGTATTTTTCTCAGTGGAAAAAAATACAGCAACACAATGAACTGAGAATGAGGGAAGAAGGAATGTTGGAAGTTTGAGGATCAAACAGAAGGTTTAAAATAACTGGGGAATGAATTGACCGAGGGAAGCAGAGAGGTTGCTGGACAACATTGAGGACCCGCCTCATACCTGTGATCATTCTAAACTATGATGAGTCCATGTGGCCATGCACTGTTCTCTACCACATAGAGTGGCTCAGATACAGGCAGAGGACAAGTAGAAAGATGAGTTTAATTAGTTTTGGGGTTTGGGGCAACAACTTCAGGAGAGAGAAGCAAGGAAGGTGAATGTGATCACAATGACAGATCACAGAATGTGAGGCAATGGAATGAGGCTGGGATGGTAGGATGGATAGTGAAAAGGAAGACCGAGCAATGGATCAGAAATCCCTGTGTGGTTGAAGTGAACTTGGAGCACCGCCTAGGGAGCTGAAAGATAACTTCTGTGCCAGAAAGTATGAAAAGGCCTTGAGAAGGCTGGAAACTCAGACTAAATACTGGGTAAACATGGCGATAAAGTCTTTCTCCTGAATGCCTAGTAAAGCTCTCAGGAGAAATAAGCAAACAAAAGAAACAAAACCAAAGAGTAACGACTTTATCTAGAGAAATACAAACGTGATCATTGTTTTTTTGTTCCCTAGTGACCAGTGTTTGTGAGTGTGTGTGTGTGTGTGTGTGTGTACGTATGTGTTCTTATGCCTCATGCTGCTAGAGATTGAAATCAAAATTTTACACTTAGATTGACTTCCTGGAGAAAATTCCTTTCAACACTGAACAAAACTCTAAAACATCCTCTTTATCTGCATTCTTGACATAGATCATTGTTGCTGGTGGGTTACTTGTCTCCCCACCCCCACACCCCCTTAATTCTGATGGTTAGAACTTCTTAAAACCAGACTGAAAGATCACTGTTTGCTTTATATTACCTAGCCAAATTACCTTTTTCTGTGATTACTGAACCCTGACAATGGCAGTTTGCTTTCCTTCCTGGTCCTTATTGTATAATTTAAGTCTTTTCTCAAATTTCATGTTTCAAAAGATAACTTTGACATCTAGACTTTCTTAGCAGGTGGGGGAGTGATCCTGAAACTAATGAATAAAACTTGCATATGATTTTCCTAATTATGATTAGGAATATAAAGATTTATGTAAACATTCTCAAATTGGGTAAAATAAATAAGTACACTGGAACGACAGTGAGGCAACTCACCACACCTCCCCTCAAAAGTAACTTTGAAATTAGATGTTCTTCCAAAAATTGGACTAATGTTCTGCACATAACGGATAATACCATGCAATCCTATGAGTGCAGAGTTCTGGGTACCCCAATCACAGTGCATTAAGTCTCATCAGACAGTACAAGTATGATCTAATTGTAGCCAAGAAATGTGTGCTCTAATCATTATGTTGTTTCAGGCCTAGAGAAAAACTATGTAACAGAGATATATTAAAGCACCTTGAGAAAAAAAAAAAAAAAAAAAAAAAAAAAGGAAGTAGATCCCCAGCTGTGATTCTCACCCACTGTTGTAACATCTGAGAGCAAAATAGGGGAAACGTACCCTGAACTTTGAAAGGGAACACTGAGAATAAACACACATATAAAATAAAAGAATTAAGGCCCCCAATACCTTGTATACATAGAGTTGCAATGGAGATCTCTTTAGACTTTTCTTAGTATAGTTGACACAAAATGCTCCATTAGTTTCAGCTGTACAACTTAGTGATTTTACAGGTTTATCATTATGCTACGTTCACCACAACTAGAGCCATCTATCCTGTTACATCACTATTATGATATCATTGACTCTATTACTTATGCTGTGCCTTTTATTCCCGTGGCTTGTTCATTCCATATCTGGAAACCTGTATCTCCCACTTCCCTTCACCCATTTCCCTTCACCCAACCACCTTCCCTCTGGCAACCATCAGTGTCTGTACCCTTTCAGCAATAAAGCGGCAGCTAGTTATGAATGAAGCCTTTTCCATTTTACAAAAGTAAACCTAGCATTATGTTTTTTAAAAATATTTTAGTACAGGAGTGCCTGGGTGGCTCAGTCGTTAAGCGTCTGCCTTCGGCTCAGGGCGTGATCCCAGGGTCTTGGGATTGAGCCCCGCATCGGGCTCCCTGCTCCACTGGGAGCCTGCTTCTTCCTCTCCCACTTCCCCTGCTTGTGTTCCCTCTCTCACTGGTTGTCTCTCTCTCTGTCAAATAAATAAATAAAATCTTAAAAAAATAAAAAATAAAAATAAATAGAAATATTTTAGTATGAAAAAATCAACATACAAACCTAAAAAAATCATACAGTAGGCACTTATGTATCCACCATCAGAATTAGCATGAGCTTTTGTGCTCCTCTTCCCCCACTCATTATCCTTCTCTTTCTTTCCCTTGCTCAACCCGCCCCCTGCCCACACACACACACCACTTTTTCCCCTCTCTTTTTCCTCTCTCTAAAACTAAACTCTTACAAATATGGCCATCTTTTGTCTTTCTCCCTGTTTCTGTACTCACATACAGTCTTCTCTATTCCAGAGTTCTTATTCATTATTCCTATGTATTTTGTTTATTTATTACTTAGAAATGCTTCCTCAAACAATGCAGCCTCTTATTTTAGAGGTTTTTGAATATGATAAATTATACCACATTGTATGTATCCTTTTGCAACTAAACACAGTATTTTGAAATATACATAGGGATCTGACTGAAATGTATATAGAAAGTGCTATGGACTGAATGTTTATATCCTCCCAATTTCACATGTTGAAGCCCTAATCCCCACAATAGTATTTGGAGGTGTAAACTTTGGGAGGCAATTAGATTTAGGTGAGGTCAGGAGGGTGGGTGGAGTCCCGATGATGGGATTAGTGTCTTTATAAGAAGAGACCGAAGAGCTTGCCTCTCTCTCCACTATGTGAGAATACATCAAGAAGGCGACCATCTCAAACCAAGAAGAGGTCTCTCACCAGACACTGGACCCGCTGGCGCCTTGATCTTGGATTTTTCAGTCTCCAGAACTGTGAGAAAGAGGCACCAGAAGAGAAATCGCTGGGTTTATGTATATGGATATTGCCATATACTAAATATCATTAAATGCTGGATTTAAGTATATGAACATTTTATGCTAGGTTTTGTAAAATTGCTCTCTGAAGTGTTTGGAATTTACACTCTAAGAGCAATAGCTAAGGGTTCCTGCTTCCCCCCATCTTCACTAACACCAATAGTTAGTAATACGATTATTATTATTAAATTTTCGTTGGATATGAAAAGGTATCTTATTGTTATTTTCCTTTGCATTTCCTTGGCTGTTAGTAAAGTCCAGCATCACATTTTCCTAAGCAATGTATTAAGTGGTTCTATATAATAATTCCACGAGATGACATATCAATGTGTGATGCTTCTCATGTTGGTTCAGTATGTGAGTACTACTAATGATTCTGGGTGGAGGAGAGAGAAGGTCATAATCTCTGAACTTCAAACTGGAACTACAAGTCTTGGGGGATGTTTACTGAGAACCTGAAGAAAGAAATAAAAATATAGTTGTGAAGATTCCTCAACTCCCCTAACAACCTTAAAGGACTTACATGACAATGTGAATGGTCTTTAATGAATTTAATTTTCAGGTTGTACAGAGGTGAACTATTAGAGCTGTCTTACTTGTACAATAAAGACTAATAATTAACTCATTGTTAGTTGTGGGTGACAATTAATATGATGCTAGTTAGAGATTTCTGAAGAGAACAATGGGCTTTTACAGTTTACCAAGGCATGGCATGAAGTAGGCTGTTGTCCGTATCAGACACCCTCAATGCCCCTGCCTCAGCCTCAGATCAATTGTGAAGAATTTCTTTTTTTATTAAAACCATCAAAAGTGTCTGTATAGAAGAGTCATGGAATGGACTCCCCTTGTGGACCAAGTCAAGTCTTCTCAGCTGCACTTCTTATTCTATCTACCACTGCTATAGAGACAGGTCTGAACAGAGATGCAACCTGACCATACCTTACATCAGGCCCAGATGGAGGGCCTCTGCCTGCCTTCCTATACAGCCAAGGCTTTCTCTGACACCACACTGTGGGACACCTGAGGAAACCCATCCCCACTCATGCACTTGCATCTTGGAGTGCATCAGAGTTGATGATTCATGGGGCAGCCCTTGGCTATTGGGGATGGGATCCAACACATAAGAGCTTCTCTTCTCCAAGTGAATTGTCCTGGTACGTTATAAGGATCTAGGAATCGGGGCGCCTGGGTGGCACAGCGGTTGAGCGTCTGCCTTCGGCTCAGGGCGTGATCCCGGCGTTATGGGATCGAGCCCCACATCAGGCTCCTCTGCTGGGAGCCTGCTTCTTCCTCTCCCACTCTCCCTGCTTGTGTTCCCTCTCTCGCTGGCTGTCTCTATCTCTGTCAAATAAATAAATAAATCTTTAAAAAAAAAAAAAGGATCTAGGAATCAGTCTGATCTTTATGGTTGATTTAAAAAAAGAGAGAGAGAGAGACAGACTCTCGCAAAGCAGACTATGAAGGAAATGCAAGTGAGATAAGAAGAAAATCAGGAGACGGTAAAAATCGTGGGAGCAAATTCTTATGCCAGTGGGAGTGAAATGCAGTATGTAAATGGAGGGGTTAGCTATAGATTGGAACAGGGAAAGTGAATTCATTGTAACAAAATGAAAGTTAAAATATATAAGTACGGGATGAGTCAGCTGGTAAATATGGTAGCAGGAGGATGAAGTTCTCTTCTGATTTTCTTAATTAATTTAGGTAAATTTAAACCATTATCAGCTAAGGGTGGGGAAAGATGAAGGGATTTTGGATGTTTGAGAACAGAAAAGAAGAGATGTTTAAGAAAGAGAAGAGAGAAGAGGAGGGGAATAATAGTCCTGGAGAGAGGCCGAGTGAGGTGACTGGGGAAAGTATTAGAATTAATGTCAACCCCTGTCTTTATATCTTTTCCCATGCACTAAGCCATTTTAAAAAGACCTTTCCATAACTATTACAACTTGAAACCCTGCATTCCTAGAACATTTTAGTCTACTACAGTAGTTCTCAAAGTGTGGTCTCTGGACCAACACCATCAGCAATACCTGGAAACTTATTAGAAAGGAAAATACTGAGGCCCTCCCCAGACCTCCTGAAACTGGAACTGTGTGGCTGGACCCAGTGATCTGTGTTTTAATAAACCCTCCAGGTGATTCTTACAAGAGCTAAAGGTGGAGATGATTGGCCTACTACTGTATGTCCTTATTTAATTTACCTTTACACAAATTATCGGTGCACATATGATTTATAAAATTATTCTTTTTAAAATAGAAATGCTATAAGATGGGGCACCTGGGTGGCACAACGGTTAAGCGTCTGCCTTCAGCTCAGGGCATGATCCCGGAGTTGTGGGATCGAGCCCCCCATCAGGCTCTTCCTCTGTGAGCCTGCTTCTTCCTCTCCCACTCCCCCTGCTTGTGTTCCCTCTCTCGCTGGCTGTCTCTATCTCTGTCAAATAAATAAATAAAATCTTAAAAAAAAAAAAAAAAAGAAATGCTATAAGAGGATGAACACAAACTTTCATTTTAGAGTGTGTTACTATTTAGAACCAGCCATTTTATTTAAATTATAAAGTCAAAATATTTAGTAAAACACCAATTACACTACTTTTGCACCAAAGCTACTCTAATTAGTATGAATTGAATTTGAGGCATTACAAAAATTCCTATAAAACATAAAAAAAACCTTTTTTCTATATTGGTTAACTGATGGATAGCCTAGTTTTCTTACTACATTTTTAAGAACTGACAGCTGTTGGTTCACATTATCATAACATTGAAATCAATACTGGTTGTTAATGAAGCATAAATTTGTCCAGATTTAGCATTGATATTTTAGATTGGCAGTTGAGCTGAATTTATAAAAAAATAACAATTAATATATTGAATATCATCTTATTTGATTTTTTAATATGCTAAATTACTAACCAATTTATATGTGTTTTCAATGCCATCAATATGACTAAGAACAGAAACATTTTTTGAATAACTAGACACATTCTACAAAATAAGAAAAACTGTAATGCAGATAGGGTATTTTTATTAGCACTCATATATTTAATACTGATATTTAAAAGTATTATAAAGTTGCAGCTCTATTATCGGTAGTTATTGATGAGAAATACAAAAGCAAAAAAATCTAAAATATCTTTTTTATCAGTCTCAGTAAGGAAGTTTTAATGTCAGAGTTGTTTGGGTGGTATAGAGATTATCTTGAATATAATATATAGTATACAAAAAGATTCTGTTGCCAAGAACATCTCCCCTAGTACACTATAAGAAAATGCCCCCTTGATTTGGTCAGTAATAGAAAACACAATAGTGCTTTATATTGCAAACTCAACACTGATTCCCAATTTCTTACCGTCTGGGGATTGCTACAATCTATCCTATCTCCCTCAGTGTCTGATACCCACTCAGGAATTATTTTCCACACATTTTAGCAAAGTGATCATTATCATAATCATCAAAAATATATATTAAGTATTGACTGCTGTAAAAATGAATAAAAGATACATGGCTTTGTCTCCTTGGAGCAAAATAAAAACAAGAAGTTTCACTGTGTTTTGCTGGGGTTTTTTTTTGTATTTTTCCTATGTTCTCTCTTCCTCATTTTTCTCTTTGTCCAATTGCTCCTTTGACATTACAATTTAAATAAAATTTAATCAAGCTGATATGAGATGATATCTGAAATTTGCTATAAAATGCTCCTGAGGTGGGTATGGGGGAGGGGTGGGAGTGAATATAAATGATATAAGATTTGATATTAATTGGTAACCTGGATCAATGGGTACAACTCTTCTATTACTATTGAATATGTTTGAGTTCTTTCAAAATAAAAAGTTAAAGCAAAGTTTAGCTCATTTAATATTGTTAGGAAATTAAGAATTTTATTGCAAACCTTGAAATAACTGGAGGCATACTGGAGTGTTACAAAACAAAGATTGGGAATTAATGTTGATGCTTATGGAACAAATTTTCACAGTAGGAATTAAAAAAAAAAAAACCTGGTAGTAAGTAGATAGCATAATAATCTTTCTAGAGATTGATAGGGAAATAGCACCAATTTTCTCATCACTTTCAATTTGTGGTAATTATGAATAATTCCAAATTCTCCCCAGGGTGTTTCCAGGGTGATTTGACATCTGAACTGAATCCAGTCTCTGATACAGCCTGTTACCAAGGGCAACAGCTCAGATCCAGCCTGGGTTTGTGCTGTCTACCAAGGCACCATGGGACAAGGCATGTATGGAATAAAAACTGGTGGAATGAGGTGAGGGTTAAGATTTGGAAAGAGAATTGTACCAATGAGTTCCACAACCAGATGAAATCACAGAGATTTCCTGGGTATCCTACGAAAGCATAACGTACACAAATTTTAGTCTGTAGGCCTGTGTTTGAATTCCATGTCTGCCTCTCACTGTGTCACAAGGGATAACTTTTCCTCTGAAATTCTGTTGTTTTTGTTTTTTGTTTGTTTGTTCTCACTTGTAAAATGGGAATGATAATACATATGAGAAAGTGGTGTTGTAATGGGTTGAGTAATATTTGTGCCTGTAACACTCCTGGTACATACGAGATAATACAGGAGATGATAATGATTTATGCTAACATGTATTACATGCTACTATACCTGGAATAGATTAAGCTCTGATGAGCCTAATTCTGATCCCATGCCACTAGGGATGCAAACAATACAAAAAGGGAGTGTGTACAAATTCTAAATATCCCTTCAGTGATACCTGTGGGTACCATGCTTGAGGTTCAACTAAGCAGCTTCAGAGCTGGCAATAGTGATGTTGTCTGGACGTGCAGCATTTGGATGGATTAGTCAAGTAGAAAGGGGAAAAATTCTAATGTGAATAATGGACATCTCTTTTGATCTATTGATTTCTAATGACACATCTAGCCAGATTAGCCGGGAGCTGAATGGAGAAAACACCTATCTTGCACTGCTATGGAGCTGTAAGGCCAACATTTTGTTTTATGTTTTTTGTTTTTGTTTTCCGAATAAAGGAAGACCTTCTTGCTCTAGACAACAGGCTTGGAGAGGGCAAAGTTGATGTGAACTATTTTTGCTTATACCTATGAGGGTTTAAGTGATTGTTATATCCCCAACACCTAACATTGACCATTTATTCATGAAAAAATAATTATTGAGTGTGTACTAAGTTCTAGGTACTGCTCCAGGTGCTCAGGATACAGCAGTAAATGAAATACATAAAAGTCCCCCACAGAGCTCATATTTTAGACGGCAAAGGCAAAAAATTGTTTCCTGAATTAATGTGTATATCAAGAAGCCCCTGCAAACAGGCCCTAATTAAGCATCTACGCTGTGGCAGGCACTGAGAACACTGAAAATTTTTTTTTTAATAATTTTTATTTTGTTATATTAGTCACCATACAGTACATCCCCAGTTTTTGATGCAATGTTCCATGATTCATTATTTGCATATAATACCCAGTGCACCATGCAATACGTGTCCTCCTTAATACCCATCACCCGCCTATCCCAATCCCCCCACACCCCCCGAAGCCCTCAGTTTGTTTCCCAGAGTCCATAGTCTCTCGTGGTTCATTCCCCCTTCTGTTCACCCCCCCTTCATTCTTCCTTTCCTTCTCCTACCGATCTCCCTGCTATTCCTTATGTTCCACAAAAGAGTGAAACCATATGATAATTGTCTTTCTCTGCTTGACTTATTTCACTTAGCATTATCTCCTCCAGTCCCATCCATGTTGCTGCAAATGTTGGGTAATCGTTCTTTCTGATGGCTGAATAATATTCCATTGTATATATGGACCACATCTTCTTAATCCAGTCATCTGTTGAAGGGCATCTCAGCTCCTTCCACAATTTAGCTATTGTGGACAATGCTGCTATGGACATTGGGGTGCATATGGCCCTTCTCTTCACTATGTCTGTATCTTTGGGGTAAATACCCAGTAGTCCAATTGCTGGATCATAGGGTAGCTCAATTTTTAACTTTTTAAGGGACCTCCACACTGTTTTCCAAAGTGGCTGTACCAACTTGCATTCCCACCAACAGTGTAAGAGGGATCCCCTTTCTCCACATCCTCTCCAACATTTTTTGTTTCCTGCCTTGTCAATTTTTGCCATTCGAACTGGTGTAAGGTGGTATCTCAGTGTGGTTTTGATTTGAATTTCCCTGATGGCTAATGATTTTGAACATTTTTTCATGTGTCTGTTAGCCATTTGTATGTCTTCATTGGAAAATTGAAAATTCTTAAAGAGTTAAATGTTACCACATCATACACTTTTATCTGTAGTTCTCTTCCTTCCTGCTAGAATGTAAACTCCAGGAAGGCAGAGATCTTTGTTTTGTTCACTGGTAATGACTTCACTATGCCTTAGTGACTTATTTCTTTCTTTTTTTTTTTAATATTTTTTATTATGTTAGTCACCATACAGTACATCCCTGGTTTTTGATGTAAAGTTCGATGATTCATTAGTTGCGTATAACACCCAGTGCACCATGCAATACGTGCCCTCCTTACTGCCCATCACCAGCCTATCCCATTCCCCCACCCCCCTCCCCTCTGAAGCCCACAGTTTGTTTCTCAGAGTCCATAGTCTCTCATGCTTCATTCCCCCTTCAATCTGATTACCCCCTTTTCTTTATCCCTTTCTTCTCCTACCAATCTTCCTAGTTCTTATGTTCCATAGATGAGAGAAACCACATGATAATTGTCTTTCTCTGCTTGACTTATTTCACTTAGCATTATCTCCTCCAGTGCTGTCCATGTTGCAGCAAATGTTGAGAAATCGTTCTTTTTGATAGTTGAATAATATTCCATTGTATATATTAGTGACTTATTTCTTAAATGTACTATGAACCATCTTCTCGATTAGTCTGTCAGTCCTTGGCAGTTCCAAAGATGGCTCAATTGCATACCAATAGCTTCAAGATAGCTGGTATTATCAAGAACCAAGAGTCCCTTCCCATGGCTGCCTTTCACACAGTGAAAAATCCCGGCCATCTTTCTCTTTTTCTTTCTCTTCATGATTTTATCCACCTACCCACAACTTTTCATTAGTGGGTGGTGTTCTGAAGGTCATTATTCATCTAATAAAATTCTGGGTCATCTCCCCAGAAAATGCACATACTCACATACATACACACATATTTGGCATTTGATTTCAAGGGTTTCATTGAACCCCAAAACCTCTGGGCCATGGAACCAGGATTTAGAAGTCCTGATTTGAAAGTATGGCATGGGGCACCCAGGCGGCTCAGTTCAGGATCCTGGAGTCCTAGGATGTAGCGCCCTGCTCAGCGGGGAGCCTGCTTCTCCCTCTCCCTCTGCCCCTCCCCCTGCTCGCTCTCTCTCGCTCCCTCTTTCTCTCTCAAATAAATAAAATCTTAAAAAAATAAAATAAAAATAAAAATATGGCATAATATACATAAAGACATACAAAGACAATAAAAGTTTTACTCACACATGTGCACACACACACACACCAGAAATCTACACTATGTCATTTACTTTTGTCTCATTTTATCAAACTTCTCCTAGTTCTTCAGTCATATAAAATTACTCATTGAAGAAAGTAAAATCGCTCAATTCATATTTCAACCTGGATATCTAAGTACTTTGGAACCAGTACTATTAACAATTACAGTTAAAATCTGTATTTACAGCTGCTCTGATTGATGTGAGATTTACTTGTAGTTGTCCATGTATGAAAGTAATATTGTATAAAGAGTTGTTTCTGTTGTACCAAATCCATTTAGCTTCAAGCTCTTTCCTTCAAAACTCCTTTGTCAGATACCTGTAAATCCTTCTGGTGTGATTCTAGAATGATACTCCATCTGATGTTCCTGATAATAATGACAATAACAACAACATAGTTGCAACACAATAGGGCACTCCTGTTTGTTCAATTAAGGTGCCCTCATGTTTCCATAGCAACTCTCTTCTCTGTTCCCGTGTTCAACCTTTTCCACCCAGCAGTGATACAGTGAAATTCTTTGACGTATTAATGCCATCCCCCTTTTCCATATTTACTTTATTTGCTTTTTTCCTTTTTCCCTTCTTTCATTCCTTGTCTTCCATTTCCCAATCTCATTTTCACACTTCTTTTCCTACTTTGATATGTAACTGTCTCTCTTCTCAGCCTCTGAAATGTTATTTCTTTTATGCCTATTTTCAAAACACTGATCATTTTTTCTGGATCATATATATATATATATATATATATATGTATATATATATATATATGTGTGTGTGTGTGTGTATCCAATCATCTTAACTAGAATTCCAATCAACTTAAAACCAGTTTAATTGGCAAAGTAAGTAAGTGACATCTCATTCACGAAGTCAGATTGTCATGTTGCCAGGACAACTGCAAATATGATCAAGCTCAAATTCTTCCTCAAGGAATACTACTCATGTTGTCATGACAACCTATAAAACTTGGTTTAAGTGTCATTTCTGTATGAGAGATCTGCATATACTTTGGTTAAAATCAGGAGCATCTGATAAATTTCTGTAAATTTTCACACTTCAAATTCACCTCAAGCTTCCAAACTAAAAGTAATCAAATGGCTAACAGTTTAAAACAAAGGAATTCTACCACTCTAGTGAAAGAAATTACATGGTTGATACAGAAGCTACGACAATGTAAGCTATGACTTACGAGAGAGATTTTAAATGCTACCGGTAAGTTGTGGATTTTTTTTTTTGCATGATTAATCTTTGAAATTTGGATGTGTAGTGATAAGATCCATGGGTTCTTACTATCTTTGGAGACTGTACTGGAATAAGTTTTTTGAATTAGTGGTATTTATGTCTTAAATAAATCCAATGATCCTTCAAATAGTAATACATAATGAACATTAAATGTTAAACAAAGGCAAGCTTTGATAAGAGTGAAATTTTATTACCACTCCATTAATTATATCTCTCTCTTCTGAAAGGTTTTAATGATTCACTGATACAGAAGGCTTTAAATGCCCTCTTTTGTGATCAAAAAAACCTTCTCTTTTCACTTCATTCAGTGCTGTATTATTAATATCGACATTGGATACAGAATTACTGACAGAGTAAAAACTGCTTTGAAACTCTGTCTTTTCAAAAACAATCTCTTCTATTCTTTATCATCTCTAGAATGTATCATATGTCACATCACTTTACAAATAATTCTAGTGTGGCTTTTGACTATTCCTTTTTTCCTCCTGTCTTATAAACCTCAAACTGATCCCATTTCTGATCCCTGAGCATCATTTCTTTGGCACTTATGTGGAAGAATTGTGATTCAAATAATATTCAGTGGGCTCTCTAATGTCAGGCTCCACCCTGTCCTCTCAGGATCCCAATTACATGAATTTAGAGCAAAGCTTCTGAGAACGTTCATGGATGGGCTTTACAGTGTCTAAAAACACACCTGAAATTGTATGCAAAATTCTAAGTGTATATTTACATATGCACTTCTTAAAAATGTTTTATTTATTTATTTATTTATTTATTTATTTAGAGGGCAAGCGGCGGGTGGGGGGGGGTAGAGGGAGAAGGAGACAAAGAATCCCAAGCAGACTCCGCTTTCAGTGACCCTGAGATCATGACCTGAGTTTAAACCAAGAATGAGATGCTTAACCAATTGAGCCCCCCAGGCACCCCTGCTTTTCTTGAGGAAAAAAAAAAACCACCATAACTGGCATCACATTAGCAAAGGAACTATTACCAAAAAATATCAAGGACCACTACATTAGGGCATAATATGGCATTGAAAAGCACCCATGGTGAAGTGGGAAAATCTAATTGTAAGTCAAGCTGGTTTTCAACTCCCAAGTTTTTCCCTACTAGTTTACAGGCATTATATATCATAGTATAAACTTTAGAATGTACCAATGATTGATAATTCTGGAAAACAGTGAAGTCTATTATAGGAAATTAAAAACTAAATGTAGGCAAAATTATTAATAGTAATTCAATTTAGAGACAATTATTAATGTAAATTAACTTCCACATAATATTCCTCTAAGAACTGACCAGGAAGATTTGTTTTTTGTGAAGGGCAACATCGTCTCCAGGAGACAGGAATAAAAAAAAAAATGAAATAAATTATAGAAAAAAAATGAAGTGTTTAATATAGTTTGTAGTATAGATACTTGGATGTGTCATTGTCCCTAGATTATAAATTCCTTAAGATGAAAAACTTAAACCTCTTTATAACTACGATGTGTGATTAGCATCGACTGGATTTGGCAGGTTCCCAAAAAATCAAAGGACGTGTTTCCTAAGGAATCTTCAAAATCAATTTAGGTGTTTTCTCCTTACATACGAAGAAATTTTCTAGTACATATGAAGAAAGATTTCCCTTTAGGTAAAGATAGAAAGTGAATTTTAGGTAGAGAAAACTAAAGCAATCGAAAACCCTCTAGCAAATCCCTATAATAGTGCCATAAACAGAACCAAACCAAAAGAAATAACGTCCCTTAAACTTAGTGGGGTCTCAGTGGATAAGTTGAACATGAAAAAGCAATAGATCAGCTAAAGGGAAAAAAAAATCTGCCCAAGAGAATGATAAATCAAGAAGAAAACCAAGTTAAGAAAATAGTACTTAATATAAAATAAACACTCCTCTGAACATTTTATTTACTAGAGGATTAAGCTAATCATTTTATTTAGCACTGGACTTAGAACTCCACCCAAATATGTTTGTTTGGAAGGAGAAAGCTGTGTCTCACGTGACCTGGATTCCAGCGATCTCACAAACACGGAGGAGATAAGCAGCTCCATGAAGCAGGAGCTCAGGGAGGGAGAGCACAGCCTCCTGAGCCTATGCTGGAACCCAGCTTTGCAAGAAAGTTTCTTGAAGAAAAACCCATCTTTGGGGGGCGGTGCACTTGGGGACTACCACATGTCCTTGAAGTGGCTCACCTCTGTGGGAACATTCAGAATTTGCAGTTGTGGGAACTAAACAGGTCGCTGTAAGAAAAGGGAAAGAGGACCATGAAACTCGCTGTGATACCATCAGTCATGCCAATCAACGGTCCATTCACATTCCTGGCTGGAGTTACATGGCAGGAGATTATACATGCTGTGACACGGTTGTAAAAATAAAGGATTGCAAGAAGAGTGAGGACCCCACCATGCCCAAGCCCAAGCCAACACCCCCAAGCAGCATCCCTAAGAGAACAGAGACCCTGACCCATCAGAAAACTGTTCTGAGTATCAGCAAACCTTTGCAGGAAGGTGCCTGGCTTTGCAAGAAGTTCTGGAAGTCTGTAAACCTCAGGTGATTTCTCGCTCGCAAGAACAGTTGAGAAGCTAGAACACAGGGTACAGGAGAAAAAAGCGAGGTGGAAGGAGAGCCTGGGGATAGAAGTAGTTCACCATTCCGTAGCCTGTTAGTGATAACTTGTTCAAGCCCAAAGAAAGGCAGATTTCAGAGAAGGAGATACACATGTGACCTAAAAGAATCTATAATAACATGCTAAAATTTAAAAGAAAAAAGAACAAAAGAAAAGGGTGATGTTACAGAATAACAAACTCCATGGAAAATTTTTCAAAAACCAATTACTGGACCTGGTCCTTCAGAGGGACACAGTCTAACCAGAGGCTGCCCCGCTGTCCTATTACTTGGACCTGGGATGAACCACTAACATTACCTTCCTGATGCAAAATATTTATTTTTCTTTTGATTTTTTTTTCATAAAGGGAAACATAGCTTCCTGAATTGCTGACCCAAACTAAACAGAAACAATAACCCTTGGGGAAATGTATCAACAGACAATGGTGGGCTAATTAACTCAAGGTAAACTACAAGATATTGTACCTTCAATTTTTCACTTCTGAATTTTTCCCCAACTGTTGGTTTTTATTCCCTACCATTCCCACCCAGGAAGAAAGACTTTATATGCTCACATGGCCTTAGATCTCTGGGTTTGTTTTCGTTTTTGTTTTTCATCAAATTTCTGGGGCTCAAACGCATCACTTTTTAAATATCAATCCCAACTTCTGCCAGTTCAGCAAACTCCAAATTTGAGGTCATCACACAGCATATTAAAAACTCTCTGGATGTGTGTACCACGTGGTACTGGAAGCTAACCTTGGAATAAAGAGGTGCTCTACCAGAGAACAAGGAGCAAGTGATGTTTCTTTGTGACCTGGGGTGGTGACGGCAGCTCTCATTAACCCCATTCCACTTACAATATGTTTCTTCATTTATCAAGAGCATATTTCCATGGAAATTATGAGAGTAGAATAGGCTGAAAAAATTATGGGTAACTACAGTATTTTCTGTAAACTTCCCACCCCAAAAAAAGTTGTGTTGCTAAAAAATGGCCCGATGGTTCCAACTTTGCCATGTATTCTTTTTAACATTTACAATGTTCATTATTTATAAATGTGTGCTTGGAGAGTTCAAAACTAAATCATTTTTTACCAAAAATGGAAAAAAATACCATTATCACCCAAAAAAGCACAGGTGAATGACAAAAGCTATTTGGAGTTTGGTGGTGGGAGTTGAAGGAGGTTTCCCTAACAGCCTCCACACCATTACAATAAGCATTTGCTCTTTGTATCTGAAATGTATTGGATGTCTTCTAAGTACATAGCATTATGTTAGGTGCCGGTGATTTACACAATTGCTGGAATGTGTCACAAAAACCAGTGTGAGGCAGGGTTGGGGACAGAAGGAAAACTGGAGCACTGAGAGCTCCATTTACTTAGTAGAGTTAAGCAAGGATATTGACTTTGTGGCAGTCAGCACATATGGGGCGGTTGACTCAGGGGCTGAGTCAGACTAATTAGCTCTCAGCCTGGAAAGCCCTGACAAGGAGTGAAGACTGAGAAAGCCATGGTAATGGTGCCAGAGTGTTCCAGCTCAGGCATGACAATTCAAGCTAGCTTGGGCTGAGGAAGATAAATACATGGTCAAGTGGACTGTGGCTGGAAAGCAAAAAAAAAAAAAAAAAAAAAAAAAAAAAATCAGCGCTCACCAGGCCAAGGAGTAAGAGCAAAAGGCAGGGGGTCAGGATCCACGGAAAGAATAAATAGAGGAAGTAAGTTTCTGCAGCAAGGCTTGAAGTTAAGTAACCTCTAGCACAGGATTTTTAATGGAAAATAACCATACATAATGGAAGCCCATCTTGTCTTACAGGAACCACTTTGTAAAGGTGAAAGGGAGCTTTAGACAAATTTTTAACAGACGTAAGTCACTGCCCTTGCCATTATGAAACTAGTTCCAGAGACAAGATATGTACAGAAAAAATCAAATAAAAAAAATGTTATTATGCTTTTTCTGCAAATACGACCTCATGTAAGCCTTGGAAAGGATGCAAGGATGAAACTAACATGGTAATCATTTTCGTTTAAAGCTGTTATAGTCTAAGGAAAAGATAATATGAAGACAAAGTTCAAAGTGCCAGGTAAGAAGAAGTAAGTATGAGGCCAGGTCTAAAATGACAAAACCTTGAACTGCTAGGGACATACAGTGGCACTAAGACTTCAATGGCAAACAGTAGTTAAACACAGAGTTAATCATCACAAGCAAATGTTTCCTTTAGGGAAAGAAAAGTCCTGCCAATAACAGATGGAGACCTGAAAAGATTGCCCATTTAGTTAAGCAGTAATGGAAGCCAGTGCTGTTGACAATCACTTCAGCCACACCTACATCAAGAAAAATGACACCTGTGCGCCAAATTGTGTGACTGCCTGTGTGTGTGTGTGTGTGTGTGTTTGTGTGTGTGTGTCTGTGTGTGTCTGTGTTTGTATGTGTTTGAACATTCTTAAAAATTGACAGTCTTCCTTAAATACTTCTATTCCTGTGCTCATTATTCAAAAGAAATTTTATCAATCTCTAATTTTAAGAAGTATATATCATTTATAGTATATTTGTTCCCATTTACTTTCATTTTTTTCTAGAATTAAAAAAGATTTTACCTTGGAAATTCATAAATTAGACTTTTTTGCTACTTCTTTCCTTTCACCAGGAAACCATCTTTGTGTTCTTAATCAAATTGACAAATACAAAAGGCCAATGAAACTCAAATGGACCATTTGAAAATAATAAATTGTATCCAAATAAACCAGAAGTTCTAAACAGAAATTGTGCTTTCCCATTTGTTTTAGACTATACCAGTCAACATATACTAAATAAAGAGTGGAAACTTGGTAAATGTGTATTTAAAAAAAAAAAAAAAGCTCCACTTAAGTAGTTGAAAAACTGATTCTGAAGTATGTCCTAAAGGAATTGGTTTTATCATAGGATCTCTAGAGACTCTGAATTTAGTTGCTCAAGAAAGTCAATACTCTCTCAAAAATCAGAAATGATGGGTGTGGTAACAGAGCATGATGAACATTGGAAAGAAAGCAAAATTATTTCAGAAGACATAATTATATGACTGGAAATTCAAGCAAATCAACTGAAAAACTTTTGTGGATGGAAAAAAGAAAGGGAATTAGGTCCCATATGCCTGCCATAATGACTGAGAAGTTGATGAATTACCAAGTGAGCCTTATCGCTTTAAGTGGGGGTCCAATGTCCAAGGGTCCACCCATAGTCAGTTCATTACATCCTTGTGTAAGTAGATGTGCACAGTTCCAACCCATGTTGTTCAAGGGTCAACTGTGTATTAAAATTATATTCATGATGCACTGTTAATTAAAAACAGGAAGCATAGGGCATGGACACAGCGGCTTGTGGGGGCCTCCAGCAGCTGGTAGGGTTGAGAGGCACAGGGACTCAGGGGTCGGTATGGACACCCTGGTGCTGGCCCAGGGCTAGGTGGAGACCAGAGAAGTTGCAAATTCTGGGGGTTGGGGGTCGGAGGAAACATAATACCTCTATGGGCAGTGGTGAGCAGAAATGGAGACCAGGCATACTTGCCTCAATTTTAGTGGAAATGCTGCCAGTCTTTTCCCATTAAATAAGATGCTGGCCTTAGGAATAAGGTTTATTAATATGGTGAATGATACTGGATTTCTTAATACTGAACTCAACTTTCATTTCTGGAAAAAGTTCTACTTGGTCATGAAACCAGTATGCAAGAAATTAGAAGCCAAGCGGCTGGGCAGGAGTGGGATTGCCCCACCCCAGTGAAAGTGAGCACCCTGGTGTCCTGGAGCAGCTGGGGGCCCCATTGTTGGGGGAGTCCTCTCAACTCTGGAAGGAACTTGGCCCAGCCTTGCCGGAGATGTGTTGCGGGGGAATCTGTTACTGTGTTTTATAATGACAGGAAATGATTTTGTCTTAAATGAAGACCTAAAACTGTGTCACTTATCACCCACATGAACCTCTGATCATCTGAAGTAACTGGAGAAATATGAAAACAAAGCTTAGCGTCTGACTCATTCCATGAAAGTATGCTTTTGACTTTTTGTATTCTTATTTTCAGGAAAATTTCTGCATGTTATGTTGCATTCCATGGTATAATCCTGAACAACAGTGAAATCAAAGATCCAGCAATGTGAATTTACTATATTTTAGGTTGATTCATATAACAGCCAAACATGCCCTGGGATACAAATAAATAATGTCTACTCTGAGAAATATAGTCCCATTATGAGCAAATCGTGTTACTGCTGGTGACTAACTGGTAACCTTCCTTGTTCTCATCCCATTTCCATGGAATAGATCTTTCAAATCCCCCATCTGTTGGGCAAACACTTGGAACGTAATATGGATTTTTAATGCTCTGAGAGGTTGTGTTCTGGCATGAATAGCTTAAAGAAAAAAAAATTTGGCTCTAGCAACCAACTGGATCATTTTAGCTAACATTCTGTTTAAACAACAGTTTCTATTTGATTAGGATTTTTCCTTCCTTTGTAATTCCCCAAGCTTGCCTCTGTTATGTTTCATAGGAAATGAATATGTGAGCAGAAAACCTATATTGATACGTAAATTTATCATTTTTTATTAGTGCTTGATATTCTTTTCATCTAAATTTCAGAAACTAACTTTAAAAACTCAGTTTCCCTTCATCTCTATTCTCAATAAAATTTCACCAAGGCTTGGGTAATTTAATATTTATACCCATAGTTTCTAAAAGTCTTATGTAAGTAAAGATTGAAATGCTAATTTGAAAAGAAAAAAAAAACAGGAAGCATGGATGTTTAAATACAACCTCTTTTTAGATGAGTGTAGAAAATTTGATATTTTTGTAAATTTACTTAAAATGAGTCATTCATTTGTTCAGCAAATATAGAATGAATGACCATTATATTTCAGGTAGTATGCTAAATGTTGGATCTAAAATAAAACAGAGAAGATTTCTACTATCCAGAATTTTATAGTTTAGTTGATGAGATAATAAATACAAAAATAGATATATAATTATAAACTCTTATAATCACCATGAAGAAAATGAATAAGATACAATAAGAACATAGGATAAGTTGAAAGTCAGGTAAAACATCCCTCAAAAAAGTGAATATTGAAGATGAGATGAGACTGATGAAAACTTGGAGCTTCCCAGAAAAAGAAATGAAAAAAAGGGTTGGGAAAACAAAAACAAAAACATAGCAACAACAATACCCTTGTGGCGAGAGCATGGTACCCAGAGGAAAACTGCACTTACGCAATGAGAGACCCTTGTTGCCCCTTGTAAAACAAAACAAAACAAACAAACGAACAAAAATTGACTTTTATTTTAAATACAGTTGGAACCATTAAGCAGTGGAATCAATTTATTTACATTTTCAATGATTGTTATGATTTCTATGTAGAAATGGCTAATAGGATGAGAAGGATGGGAGCAGGGGTGCCACTTAAGAGGCTCCTGCTGCATTCCAGCGAAGAATTCACTTTCATAAGTGCTATAAGCAAATACACAGAGTGACTCAGACTATGGTGGGAGGCAGTGGAGACGGACAGACGTAGATATATTTGAGGTGTGCCTGAGTGGCTTGGTCGGTTAAGCTTCTGCCTTTGGTTCAGGTCATGATTCCTGGGTCCTGGGATTGAGCCCCTTATTGGACTCCATTTTCAGCAGGGAGTCTGCTTCTCTCTCTCTCTCTGCCCTGCTCTTTGCTTGTGCTCTCTCTCTTTCACTCACTCTCTCTCAAATAAATAAATCTTTAAAAAAATAAGTAGATATATTTGAGAAAGTTTTGGCAGTGGACTGAACAGGATTTGATGATAGATTCTTGGATACGAACAATAGAAAAATGAAAAGGTAAAGTTTTAAGTCCAACACCTGGAATAGCACCTAGCACAAAACAGATATTTAAGAAATAATTGTTGAATGAATGAATGAATGAATGAATGAATGCCTGTATAAATCAGTGAAGGTGTCACTTACTAAAACAAGGAAAACTGGAAAAGTTGTTTTCTGATAAGACATTGAGTTTAATTTGCCTGTGAATATTCAGAGTGAACCTTTAGAACTATATCTGGAGTTCAAAAAAGAGTCAGGATCTAAGATATGAGTTACAGATAAGAGTGATGATATTTAATGCCAGTGACCATACAGAGTAAGAAAAGAAGAGGATTCTATATTGAGCCATGAAAAATTCCAGTATTTAGAGGACGGACAAAGAACAGGAAGACTAACAAGGAGCATCCAAGTATAGAGGTGACATTTTGGACAGTGCAACATCAAGGATGCCAAGACCGACAGTGCTTTAAGAAGGATGGGGTAGTCAACTGTGCTAAAACATTTAATCACATGAAAAATTTAAAACCCATTACATTTTGCAACACTGATATTGTTGGTAACCCCTGTAAGAGCAAGGTTTATGAATGACAGAGGCAGGGACAAATGGGTGTAGGCTGAATAGTGAGTGAGAAGTCATGAAGTAGAAAATGCATATGTGAACAACCCAATTAGAAGTAGGATTTATCTGACTCACATTCTTACCAAATATATTCAAGTGTTTCTAGAACTCTAGAAATTAAACATTTATAAGAGATGACAGGAGAATGATTGTATGTAGTTTTTCATTTATTAGAAAGAAAACCACTCTTACTTTATTAACTAAGAACAAAACTAAAAAAATAGAAATGTAAAGATCTCCTTATGTCTTAAAACAGAAAGTTGAAGATTTCAAAAACATCAATCATGAATGCCGTCTTTGACTACTTTTGATTTTGTAAATTGTGGAAAACAATACAGTGTTAAGGGGGCAGAAGATTAAAAATAGAATGACTGAATGGAGCAAAGCCATCTGGAATCCACTTGAAAGGCCTGACTCAGACTATTACATATAAGAGAAGTACACTTACTGAATGTCTGAAATTTCTTCACAGTAGCTGAGACTACTGCAACTAATATACAGAACTGAAAAACAAAACAACAACAAAATGTCTTACTTAAAGCTATTTGTTTATCATGTAAAATGCAAAAACAATGGAATAATATTCAAAATTCTAAAGAGAGTTTTTGAGATTTATATCACCATGAAATGGGTCAATAAATGGCTGGGAAACCAAACTTTGGAGAAAATGCTATAATTTTCTACTGCTGCTGTTCTTGGAGATGCCTTGGTTCCTATCCTTTCTGCGATCTCTCCTCTCCTTCGATTCAGTTCCCCCATTTCTAACTTAAAGCTAGTTTGAGTTGGCTCCCTGAACCACCAAAATATTTAACCAACACATCTTGTTTTTAGTAGTAGCCAAGAAAAGAGAATGGAGAGACTGCATTCTTCAAATACTAGTGTTTGGGAAAAGAAAATCTAAGTGACAACAGTTGTGTTAATGTCTAAAATACTTTACATACATACACACAAGATGGAGAGCACAAGACAATGAGGAACTGAGGTGACACAGAACAAAATTAGTTGAGTTAAGCTTCATGACAGTAAATTCACATTTATTTCCTTCCATGTAGTCAGCTTGGATAACAATTTCTCAATCCACACCTCGAGTTTAAGTTTTCATTTGAATGGGAAGATAAAACTTTAAATGTGAACTGTTTCTTTTTAGTCTTATACTGTAGAGTTTTTGTCCAAGTTAAGGCACATCTATGAATAAGAATAGACAAAGGAGAATAACATTTTAAAAAATAATCCTTCAAAAAAATTTTTATAAAAAAAAAAAGTCCTTCAACCATGGTTTTGTCAAACAATATCAAAGAACATTTAAGGGTTACTGAATCAAAAGAAGCTTTTTTCTGAAGTTTTAAAACAGAAGAAAAAAGAATAAAGTGCCAAAGAATTAACTACTCTATTTTACACTCTGCCTGAATGCCAACACACACACACACACACACACACACACACACACACACACACACTTTATTCTATTTGAAAGTTATGCTCAAAAAAAAAAAACTGTGAACAGTTCAAACTTCCTTTTACTTTAAAAGATTAGGTTGTTTAAGCATAAATGGTAAGATCTGTATCTCACTTAGATCAGAACACACTTGGAATATTTTTCACAGTTCTGGACTATAAAATCTGGATAGACCTTGACAAAATACACATGGTTGAGGAAGGATGAGACCATATAAGAACTGATTGATGGGACTAGTGCCATTGAGTCCAGAGAAGGAATACAATAACTGCCCTCAAACATTTGAGAGGCCAGGTGCCCAGGGCAGTGAGGTCAGAGTACATACACTATTAGGGCCTCAGATCCTGGAAACACTTGGCTTCAGACTGCAGAACTTAGAGCTAATGCATGCATATCAACACTTGTCAACACTTGACCAATACTGGTGGGCCATCCAAACAAGCTACTGTTAATCTGAAAGGACTACATCAAACATGAACAATAAATAAGACTGAATTGATCACACATATTACAGCTCAAATGAGGACAATGTTTATCACTTTGCTGAAATTTTATTTTTGTGGTTTCAGAAAGAGATGGTGAGGGAAATCCCCAAAGTGCTAAAGGAATACTTGAGCTTTGATGGAATAAACCTGACATGTTTTATAAGTTATAAGTTTATAACATATACAATATATTGTCACTACTACATAAGTTTATAACTTTATAAGTACCAGGCATTTACATTACAACACCTCATTTAACCCTCGCCAACATTTTAATGTCAGATGCATTATTGTGACGATTATTTTATACATGAGACTTAGCTATTACACTTCTTCCCTACAAGAAATTAAATGATTACATAAGACATCTGGGAGTAGAACCAGGTCCTACCCACAGCAGTACAGTATTGAATAACTGTAATTCTCTATAGAACTTTCTGAAAATGGAAGCAGCTCCCTCAGGATGAAGTGAGGTTCTCATCACTTAGTGGGTTCAGGAAGTGCTGGGAGACACAGAGTAGTTATGCACTAGGTTAAATAAGAAAATCTTTAAGGTCCCTTCCCATTCGAAGATTCTAATCCTACATACAGAGTGAAAGGAGCTAAGATTCTAATCCTACATACAGAGTGAAAGGAGCTAAGCGAATAGGGTTACGATAACCTAGATCCAAATCTCACATAGTCTCTCCACTACAAGCTGTTTGATTTTGATCAAGCTGCAAAACCTTCTTAAGCACCAGTGCCCTATCTTTACTAGTGGAGAGAACGGTATTGACCTCACAGAGTTGTATATAAAACTCGGAGACAATACTGATAATGGGCTAAGCACAGTGTCTGATGCACAGTGAGCATCACCAAATGGTACCTGGTATTAATACAATTCAGTGAATGACATATTGCTTAAATTTTGTCCCCAAACAGGAGACTGTTACAACTTTTTTATGATTAAGGAGAAGTCATCTCTAGCTTCCAAGTGTCTGTTTCATCATTAGAGTTAAACTCTAACAGATCTGGGGTAATAAAGGGAAGAGAGAAAAAAGAAAAATAATGAAAGAAGACAGAAAGCCTTGTATGAACTTTCCCATTACTCATCTTGATCAGATTCCCTGAGTTACCCAAGTGGTAATTGTTGCTGATAAGGTAATCAGATGAAACAAACCAATATGAAGCAATGTGGAAGCACCACACTGAGAACTGAAAATCTTCCAGCCAGAAATTAACTACAGGATTGGCAATGTACTGACAGCAAGATGGCTTCAATTGTTTAATAAAAATCTTGTTCTAGCAAGAAATCATTTTACTGTTCTATAATCAATTTTGACCATCTCTCTTTTTTTCTTTCCTTTTTTTCTTTCCAGTATATCTATGATCATAGAATCATTCTCTACCCAGATTTTTTTTTTTTAAATAGTGTAGTTTGGGGGAGGGGAGGTACAGAGATTTGATGATATTTTTAAATCTCCTACTTATCTTCTGCTCTTACACTTAAAGCACTTAGAATCACTTGAGGAAATCTAGAAGACATTCATGCTTGGGTTCCACGCCCAGAAATTCTGATTCTATTCAGCCTGAGTTAGGTCTGTGCATCAGGAATTTTTTTTTTAACATCCCCCTAGGTGATTCTATCACTCAACTGAAGTTTACAACCATTGACTTAAACCAACCCTAAAAAAATTAGAGCTGCCTTATAATGCTGCATAGTCGCCTAAAGATATACTTGTAGAAAGCTGACCTCTCCTTTAGGACTCTGGGATAGAACAGACTCCACGAGTGCTTTGGGAAGTCATTCTTTTGAGCAACATGGGTCACCTTGATGCATTGGAGGGTCATGTCCCGCTTGTTCTTAGTATATAGTTCCAAAGATATTACAATTCCTGCTAACCTGATAACCATGGAGGAGAGCTGTCTTGTTGAGCCCTGTTTGCCTTTAAGAATAAAAGGTATCTTCCAATATGGTTTAACCATGTGCATGGCTAGACTACCCACCAGAAAAAAAAATGTCCTACCATCTTTCTCTTTCCAACAGACCTCAACAACTGATCTAGACAGGTGTGGAAGTTTCCCACACATTGTGATAGAAGTAGCCAAAGAAAGACTGAAAGGGATTTAAGGAGACAACATCACTGAAAAAGAAAAAAGAAAAAGATCAAAACTAAGGGACTTACATGGAGGCAGAAGAAGAAATAAGACACACACACGTACTGACATACATATAAGCACATACGTATTAAATCTTGGGTGCATAGCACTGGATTAATCTTCACACTTGGTTCATAAAACATCATTGTCAGGCATGGACTTCTCATTTAATTTTATAATTTTGTTTTCAATCCATAAAATGAACATTCATAAGCACCACTACCCAACCCAAGATCTAGACTATTACCAATTACTTACATTTATTTATGTGTTATTCCTTTATCTCTTCTTGTCATTCCTCTTGCACAGATATAACTGACATTCTGAATTCTGTGCTTTTATTTTATTTATAGATTTATTACTTAGGTATGCCTAGTATTGTTTACTTTTGTTTGTCTTGTGAACTTCTGAAAAAGGGAATCTTCTGGTACTTGCTTTAGGACTCAATCTAATGTTACTAAGATTGATGCACAAAGTTTCTGTGTGTTAATTCATTTTCACCTTTCTATGATAAAACTGAATGTACTACAATTTATCTATTCATCACCCATTAATGAGTATTTGGACTGTTTCTAGTTCTTGCTATTACCAACAGCACTCCCATGAACATTCTTTTCCAGGTCTGCTGGTGCACATACACAAAGGTTCCTCTTTGGTTTTATGCTAATTCCTCTGGGAATTCATGGAAATATTCAACATACAAAATAAACTCAAACTGTTCTCCAATGAATAAGAGGTCTCAATGATTTCAAGTTTGGGGTCAATTTTTACCAATCCAAAGTGTGAAAAATGGCATTTCAATGAGATCTTAGGGGTCTTCGGAAGATATCACTAGAATCTAAAAAGGTTTGATTAAGCATTAAAAAAGATGCTGGATCTAGACAAATTCCAGTAAGTTCTACCCATCTTTTAAGAACAGATGATTTTGGTAACATGCTACAACACAGAAATATTTTGAAAGCAGCTCCACACAAGTTTACAAACTTTGGAACCTAAATTTAATTTTAGAATACTACAGAAAAGGAAGCTGCATTTCACTTATGGCCACTAATGAAAAATTCTGAATAGCTACTTCATCAGCAAGTTGAACCCAGTGGTGTGTTAATAAAATCAGGGGTCATGACTTAGTGAGGTTTTCCGGGGAATGCAGGAATTTTTCACTATTAGGAAATTGATTGATGTGATTTATTCCATCAGAAAATTAAAAGGAAAAAAAACAAATGAATACATCACTAGATGTTGAACTTTGAGAAAACTCAGCAGGCTACTATATTTAATGGAATGAAACTATCCAACATGAGACATATGCACACATCCATGTATTAGAAAATTCTTTAAGGACAGTTACAGTATTTGTTCATTTTTATCCTCATTAGGCAAGGTTTATCACCTAATGGAAACTCAGAGAGGGAAAAAAAAATGTGTTCCCATTTACTTCCAATTTAAAAGAAAATAAAACTATGGGGGGAAAAGATGCTATATTCATGGAAATTCTGATGTGATACAAAATAAAAAGAAAGACTAATGGAAACCTGAGAAGTGAAAAAAAAAATCAATCAGGGTCATCTGTACTCTTGTGGTTGTTAAGATACAATCCCATGCTAAATAAATAACCTTGTCATAAATACCACCATAAATATATGAGAATGACCTTGACATTTTTTTCTAACATTTCCCTCTCATTAACTCCTAAGAGTCTTTGGCATTAATGCAAATATGAAGGACTGTCACACTCCTGTGCCTGCTCTGCAGTCATTGTGCAAGAACACCCGGGAGGTCACAGACACCTGGAGAGTACTTTATTAAACCACATGGAAAACCCTCTTGTCAATCCTAATGCAATCTGAATGTGCTACCACTGGTGCTTAATTTAATTCAATTTTTTTCTTGACTGATTTTTGCTCTATACAATCTATATTTTTATGAACTTCTGTCAGGTGAAATAATTTATATTTGAATTCTCAACAGGCTCACAGGGAAAGCTTTTTGCTTTTACAGATGTTAAACAACAAATCAGCTTCTTTAAGGAGAGTACCTATGTCTATGCACACACACAAATACACACCCACATGCACGCCTATTCTAGATCAGATCACTTGGTGGCCTCACCCATTAAAAATTACGGAATTCCTTTTGCCCAATATACAACATTTTCAAATCATGCTAGGTCAGAGGAAGGCAAAACCATGTGACTATGTGCCACGAGGCAATTGCTAGGAAAAGGGGAATTGCTTCAGAGTTGTTGGCATTTTAAAATGTATATTTTCAACAACTGTTAAAAATAAAAGCTAACTTGTGAATTCAAATGTCAAAGCTCTAAGAATGGTGCTGGGGGAGGAGACAGAGCACTGTTTTTATTACAGTAAATAGATTTTCTGGTATTCCAAGAAGAAACATGGTTTAGATACTTCAATTTTATGTAAGACTTAAAAAATTATTGCCCTTTTTTATATTAATCTATACCTACCAGTTGGGAATAAAGTGTCAGCTTGCTTCCGAAAATCACATTTCTTTTCATCAAATGTTTATCTCATTGTAAATGAAAATCACTCAAACAAAACAAAACTTCTACATATTCATTCTTAAACCACAGATTCCTTTTGAAACTGGGCAGTAAGAAAGCCAGACATAAACATTCTGAAAGAATTAAATTACCCACTTGCACTTCCTAGCACAAAGTTTCTATTCTTTAATGCTGAAGTGCAGATCGAATTGTCTTCTATTTTCTTAAAGGTCAGAGATACAGGAGTATGTTTTTAAGAAGAGTACTAAGTTAAATACTTTTGTGATACTCAGAAGTCTGGCCATAAACCTTGCCAACAAATTAAAACACAGGAAAAAGAAAGGAGCATTTGATTCCTATGAGAGGGATTCAAACTTGTGTAAATCTGATAGTGTTCTTATGGTCTTTTGAGGTAATATACGAGCATTACCTGCCTCCTCACAACGACTCATTAAATGGCAGCTGGGATTGGTACCATTTGTCCCGTATTGATAATGAGCTACTCTACTGAAGTATGGTGCAAATACTTTAAATTTGTCCTTCTGAATGCCACATAGGACACCCGTTTATCTTGTTTATATACAACAAGAAACTGAAGCTCAGAGAATTGCCCAGGGCCTCACAGCGCTAAGAGTGGTCCAAGGTCAGACGAAAAACTCTAGATTCCCAACACAGAAGAGATTTTAGTGCTTTCCTTATACAAATCCACGAGTAGCTGAAAATTAAAATAATTCTAGGCTATAAGATAATTCTTAGTCCAATCAAGATCTTATTTTTTCAAGATGACTTTTTTCCCTGCATAAATATCCAATTCTTTCATTTGGGAGGTGAGATTGAATCTGGATTTGGATTCTGACAGCTTGAGTCTCAATTCCTGCTCTGCCACTTACTCATTCTGTGACCTGGACAGTAATAAGCTCTTGGTGCCTTTGTTTCCTGAGAGTAACAGGAGCACATCCCTCACAGGACTGCCGTGGAGACTAAAAGAGTTAATCTGCACGTCAGGGGCTTAGAGCAGTACCAGGTGCGCTGTAAGCTGTGAATAAGCATTGGCTATTACTATAAATATTTAAATTTTGTCTTACTTTTGGAGGACCTGGCTTTTCCCATGTTCCTATGCAGGTACTCTGTCTGCCGGTTTATGACCCACCTTACTTGCACAAATAAGTAGTGGAACCAGTATCTGAATCCGGTTAAGATTCAGTCAGAGTTGGAGTAAGTTTGAGAAGTTTCTATTTTGTCTATTCATCCACAGTTATGGTTTTGTCAAGTACAGTGTAACATGCATATGGAGCGCAAAGAGTTCTTCTTTTAATGCATAAATAAATCTGAAAGACAACTAGTAATAACTGGTCTCTCTTTTTCCGAATCTTTCTGGACCCAATATAACTAACACTCTCCTTCAGAGGACTGTAGGGTCCTTGGACACGAATGGTTAGAACGGCTCACGGCTCAGCTGGTGTTGTGGGAGGACGACAGCTCTGCCTGCCGGCCTTTTGCTGGTGGTACCACCAGGCTGGACTAACCAAGATTCACGACAAATTATACGTGCTGTTCCATTCTATTAGACACAGCTATGACTCAGGAGCTAATAGATACATTTGTTTCAGGAACATGAATACATTTATTTTGCTTATGTTATTTCAAATTTTCAGACAATCAATGTATAGAAGATGTTTTGAACATACAGAACATCAATGTTCTATTTCAAAGTTTTATTCTGAAAATAGCTTTTAATATACCTGCACCGTATTTTTAAAACCTGTCAGGAAATAATTCAAAAACTTGTGTAATGTTGATGCTTAGTGCCCTCGTTCATTGTCTAAAGGTGACCCTTTGGGACAACGCATGTTAGGGTTTCGTGTCTGTAATTCTGCTCTGTTTTACAATCCACCCAGGTCTCCTGATCTTTCTCTCAGCCTCACCCTGACTTAGTCATTCAGTTTCTCCTAGTTCCTCTTGAAATGAACTTGGGTTTTTTAGGTCAAAAGACCCACAGGGCACTTAGAGTTCTGACATTGCCAAGGTAAGTATTAGTCCTGGGATAGATTTATATTTAAAAAGTTGGCATCTCTTCTGCCTTGACAAGCACTACCAAATGGTCTTTTGGACTTTTTCCTGGCCCATCAAGGGAAGGAGATAAAAGGAGAAGGAAAAAAACAATCTATCCAACACATACAGACAGATGAATAGATACAGTTTTATATACATCATATTTAAAGTATTATTAATCACTTTAAACCTTCTTGAAAAAGACTCTGTTAGAGTAAATTACAAAATATACATAAAATCCTATCTATGAGCTGATCACCCTTTGCTTTGGTACTTTTTCTTTCTTGCCTCATTCAAAATGTTTCATGTCAAGATGCTTCAAAATCATGTGACATGTCTTTTAATTCTATGTGGGTACTAAATTGGGCAAGATTCCCATTCACTTAAGCCAAAAATAATGATCTTTTCAGCTTTTATCTTGGAGGGAAGCCACTCAAATGGAACTTTCAAATGTACATGCAGTTCTTGGGAGCCACAACTTTTCTCCCCACTCATTGTTTCAGCACTCTGACGCAGCCACACATTACAAGAAAAATAGGAAACCTGCACAATCACCAAGCACAAAGCACCAGTGGAAATATTTTCAAATTCAAACTACCAATCACTGCTGGAAATTACAGTGCTGACATTCTGTACCATCCCTGGCTTCTGAGCTTGCAGGGGTATAAAGCCTACTAACTACATTTCCAGATTCTTTTGCCAGTGAGGACGAACTTGGAGTCCTTCAGTGCAAGAGGCCTGTGTTCGAGGGGGAAGGAGGGAGTGAAAGACAAGGTATTATTCTCAGGTGGCTGCTGCTGCAGGTATGGTCTAGTCAGAGAGCTCATGAGGTTTCGCCCAAGGCTTTTGGGTAACTTCCCAAGAAATACCCATGTTAGTTGCTGTAGGCAGCTGAGACTACTGGTCCAACTCGACTCACGTTCTGCCCTTCCAGGTTACGAACATTAAACCTCCTTTCTGGAGTAAATACCAGGGGTGGCTTCTGCTTTCCTGACCAAAATCTTTACTTATACATCAAGCAAATGCCCAAATGTTCAAAAAACAGTTCAAATAATAATGTTCAGTTGACATGTACAATATCTTATTATTAATTACAGTCCCCATGCTGTACATTAGATCCTCAGAACATATTCTTCTTATAATTGATAATCTGTGCCCTTGGACCTACATCACTACACTTCCCCCTTCCCAGCCCCCGGAAACCACCATTCTGTCTGTTTGTATGATATCAGCATTTATTATTATTATTATATTATTATTATTATTTTAGAGAGGGAGTTGAGTGCGGGGGGGGTGGTGGAGGGCAGAGGGAGAGGGTGGGAGAGAATCTTAAGCAGGCTCCACACTCAGCACAGAGCCCGACCTGGACCTTGATCCCACGACCCAGAGATCACAACCTGAGCTGAAATCAAGAGTTGGATGCTTAACCGACTGAGCCTCCCAGATACCCCAGCACTTTTTTCTTTTTAAGATTCCACGTATAAGTGATACCATACGGTATTTATTCTTCTCTTTCTGGCTTATCTCACTTAGCATAACATACTCCAGATTCATCCATGTAGTGAATAACAGGACAGTGTGGACTTGGATGTGGCTGAGAGTACATCCTAAGAATTCTCACCATACACCACATAAAGTTACGTACGTTAACTATGTGAGGTGATAGATGTGCTAATTATGTTGACCTTGGGAAGCATTCTAGACTGCGTAGTTATACCAGGTTGTACACTTTACACAGATAGAATTATCTTTGTTAACTATTCCTCAATAAAGTTAAAAAAGTAACTTTCAGTTCACTGACAGATTTCACAACACATCTTGACTGAACCTCACAACAATCTTACAAAATAGGTACAGTTGGCATTCGTGGTCTTATTTAACATGAGGAAACTTAGATGTTTCTAGATACAGTTCCCTCCTGAATGCATGTTTCCTTCCTTTTCTAATGAAAAACCCAAATAAATAATAAAGTATATGAAGATGTAATGCAAGGATTCATCTGCAATTTTATCTAAGTCCTAATTTTTAACCTTGTCTTTGTGAGCAATCTCAATACGGTAGAAGCTTTCTTAACGGGCCCTCCGTTAATTAACCCACCGGGTTAACTTTAAGTAACAATTTCCATTTTCTCCGTAAAGTAGTGACTAATGTGCATTGCACATTGATCCCAGCTTTCCGGCTAGTAGGGACCACACAAATTAAGTTTATCAAGAACCAGTTGTGTTTGTTCCCAATGCTCTTATACCAGGTATACCTGATACTAGAATTAAATAATTTAATAGTTATTACATAAATATATTAGTAGTATTTACAGAGCAGTTGCTATGTTCCTGGCACTGTTCCATGTACTATATAAATTAATCCACTTAACAACAACTTGGGGTAGAATGATTATTATCCCCCTTTTAGACAAGAGCAAACCGAGGCCCAAAGAATTTAGGAAACTTGTCCTGAGTCATACAGATAGTAAGTTGTAGCTCTGAACACAATCGAACTCCAGAATCCATGCATGCTGTTAACTGCTACACAAATAAGAATGCAAAAAAAGAGTTATTTCTATTAAAACTAAATTAATCACAAAAACTCACACAGAAATGCTTATAGCAACATATTCATAACTGGCAAAAGTAGAAACAATCCAACTGATAAATGGATAAATAAAATATGGTATATCCATATAATGGAATATTGTTCAGTCACAAAAATGCATGCAGTACAGATACATGTTACAATATGAATGAACTTTGAAAACATTACACTAAGTAAAAAAGCCAAACACAAAAGTCACATGGTGTATGATCTCATTTATCTGAAATGTCCAAAACAGATAAATCCACAGAGATAGAAAGTAGAGCTGCAGTTGCCTAGGGCTAAGTGTTTAGAAACAAATGGGGAGTGACTGCTATTGGGTGTGAGATTCTTTTTGGAATAATTAATATGTTCTAAAATTGATCATAGTAATGACTGTGTAACTCTGTGAATATACTAAAACCATTGAATTTAGGGAAAGAAAAACACAATTAACTTAATTGCTTTGGAAAAAACTCAATAAAGGTGGCCTGCTAAAAGAAATACAATAGAAATGCAAATGTAAAGACTTGGAAAAAACATAAACGTCTACAAGGATCCTGCAATTGGAATATTTCAAAAGTGTTTTTTTACCTCCAGCTTCATTTGAAAGAAAGTAGAACTGGAAATTGTGAACACTGTGTTATGTATGTGGTAATACAAGAAAGAAAAGTGTAAGTCCAATAGACCAGTACGTGAAGCCCCAGGCCTAAAGAGGGGGGCAGGGAAAATCAGGGAAGGCTTCGAAGAAACAGTGATACTGGAGTTGGTTAGTGAACGTCTTCCAAACAGTGATCAGCAAACAGAGAAAAGTGCAGGTGGTTTTCCAACAGGAATATGAAGGCCACATGATCAGGATATGGTGAAAAGTTGTGTGCCTGCAACAGGAGGTGGGTATAAAGAAGAAAGAGGAAGGAGATGCAAAGGGAGACCTAAGTCGGGGCAAGTCTTTGTCTGCCCAGAAGATGAGAATAGAGGATAAACTTCGTGAGGTCAGGAAACAGGTGGTTTTGCTCACAATTTTATCCTCGGAGCCTCTCCAAGTCCCTGACACATGACTGATGTTCAGTGTTTGTTGAATAAATAAATTATGCTGAATGTGTAGGAAGGAGAAGAATGACTGTGTTTTTTTGTTATTTTCTGGTATCATTTTCTATGTTTGCAAACGATAATGGAAATGAAGATTGTAAGAGAAAGATCAAAAGGGAAATGATAAGTTTGTGGGACAGCTTGGGATTGAAGAAGCTGAACATAAGACACTGTTGAAATTGTGAAAAGATGTAACTAACTGAAAATATAGGCTGGGAGTTCCAGAAAGAAAGGAGGGCTAGTACATACAGGTTTTAGGAGCACTTGAGGTACAAATGTTAGCTGAACTGAGAACCAAAGAGCTCAAACCAGTTAAATCTTGAGGGAGAGGCAGAGGAATGTCAAGGGTTGGACGCTTCACCGACTGAGCCTCCCAGATGCCCCAGCACAGTTTTTCTCTTTAAGATTCCACATATAAGTGAATAAGGTAGCTTGCAAGACCAATGAAAGGAAGAGGAGCCAAGGCAGACCAGACAAGAACACTCACGGCATCAGTGAGGGATGGCATTAGGAACTTTGAGAAGAAAAACATCAATGTTTGGGTTTCTAATCCTGAATGCAAAATCAGGAGGGGCTCTCCATATTTACTCAAAACTGATATGGTAGAAGAATGATGGCTCCTTGCAGCTATCATTCCAATCATGCCAATTTATGACCAAACATTGGAGTTAATCCAATTTCTGGATTTAAGAAACCGTCAAGTAAGCCCTGGGTCATCCATCAGGAGCATCCTTGGCCGAATTGCTAGATTTTTTCTTTCTTTCCAGATGATACCTTTGCTGGCCTTATGTTAAAATATTGTCACCATGAGACATTGTTTCTTTGAGATTTCCATGTTAACTTAGAAAACAATCCAGTAAAAAAGATGAGCCTCTCTGCAAATTAAGTCATGATGCTGAGCGTGTATCCACAAGTAACAAGAAAATAACTGCGGTAAAGAAACACATGGACGCCCAATTAAGGTGTTAACCTAAAGTGACAAAGATGTGTTCAGAGAGTGGGATCTAGAAATGGAGGGCTGAAGGACAAGGAAGTTTCAGCTTCTCTCTAGCCCAGACAGGAGGGAAAGGGCACTGACCAAGTGCCCATTCTTATCCTACAGACAAAAACAGCTTTGAGGTATGAAGGTGTTCTTCCTCACTATACCTACAATTACTCTAAGGAATAATTGTCAGGATAATGCAATTTCCTTTGTTATTACTCAGTGGCCTCCAGCCAAGCTCTTTATCTGTACTATTTCCCTGGGTGGTAAGCTTCTGGTGAACCTGCACGGTCAGGCGGCATCTCCTCTAACATCTTCCCGCAGGAATACATGAACCCAAGACAGCACCCCTACAACCCATGTCCTAGTGGAGTCATTTGGTCTCAGCATCAATGGGCTAAGAAAACACTGATCATCAAACAATTCTGTTGACTGTCTACTGTGTGTTAGGCATTGAGTTGAGGGCTTGGATCCTGGATACATCAGAGATTAAAACAGAAGTCCTTTCCTCATCAAAATCAATGAGAAAGAAAGACAGCAAGGGGGAAAGATTCATTAACTTTCATATTGTGGAAAGTGTTTTGACAAAAGCTGAACCCACTCCAAACTCACTGCCCCCTTGCTGTGCCTTAAATGTCCCAGAGAACACTTCTACCGCAGGGCCTTTGTATTTACTGCTTCTCCTCTTATCCGAAATAATCTTCCCCCTGTTATCTGTATGACTCATCCCCCTGCTTCCTTTAAGATTTACACAAATGGGGACGTGGAGGTTAAGATGGCAGAGGAGTAGGGGACCCCTTTTTCAGCCTGTCCCCTGAGTTGAGCTGGATAGGTACCAGACCAGCAGGAACATCCACGGAATCAGCCTGAGACGCAGGAAGATACATCTGGATCTCTACAAATGAACATCTCCAGCGCTGAGTATCGAGGTACGAAGCGGGGAGCCGTGAAACCGCGCACAGATATCGGAAGCTAAACAGAAGGGGGAGGGAGCCGCCGTGTCAGGGCGCCGGGAAGCGGTAGCCACCTGCAAGGGGGAGCGGACAGACCGCGGACCCGCACGCTTGAGACAGCAGGCTGAGAAGGGAGCTCCGGGAGCGCACGCGGGACGGCTGGCGGTTGGCGGGCCACCTGCACGGGGGAGCAGGCGGACTCGCGGACAGCACCCGTGAGACACCAGACTGAGACGGGGAGCTCCGGGAGCCCGCGCGGGGCGGCTGGCGGCGGGCGGGGTTGGAAACACAAAGGACAGAGACGTGCCGGCCCTGGAAGTGAGGGCTGGGACGCCGGGTGTGGGGCGCACAGCCCGGGATGCTGCAGGGTTGAGCAGCACCAACAGAAACAGAGTTAAAGTGGCCAGAACATCAGTGGAGAACGATCCGCGATCCCTCTGTTCTGAGACAGAGGCTGAATTTCAGCCGCTGCTGCTCTCTCAGAAGAGGCATAGCAAACCGCCAGGGAAAGCCGCCAGAGAACAAAAGCCCGGAAATACCGGCTCACAGGGTGCCCATCCCCATCCCCCCTCGCAAGGGACACAGAGACTCTACCCAAACAGGGTTTTCTGAGTACCTGCAGGCAGGCCCCTCCCCCAGAAGGCAGGCTGAAAAATCAAGAAGCCCACAACCCGGAGCGCCTGAGTGGCGCAGTCACCAAGCACCTGTCTTCGGATTAGGGTGTGATCACAACGCTCCGTAAGGAGTCCTTCATCGGGCTTCTCCACCGGGAACCTGCTTCTTCCTCTCCCACTCCTCTGCTTGGGTTCCCTTTCTTGCTGACTGTCTCTCTCTCTCTCAAATAAATAAATAAACTCTTTAAGGAAGAAGCCCACATCCCTAAGATCTCTATAAAACAAGGGCGCACGGCCTGGGTCCCAGTCAACACTTGGGCTCTGGACAACCCTGCAATCTCTCTTCATCAGAATGACGAGAAGGAGAAGTCCCCCCCAGCAAAGAAAAGATAATGAGTCTGTGGCCTCTGCCACAGAATTGGCCTCGGCCACAGAATTAATACATATGGATGTATCCCAATTATCAGAAATGGAATTCAGAGCAACAATGGTCAAGATGATGAGTAAACTTGAAAAAAGCATCAGAGAAAGCGTTGCTGAGAATATAGAATCCCTAAGGGCAGAAATGAGAGCGAATCTGACAGAAATTAAAAACTCAGTGGGCCAAATACAGTCAAAACTAGAGGCTCTGACGGCCAGGGTCACCGAGGCAGAGGAACGCGTTAGCGAATTGGAGGATGGGTTAGTAGAAGAAAAAACGAAAATAGAAGCTGGTCTTAAAAAAATCCACGCCCACGAATGTAGATTACGGGAGATTACTGACTCTATGAAACGATCCAATGTCAGAATCATCGGCATCCCTGAAGGGGTGGAGAAAAACAGAGGTCTAGAAGAGATATTTGAACAAATTGTAGCTGAAAACTTCCCTAATCTAGCAAGGGAAACAAGCATTCGTGTCCAAGAGGCAGAGAGGACCCCATCCAAGCTCAACCAGGACAAACCTACGCCACGGCATGTCATAGTGCAATTCGCAAATATTAGATCCAAGGATACAGTATTGAAAGCGGCCAGGGCAAAGAAATTTCTCACGTACCAAGGCAAAGGTATCAGGATTACGTCAGACCTGTCTACAGAGACCTGGAATGAGAGAAAGGCTTGGGGGGGCATTTTTAAAGCTCTTTCAGAGAAAAACATGCAGCCAAGGATCCTTTATCCAGCAAAGCTGTCATTCAGAATTGATGGAGAAATAAAGACGTTCCAAAATCGCCAATCATTAACCAATTTCGTAACCACGAAACCAGCCCTACAGGAGATATTAAGGGGGGCTCTATAAAGGTAAAAAGGCCCCAAGAGTGATACAGAGCAGCAAGTCACAACCGATACAAAGACTTTAAAGAGAAATGGCATCATTAAAATCATATCTGTCAATAATCTCTATCAATCTAAATGGCTTAAACTCTCCCATAAAACGCCACAGGGTTGCAGATTGGATAAAAAGACATGACCCATCCATTTGCTGTCTACAAGAGACTCATTTTGAACCCAAAGATGCATTCAGACTTAGAGTAAGGGGATGGAGTACCATCTTCCACGCAAATGGACCTCAAAAGAAAGCTGGAGTAGCAATTCTCATATCAGATAGACTGGATTTTAAACTAGAGGCCATAGAGAGAGATACAGAAGGGCACTATATTATTCTTAAAGGAAGTATTCAACAAGTGGATATGACAATTATTAATATATATGCCCCCAACAGGGGAGCAGCAAGATACACAAGCCAACTCTTAACCAAAATAAAGAGACATATAGATAAGAACACAGTAATAGTAGGGGACCTCAACACCCCACTATCAGAAATAGACAGAACACCCTGGCAAAAACTAAGCAAAGAATCAAAGGCTTTGAATGCCATACTCGACGAGTTGGACCTCATAGATATATATAGAACACTACACCCCAGAACCAAAGAATACTCATTCTATTCAAATGCCCATGGAACATTCTCAAGAATAGATCATGCTCTGGGACACAAAACAGGTCTCAGCCAATACCAAAAGATTGAAATTATCCCCTGCATATTCTCAGACCACAACGCTCTGAAATTGGAACTCAACCACAAGGAAAAACCTGGAAGAAACTCAAACACTTGGAGGCTAAGAACCATCCTGCTCAAGAATGACTCGATAAACCAGGAAATCAAAAAACAAATTAAACAATTTATGGAGACCAACGAGAATGAATACACAACGGTCCAAAACCTATGGGATACTGCAAAGGCAGTCCTAAGGGGGAAATACATAGCCATCCAAGCCTCACTCAAAAGAATAGAAAAATCTAAAATGCAGTTTCTATATTCTCACCTCAAGAAACTGGAACAGCAACAGAGGGACAGGCCTAACCCACTGACAAGGAAGGAGTTGACCAAGATTAGAGCAGAAATCAATGAATTAGAGACCAGAACCACAGTAGAGCAGATCAACAGGACTAGAAGCTGGTTCTTTGAGAGAATCCATAAAATTGATAGACCACTGGCAAAACTTGTCCAAAAACAAAGAGAAAGGACTGAGATTATTAAAATTATGACTGAAAAGGGAGAGGTCACGACCAGCACCATTGAAATTGCAAGGATTATTAGAAACTTTTATCAACAGCTATATGCCAAAAAACTAAACAATCTGGAAGAGATGGAGGCCTTCCTGGAAACCTATAAACTACCAAGACTGAAACAGGAAGAAATAGATTTCTTAAATAGGCCAATTAACTATGAAGAAATTGAGTCAGTGATAAACAACCTTCCAAATAATAAAACTCCAGGCCCAGACGGTTTTCCTGGGGAATTCTACCAAACATTCAAAGAAGAAATAATACCTATTCTCCTAAAGCTATTTCAAAAAATAGAAACAGAAGGAAAGCTACCAAACTCATTCTATGAGGCTAATATTACCTTGATCCCCAAACCAGGCAAAGACCCCCTCAAAAAGGAGAATTACAGACCGATTTCTCTAATGAATATGGATGCCAAAATCCTCAACAAGATCCTTGCTAATAGAATCCAACAGTACATTAAAAGGATTATCCATCATGACCAAGTGGGATTCATACCTGGGATGCAAGCATGGTTCAACACTCGCAAATCAATCAATGTGATACATCATATCAACAAGAAAAGACTCAAGAACCATATGATCCTCTCAATTGATGCAGAAAAAGCATTTGACAAAATACAGCATCCTTTCCTGATTAAAACCCTTCAGAGTGTAGGAATAGAGGGTACATTTCTCAATCTCATAAAAGCCATCTATGAAAAGCCTACTGCAAGCATTATTCTCAATGGGGAAAAGCTGGAAGCCTTTCCCTTAAGATCAGGAACACGACAAGGATGCCCACTCTCGCCACTATTATTCAACATAGTACTAGAAGTCCTTGCAACAGCAATCAGAAGACAAAAAGGGATCAAAGGTATCCAAATCGGCAAAGAAGAAGTCAAACTGTCTCTCTTTGCAGATGACATGATACTCTATATGGAAAACCCAAAGGAATCCACTCCCAAACTATTAGAAGTTATAGAACAATTCAGTAAGGTGGCAGGATACAAAATCAATGCCCAGAAATCAGTTGCATTTCTATACACGAATAACGAGACTGAAGAAAGAGAAATTAGGGAATCCATCCCATTTACAATAACACCAAAAACCATGCGTTACCTTGGAATTAACTTAACCAGAGACGTAAAGGACCTATATGCTAGAAACTATAGATCACTTTTGAAAGATATTGAGGAAGACATAAAAAGATGGAAAAATATTCCATGCTCATGGATTGGAAGAATTAACATAGTTAAAATGTCCATACTACCCAGAGCAATCTACACTTTCAATGCTATCCCGATCAAAATACCGAGGACATTTTTCAAAGAACTGGAACAAATAGTCCTTAAATTTGTATGGAACCAGAAAAGGCCCCGAATCTCCAAGGAACTGTTGAAAAGGAAAAACAAAGCTGGGGGCATCACAATGCCGGATTTCGAGCTGTACTACAAAGCTGTGATCACAAAGACAGCATGGTACTGGCACAAAAACAGACACATCGACCAATGGAACAGAATAGAGAACCCAGAAATGGACCCTCGGCTCTTTGGGCAACTAATCTTTGATAAAGCAGGAAAAAACATCCGGTGGAAAAAAGACAGTCTCTTCAATAAATGGTGCTGGGAAAATTGGACAGCTACATGCAAAAGAATGAAACTTGACCACTCTCTCACACCATACACAAAAATAAACTCCAAATGGATGAAAGACCTCAATGTGAGACAGGAATCCATCAAAATTCTAGAGGAGAACATAGGCAACAACTTCTATGACATCGGCCAGAGCAACCTTTTTCACGACACATCTCCAAAGGCAAGAGAAATAAAAGATAAAATGAACTTATGGGACTTTATCAGGATAAAGAGCTTCTGCACAGCCAAGGAAACAGTCAAAAAAACTAAGAGACAGCCCACGGAATGGGAGAATATATTTGCAAAGGACACCACAGATAAAGGACTGGTATCCAAGATCTACAAAGAACTTCTCAAACTCAATACACGAGAAACAAATAAACAAATCATAAAATGGGCAGAAGATATGAACAGACACTTTTCCAATGAAGACATACAAATGGCTAACAGACACATGAAAAAATGTTCAAAATCATTAGCCATCAGGGAAATTCAAATCAAAACCACACTGAGATACCACCTTACGCCAGTTAGAATGGCAAAGATAGACAAGGCAAGAAACAACAATTGTTGGAGAGGATGTGGAGAAAGGGGATCCCTCCTACATTGTTGGTGGGAATGCAAGTTGGTACAGCCACTCTGGAAAACAGTGTGGAGGTCCCTTAAAAAGTTAAAAATTGAACTACCCTATGACCCAGCCATTGCACTACTGGGTGTTTACCCCAAAGATACAGACGTAGTAAAGAGAAGGGCCATATGCACCCCAATGTTCATAGCTGCATTGTCCACAATAGCCAAATCATGGAAGGAGCCGAGATGCCCTTCAACAGATGACTGGATTAAGAAGCTGTGGTCCATATATACAATGGAATATTACTCAGCTATCAGAAAGAACGAATTCTCAACATTTGCTGCAACATGGACGGCACTGGAGGAGATAATGCTAAGTGAAATAAGTCAAGCAGAGAAAGACAATTATCATATGATTTCTCTCATCTATGGAACATAAGAACTAGGATGATCGGTAGGGGAAGAAAGGGATAAAGAAAAGGGGGGTAATCAGAAGGGGGAATGAAACATGAGAGACTATGGACTATGAGAAACAAACTGAAGACTTCAGAGGGGAGGGGGTGGGGGAATGGGATAGACTGGTGATGGGTAGTAAGGAGGGCACGTATTGCATGGTGCACTGGGTGTTATACGCAACTAATGAAGCATCAAACTTTACATCGGAATCCGGGGATGTACTGTATGGTGATTAACATAATATAAAAAAAAAAAAAGATTTACACAAATGTCCTCATCTCAGGGAGGACTCTTCTTACCATACTACTTAAAATTTAAGTTTTACTCCCTAAATTTTCATCCCCATTCCCTACTTTATTTTTCTCCAAGCACTTGCCACCTGCTATCAGACTATACAATTTAATTACATATTCTATTTCCTGTACTAGAATGTAAGCTACTTGAGACTAGAGGTATTTGTCATAGTAATTGATTTACCCCATGTCTGTAACAGTCCCTGGTACATAACTGGTGCTTTTCCTAAGGTGGATAAAGCGGAAGTAAGGAAGGAAAGACTACTTTAGATTGGGGAGGGGTGGATCAGAGGCCTTGCTGAGCAAGTGATACAAAGAATGTAATAGAGCTAGCCATGCAAAAAGAAGTGGAAATGTGTGCAGGGCAAAGGCCCTGAGGCAGGGGGTGACTAGCAGATGCAAAGATCTGAACTAAGGCCAGTGTGAAACAAGGGGGGCGGTGGCCTGGGACAGGGTCCTAGAAGTAAGCAAGGGACCACTCATGTAGTGCCTTGTAGGTCAGAATAAGGGATAAGAGCATGCAAAGAGAAGGACTTGAGGGAAGGAGGAGGGGAAGTATACAAACCATGCCTGCTCTATGGACACACAGATTAAAGGAAGCAAGAATAAAAGGACAGAAAGCCTGTTAGGAGACTTCAAATATTCCAGGCCGAAGAAGATGACCTGGATGAGGGTATACCAGTATAGATGAAAGAACGAGAAGAATTTACAAAATTGTTTGGAGATATAATTAACCACATTTGCTGATGGATTCTCTTGGGGCACAAAGTATGTGTAATCTAGGTTTCCAGTTTAAGAATCAGATTTCAGCAAAAGCATCCAGACGTTCCATGAAATATAAAATGCAAGGACAGAGGTGTAAAATGAAAGGGACATGAAGGAGATAAACCGTTTGTTAAATTTTTTCAATGCTTTGAAATCCTCTAACTCCATTAAATCTAAGTATAAGTGAACTTGCATTTCTATTTTAATCCACAACTTTCACTGAGTTTAAACTGGAAGCCCATACAGTCTCGTCTGTCATGTCTTTTATTGTATTGAAGGGAAAGATTAAATGCTCATAAATACATGTTTCTTACTCCCTCTTCCTTTTGTATGAACCCACTGTGTTACTGATGCTATTTCATTCTTCCTTCTCAGCAATCCTGTTGTGTTTATATTGTTATTACTTATGAGAAAACCAAGGCTCCAGGAGGTTGAATATTTTTCCAAATATCACTGAGCTAGCAAGTGTTGGATCTAGGATTCAAATCCATGCCTTCTCATTCCCGAGCTGTTTTTCTTTGCTACTTCTGATGATTTGGAGTGTTCCACATGCGAAACAGCAAATAGTCCCCACTTTCTGCCCATTTTTACTTTTAAATATGTCATTTCATTATTTTTATAGTACTTTTATTCACATTTAAACCAATATTAAAATATCTGTTTTTTCTTGAGGGAGTGCTGCCTGGCCAAGGTGAGGGAGGCTAAGGATAAACCCAGTTTGAGATTAAAGATGAGCTATGACACCAATAATCTTCAAAAAAAAAAAAAAACCCAAAAACAAAAACCTGCAGAACAGATTGTAGCTTATTAACCAAATCACATAGAATAGTATTATCTTATTAAAGAATTTTCTCCCATGATCTGATTAGAAGAGGAACTCTCTATTGTCATTTAAATAGGGACCCTTTAATTATGAGCAAATGATATTTTATCACCTTACTTTCATCTCTAATGTCTAATTGTCTGTAAAAAGATATCTGACTGGAATACAATAGTTCTCAGCCTCAGAGCATTCATTGTTTATAGCGGTATTAAAGCTTATACATGCAAAAGAAAGGAGAAAAGGTCCTTTCTTCATTTGACTTGGGATGTAGTGTGATCTGATTTTAACCCTTTAGATTGAAATGGAAATGCTTCAAATTCAGAAATACATGGTAGAGTGAAAATGTCTGTACATATAATACTTTACCTAACCTCCATACAGATTTTTAGTTTGACCAAAATGAAGCAAAATTAATAGAAAACTGTGGCTTAGGCTATCTTTAAATTTGAAAGTTCCATCAGTCAGTTGACATTTTGCCTTATTTTAGATGCTTCTTTTATGAATGGTCATCTAGAGCCCTAATATACACACTTACTAATTTTAAAAATGTATATTAATATTAAAGTGGAAAAAAACTGAAACCCTGGATACCGACCACAATATGCATTACTCGCTGAACATGAGATACAAAATTCTACATGGAATAATTTGTGTTGTCTTAAATGATAGCTGAGCTACTACCCCCCTCACAAGTATAGACTGGGGTGAGGGCAGGAAAAAGTATTTTATTATTACAATTTGTAAAATGAAGAGGTAGTATTTAAGTTACCAAGTAGAATAAGGTATATTAACACATAATATTGCTTTGGGGCATGATAAATGTGCCTTAATTATAAGTAATAACTAAGGAAACAAAATAACAGACACTAGTAGTTAAAATTATATTGTTATTCCTTTTATCTAATTATTTTTTTTGTTTTTTAAGGATTTTATTTGTTTATTTGAGAAAGAGAGAGAGAGAGCACAGAGGGAGAGGGAGAAGCAGACTCTCCGCTGAGCAAGGAGCCTGACATGAGGCTCGATCCCATCAGGACCTGAGCCGAAGGCAGGCACTTAATTAACTGAGACACCCAGGTGCCCATCATCTAATTCTTTCAAATAAAGTGTAAATACTGTAGTCCCCCCCTTTATGTGTGGTTTTATTTTCATGATTTCAGTTATTGCGGGGGGGTCAACCAGGGTCTGGAAGCAGGTGATCCTTCTGACAAAAGTCAACAGTAGCCTAATGCTACATCATGATGCCTCTGTCATTCACCTCATTTCGTCTCATCCTGTAGGCACTTTATCATCTCACATCATCACAAGAAAAAGGGCACGTATAGTAGAATAAGATATTGTGAGAAAAACTACATTCAACTTTTCTTACAGTATGTTGTTACTGTTCTATTTTATTACTAGCTATTGTTGATCTCTTACTGTACTTAATTAGAAATTAAACTTTATCACAGGTAAATATGTATAGGAAAAAACTCAGTGTTTATAGGGTTTGGTACTATCCACATCAGGCATACACTGGGGTTTTGACAAGAATTCCCACTGATAAAGGAGACTATTGTATGTGAAAAAATTGTTTCAGGTTCCATAAAGAAGTGCAAATATACATTCTCGCACAAGGTGGCGCAAGCATGCCATGCATTGTTCTTTTGAGCTGGCTAAAAATGTTTCACTCTTTCATCCTCTTCATCCCGTGGTCATTGCATTTTCTGTTATAAAGAGTTCACACTTCAAAAAGCCATCTTTTTCTTAGGCAATGGTTGCTGGTACACAAGCTATGCATGTTCCATGAAAATGTACAATGGAATCAGGACAATTCTAAGCAAATAAAATTTCAAACCTATTAAATAATCTCTTCTGAGAGACTGCAGTTATCACTTTGACTTTATTGTTCTGGACTCTCTCTGAATCCCAGAGCAGTAAATATTTTTGCATTTCCACTTTTAAAACATATTTTACAAAATGTGCTTAGAAAATTCTCCTTCACCAGTGTCCCAGAGTAATATCGACGGTGTTTCCTAATAATAAGTGCAAACCACAGGTCCTCAGAGGCTTTGGGATCTGAAGTGACCAAAGGGAAGCTACTTTTCTTTATTGTCAAAAAATCCCTAAAGTGACTAAAATCCCACTTTCAAAGAGTTATTTTTGGGGTGCCTGGGTGGCTCAGTCAGTTAAGCGTCTTCCTTCAGCACAGGTCATGATCCCAGGGTCCTGGGATCCAGCCCCCTCTTGGGCTCTCTGCTCAGTGGCGAGTCTGCATCTCCCTCTTTCTCTGACCCTTCCCCATGCTCATGCATGTGCTCCCTCTCTCTCAAATAAATATAATCTTCAAAAAAAAAAAAGAGGGTTTTTTTTTTTTTTAAGGTAAATTATTACCTTCTGTACCTGGGTCTTCCTTAAAAATACGAACCCTTCTGTTAGGGGTAACACTAAGTCTGTAGCAGCCCCACTTACTGGCTGTGTGACTTTGGGTGAATTACTGAAACTCTCTGTTTCAATTTTCTCATATGTGAAATGCAGGAAATAGAACTTACCTCATAGCTGTTCTGAAAATGCATGTGAGATCAACATTTTCATAGAAAATACCTTGCTCAGAATCTGGCACACAGCAAGTACCCAACAAATGGTAGCTTTTGTGATGATAATGGTGAACAACCGGTTTAAGTCTTAAGTAATCTCTATGCCCAGCACAGGTCTCAAACTCATGCCCCTAGAGCAAGAGTCCCATGCTCTGTGGACTGAAGCAGCCAGGCACCCTGACCTGACATGTCTCTTAAGAGATCCTTTGCTAGGTGACTGAAATAGGGCAATGGAAGAAGAGAAAGGAGCAGTAGACAACTTCAAAGCACATTCTGAGTGGCCGTTTTGTTCAGTGGTGACCTGTAGGCTGCTAAGACTGACGTCCCAACACCTAAGTCCCTCTTAAACTTCCATTTTAGGAGATCTTTTTGCTTTCTTCTCTTTATCCCACCCGCACCTACTTAACAAGATGGCCAAATGCATCCAGAAGAAGAAACTTATCTATTCTTTCTGTGGCCCCTCACCCCAATTTACAGTTTTAACCAAAAGTCCCATGGGACTTGGTATGTGCCTGTCAGTTGGGCATCAGTAGCTTAGAAGGCTTGTTGTCCCCCAGACTCTCCATCTATCCAGACAAGGGTGCAGTGTCAACGCTAGCAGATAGCCTTGCATTCCCACATCTGTATCAGTCCTGTCCTGCTGTGTGTTGTTAGGTTTCCCGAAAAGGTGCCACTGATGAGCCTGACAAGGAAGCCAGAAGTATCCTCCACAGCAAAAATCACTTGAATTTCATATGCTATTATTCATTTTAATAAGGGCAAAGAGCTAATGGTTTAAGGAAGGTGATTTCATTTTTATGTCTTTATAAAATACTTCATATCATTAAGCTAACAAATAAGTAGAATAAAATTAAAATCTCAAAAAACCTATGTCAGACCCAGCCTCCTGATTTTTTAATAAGAAAATACATTTGTCACTTTTATATCACAATTTTTTGTCAAGTAATTTTAAAAAAAAATATGTAAGAGCAACGGTAGAAGAAATTAGCTGTGAATATTATGTAAGTAAGGTGGTGACAATATCATAATCCTGAGACGATACCTGCTGAGTGAGATCGGGCCGTTGCGTCTACGATTCCAGGGCTGGGGACTGGGAAATAGAGCAAGTTGGGCCAACGCGAGAGAATAAAATGCTCTCGCTCTGCGGTCTCGCAGTACGATCTCTGGAGTCCCCCAGACTTTGTAAAGGGTCCACAAGGTAAAAATTATTTCCATAATAATATTAAGACATTGTTTGTGTTTTTCATTCTCACTCCATCACAAGTGTTCCATGGAATTTTCCAGAAGCTATATGTCAGGTGCTAATGCCATCATTCTGACAGCTAATGAATGCACTTGTGTATTCTCATGCTTTAAAAAGTTTCCAGTTTTAATTTCTAATATGGTAAATATCAGTAGGCATAATTTACATAAACAAAAGTTCTCACGGTCTCCAAAGATTTTTACACCGTGAAAAATGTTCATGAGACCAAATGTTTGAGAACTGCTTCTCTAGACCATGTTTAACTTTTTGCACGTCACTAATGACTTTGTCCATACAGTATTCAAAAGCTACGGTTTAGAATTCTGACTCTCAATTTATTTTTTTTAAGTCTACATTTCTAATAACTGAAAACTGCACTTATTGAAGGGATTTTTGGAGACCCCTGTATTTAAAGCTTTCCCTCAAGCTAAGGATTAATTGCAGGATTACATAATGCCAATTCAGCACTTTTGGAAACTATTTTGTATTATACTTTCCTGATTGTAAAAATAATTCATATAATTTCTAGATATAACACTAAGCTGAAGTAAGAAACAGAAAACAAATGTATATACAGCAATGTGAACAGATCTTTAAAAATTGCTGGATTTTTAAAAAGTTAGGAAAAGTCTACAACATAATATCATTTACCTAAATTAAAAATACATGCACACAAAACAGCAACTTGTATTTAACAAGATACAATTACATGCAAGACCATCAACATCATGTCATTAAAGAGTGTCTATGGTCAGGAGGGGAACAGGAGGGTCAGGGATAAAGGGAATAAGTAAGAAAAGATGTTTCAGAGACTAAGATAATAATGTGCCATGAAAGAGAAGTATAAGCTCTCACATCTCCTGCTAAGATACAAACAAACAGAAAAGGAGAAAGAAAAATAAATCATCAATAACCCCCACTCAGAGATTACTAGTGTTAACATTTCAGCATTCAACATTATAGTCTTTTATCTTTTTTTCATTTTTTTCTACTAAATAATAAACTTTTTCTGTACTTTTTCTACTTACATAATTAATATTGGTCTTGTTAACGTTCATTCAAAGCAGCTTCAGTCACTTACAGTATTCTGTAACAAGATCCATCATTTAAAACCATTCCCAAATTGGCAACTACTTGTTTCTAATATTTGCTATTTTCAATAATGGTAAAGTAAACATACATATTTCCATGCCTGTTTGCCTAGGATAAATTCCACCAAGTAAATTTTTTTAGGACAGAGGAATGAATTAAGTTACATTTCTTGATCTAAATCACAATTTCCGGAAAGAATGTACCAGTTTTACTCTCATCATCAATATAAGACAATGTGTCAGACTACAATCTGAGCAAGTCTAAGAATCCACCTTCTTTCTTGTCATTCCCATTTGATCAGAAAAACATGGAATCACGTTGATTTTCTTAATTTTTATTTCTTTGATTACTTATAAGGTCAAATCTTTTGTCATATTTTTATTGGCCATCTGAATTTCTCCTCTTGTGAACTGTCTTGTACATAATTCATACCATGGTCCTTAACACATTATGTCATAATATGCCAAGACACTTTTATAATCAGAGCATTCTGGTGTAGTAAAGAAAAGTGTAATTGTTTATTAATTAGGCATATGTAAATTGTGTAAATCAATACAATTTATGTAACCCAAATTTTGGATAAAATCCTTGTCTCCTAATTTAGGAAATCAAATTAAAAAAAAAAATCTTACATACTCCATGCTGATTATTCTCCATTTGCCCCCAGATCCATTCTCTGTTCCCCTCAGCCCTGTTCTGTGCACTGGCAGGCTGACCTCTACAATGGCATCACCTACACTCCCCTGCTTTCTGGCTCCCAGTCTGGCCAATGGAGGTTTGGCCAATGAAGGTTAATGAAGGTTACCAATAAGAGGTCAGAGTCCAAGAGGAGAGAGGTTGAGATATTTAGTCCTCTTGCTTCTTCCTGCTTTCACTCATTCTGGCGTGGTTACTGAGACTGGCTAATGGTCAGCAGCTCCTCTTTTATGCTTCCAACTCTCAACTGGGCTCACTAGCTCTCCCCCCCACCCCTTGGCCTACCACCCTAGGTTCTTTTAAATCTGGCTGCACCTCTGTAAATAATACCTTCATTAAAACATTTCTTCAACAGCTGCAGCTGAATGTTTGGTTCTTGCTAGAACCCTGACAGATACACAATTAAATTCACTATTTAATTTATGTTTAGGACATCTCTGATATCTGATTCAACAAAAACATTCTATTCAATATTAGCTAAGTATTTACTTTGAATCTGGCCCAACAACAGAGTTTGTGGATACATAATTCACCTTTCCTAACTTAGGCAAGTTTTTTGTTTTGTTTTTTTTCAAGTTGAAACCCTTAACATTTTCCAATTTCCACAGCATCAAATACGATGACATTTAAAACTCTCCATAACCTACCACTTCCTTACCTGTCTGATTTGAATCTCCAACTCCCTACCTGTGCGTCCTGGGCCTCATTGAGCTGATCTCTGTCTACTGAATACATCAAATTTCTTTCCTACCCTCAAATCATTGCTCATGAAACTCTCTTTCCACTAGCTATGGCAATTTCACATTTTTTCTCCCTCCTTAAAATTGACCTGTTTTTTTTTTTAATTTAAATTCAATTAGCTGACATATAGCACATCATTAGTTTCAGATGTAGAGTTTAATAATTCATCAGTGCTCTTCACATCACTTGCCCTCCTTGCCCATCACCCAGTTACCCTATCCCTCCACCCACCTCCCCACCGGCAATCCTCAGTTTGTTCTCTGCAGTTAAGAGTCTCTCATGGTTTGTCTCCCTCTCTGATTTCTTCCCATTCAGTTTTCCCTCCCTTCCCCTATGACCCTCTGTGCTATTTCTTATATTCCACATATGAGCGAAACCATATGATAATTGTCTTTCTCTGACGGACTTATTTCGCTCAGCATAATACCCTTTAGTTCCATCCATGTTGATGTAAATGGTTAAGTATTCATCCTTTCTGATGGCTGATTAATATTCCATTGTATATATGAACCACATCTTCTTTACCCATTCATCTTTTGATGAACATCTGGGCTCTTTCCATAGTTTGGCTATTGTGGACATTGCTGCTATTAAACATTGGGGTGCCAGTCAGAATGGCTAAAATTAAGTCAGGAGACAAAAGATGTTGGCAAGGATGGGGAGAAAGAGGAACCCTCTTATACAGTTGGTGGGAATGAAAGCTGGTACAGCCACTCTGGAAAACAGTATGGAATTTCCTCAAAAAGTTGAAAATAGAGCTACCCTATGACTCAGCAATTGCACTACGAGGTATTTATTCCAAAAATACAGATGTAGTGACCTAATGTTTAAAATACTATTCTCTTATTACATCTTTTTTCAAGTTTTGAACTTACAGTGGTGGTTCTTCTCTTACGTTTTTCCTCTCCATCATTCATCTAGGGCCTTAATCAAATGCAGTTAACATGCTTCATGCTTATATCTTGGGTGTTTTTGCAGTCACAAATTTTTTTTTTAATTTTTTGTATTCTTTACCAAATTTGGCATGACACTGAGCATACAATACTGTCCCTGAGCACCTTTTTAACTAAACGTGAGAAAGGATTTGGCTAATATATAAAATAAGAAAATATGAGTAAATGAGATTTAGAGGAGAATTTTAAGAGGTAAATTCTGAATTAGTATATAGTATATTAAGCATATGATTTAATTTTCAAAGACACATGAACTGGTACTTTCTTTAAAGTAATTAATAAAAAAGAAACTCTTAGTCCTCACATACAATTAGAACCACATGTTACTGACGTGGCTATTCATATAGACATTGACTAACATAATCTTAAGGTGATTTCATAGAGATTCAGGTGAAGCCCATAATGAAAGTAGCTACACTATCACAAGAAACCTAGGCCTAAGTTTTTTCCTTCAAATTCCGGAGCACCTATCTTTGCGTGTTCAGAGGTGGAGGTTACAAGAGTCTGCCATTCACCGCTGAGCGCTGACCTTGGTCAGGTTCACACTGACCACGACAACCAGCAGCTTCTGCAGCTGCCTGCTAAGATTTCCCCAGCAGCTCTCACAGCTGCACAGTAAAATGTTGGAGGGCTCAGGGAAAGCACAGCTGTGCTCCCAGACACAGCTGTGCACTATGGACAACGGCTGGGTGGGGCTAGACTTAGCAAATGCCACCCACTGTTACAGGCCCAACTTAGTGAGACCCAGTAACTTGGTTTGCATAGCACGGTACCTTTGAGGTTAGTAGCAAAGGGCATCAAACCACAGAGTTGTATTATGAACTGCTGTTCAGCTTCAAAATGGAGAATTAAGTGCATTTTCTCTCTTTCCCACACAATACACTCCCCCAACACACACGCGCGAGCGCGCGCACACACACACACACACGCATGCACACACATACACACACAATTGATCTACTTTGTTTTGTTTCTTTGTGAAGTTAATCTCACTGGATTATCACTTGAAATGACACTAGTTTGAGTTTGCATTGACCCTGAAGAAAGCTTTACACGCTGATCAGTTATTCAGCCCCCTCCAAAAAACAGGCAAGAAGAAAGCAAGCTTAATCTTTCCATGTATGTAGCCAAGAAAGCACAAAGTAAAATTGCACTGATAATAGCCACTAACTCAGTCTGTAAGTAAGTTTTCAAGATAACTACAGAATCAACATTTATTCAACAAAGTATTTCTTGTGTATCTACAATGTGTAAAGCACTCAGAAACAAATCTTAGATTTCTCTTTCCCCATTGATAAAAAGGAAGAGCCTGAAAAAGATGGTTGGTAAAAAGAAAAAAAATACTTTTTATATTAGTGAATTTAAAAGCACAATCTGTGTAACTTCAAGAAAAGATGTCTTCCAATTTATATATTTTAAGCAAATTTATTTAGGCTTTAGTTAGCAATCTTTCAGTTCATGTCTGCACTGCTACTAGTATAAAAATATTATATATGGTACAATGAATGTTTGGGGAAGTTTAAGAAGTGTTTATGGGTTTAATTTATGCTGAACTTACATTTTTATAAGCAATAAAACAACAGTATTTTACTTGGGTCTATGCTCCTTCATGAAAGAATCCTAAACGCATTACAAGTTTTAATTATTTTTCTCAAAATCTATTCAAAGCAAAATAATTTAATGACCATTTAATATACAGGTAAAGTGAATATATAAGTCCAATGACAGAAATGTTGAAAAAGTAAAGGGAGATACTAGAATAATAAGATTTGGAAATAAAAGCTACATGTTTGCCTTTTTTTCTATCTGTAACTATTCCCCCATGGTTTTCTAGAATGCTATTTGGCATTTGCCTTGCCTAAAATTGGTGTCATGGCAATTACGGGATTTATCATGTTGTTCTGTCTATCAGTGCCTCATGTGATTTTTATTTGAGGTGCATGAATAGTGCTGGGGAGGAAGTTGGCTATCTCAAACTACAGAAGAGGTCTATGTCAGAATTTACCTATCAATATTCATGCAAAGAGTTATGCAGAGAGTATTGCTTTACAAATCAAATCAACTTCCAAAAAGATGGATAGTAACTAGTGTTCAGTTACTACACAAAAAAGATATTCATTTGGCAAGGCCCACATTTTATGTCTCAACTGACATTGACATTTTTTTTCCCTCTATTCTGTATACACATTTGGGTAGTGTTGCCATTATGAGTTCATCAGTCATTCCATTAACAAAAATATTCTCTTTCCTGCTTTTTTCCTGGCACGGGCTGTTCCCTCCTTCCTTCCCACATATGTACTCTTCCAGTAACTAATCTCTACAACCCTGGCAGTAAGAATCTGAAATGTTTAGTGTGAGATTTAAAAGAAAGATAGAAGCAGAAATGCCAGTTCTTTTGCTCTAAAGTACAGAATTAAAATCATGTATCACTCCTTCCTACAAAAGGCTTTACTCATTAAATTTATTTTAAACATAACTATCTCTACTAGAAATAACCACGTTGCTACGCATCTGAATCTAAATGAGATCGGAAGAGCAAACTTGTATAACTCTAGCAATAACTTAAATGGCACGCTGCTTTGTGAATGAAAGCATTATGGGGACGAATATTTTGATGCAACTGAAATAAAAAACCTTGAACTGCGCCTCTCTCTCAAACCGACAATCATGAAGTAGGAGATTATGACAAAGGTCAGAAAGGAAAAGAGATGTTTATGACTGGATCTTCATTTAGACTGATGGAAATGAAAACATGCACCACCAACCCTCTTCACACTAAAGCCTGGAGAACAGTGATTTAATGAAGTAATTAAGTCCAGTGAAGAATCCATGTGTGGTTCCCAATTCAGTATGAGGCACTTTCCCGTTACAATCACAGGATGCCCGGGTAATGCTCACACTGGAAACCCAAGACTTCACTTACTTGAATGAAACTCATAATAAACACAAGTAGGAACATAACTTGCTGAAAAATGAAAGGGGATAGCAAAGACACAAAACGATTAGCAAATGAGGCAAGTGAAGAAAGTGTGAACTGACATAAAACATTTGGTCTAGAGGAGAGAAGACTTGAAATTTTTAATTAACTTGTCACTTAGATGGCAATTGTGAGCACATATCCTTTACATCTTTCTATGCTCTTTCTCCTCATCAATGGAAAAAGAAATTTACCTCTAACACAATAGATGACACACACATAGATGTAATTATACAATATATATATATAGTATACAATTATACAATATATTACAAACACATATATATAATACACATATATCACATGTGCATGTATGAGATAGATGCCTTAGTATGTATGTATATATACTTTGCTAAAATAAATCTTCCATAATTGTTATGACTGTCAAGTACTTAGAATGGATGACCTTAAGAGGTGGTGAAAATTTATTTTTAATATTCTATTTTTCTTAATCTGCCTGAATAGATTTAGACCCAAAGAGAGGGATGAAATAGCTAACCTCAGTGTTTTAAGTTAAATTATTAGGGATGTAATAATGTTCTGAATCATAAGATCCTGAAGGTGAGTCTTTTTTTTTTTTAGATTTTTTTTTTTTTTTGACAGAGATAGAGACAGCCAGCGGGAGAGGCAACACAAGCAGGGGGAGTGGGAGAGGAAGAAGCAGGCTCATAGCAGAGGAGCCTGATGTGGGGCTCGATCCCATAACGCCAGGATCAAGCCCTGAGCCAAAGGCAGACGCTTACCTGGCAGGGGAGATACCATGATANCAGAGGAGCCTGATGTGGGGCTCGATCCCATAACGCCAGGATCACGCCCTGAGCCAAAGGCAGACGCTTACCTGGCAGGGGAGATACCATGATAACGAAGGTGAGTCTTAACCAGTCAAAAGAGCAAATCAGATGCTTTTGTTACATATGCGTCCATAGGACAATTTAATTCAAATGGCCTGGCCACTTAAGGACTTACTTTCCACACTGTTTATAAGAAATCCAGAAGAGACTCAAGTAATTTAATTAGTGTACTGGGACACTTAGTGGCCCAAATCAACATATGCAAATTTCCCAGTGCATTAAAAAAATAATAATAACTCTTCTAAAGGTTAAGGGTAGCTTATAGGTCTAAAGTTTCCAGCCAATTCTTTGTGTCTTTCACCCTAATTCATCACTAGTTTGCCAACCACTATTAAAACACTTTCACATCTAAATGTAAAGGCCCATATCCTGACATTGATCCAGTTGCGGAACTCCCATTGAAGTCGATGAGAGTGTTGTACAGAAATCAATGACAGGATATGGACCTCAAAGCTGGACCATCTCTCCCCTGGAACTTTTTTTTTTTCATTGACACTCAGAAATTTGAGAGTATTACAAGAAACAAGATACATAAAGCAGAACATGTACAGATGAGCTCTAGGGTTGACTTTTTCTTCTCTGGCAAAGTTTATTGCGGGTTAGATGCCAGTTGTATTTTAAAAGGGGGGGGGGACTAAAAGCACCAACTTTCAGCAACATTGTTGCAGGTGAGGAGGCCTTGTTTTAACCACAGCCTCTGTTTTGGCAAAGACACCGCCTTACAAACTGTATGAGTTATTTTTCTAACTCTAATGTCTGAATTATTTTACAAGTATTCTTCCTACTCAACACTTGAATAATAGTGAACATTTTATAGTCTAATTTTTGATAGGAAAGTATATGAATTATTCTGCCATGCCATCAATGCAAAAACAATCCTTTAGATTTAAATTGAGTCTTTCTTCCAGTGAATGCAAAGCATTTCAAGCATACTAAATGTAATTCTTTTATTTAAGCAAATAGTCTTAAACAGTTTTCAAAGATCTCTAAGAAAATGCAAACACCCTAAAATAAAATAAACTTAAAATTCCTTCTTTCCTTACTACCACTGTTATACCCCATTCACTTTACCTACAAATGTGAGGGAAGGAAAAGCTATAATATGCATTTGGTCCAGATTAGTTTTCTAAAAGGACCACTTTGACTTATTCTGTGGCTTGCAATATGAACCCACGTTAAAGTGAACAAGCCCATTACTCACCTTGGTCTTGATTTCCTTCTAGGTCAACTGGATGGACTGTCTAGAATCAGGGATCCTCACATTTTAGCTGGCTTTAGAATCCCCTGGAGGGCTTATTAAAACACAAGTTGCTGGGCCCCACCCCCAACTGTTTCTGACTGACTAGGTCTAGGGGAGAACAAATAATTTGCATTTCTAACAATTTCCCAAGTGATGCTCATTCTGCTGATCTAAGACCATATTTTCAGAACCACTGGTCAATAGATCTCAACCTTTAGCAGGGGGTACGAATCAGCTGGATAGTTTAAATTGTCCTACCCAGGGGCGCCTGGGTGGCTCAGTCGGTAAAGCGTCTGCCTTCGGCTCAGGTCATGATCCCAGAACCCTCAGGGACCTAGACCCACATCAGCCTTCCTGCTGGGCAGGGAGCCTGCTTCTCCCTCTCCCTCTGCCTGGTGCTCCCCCTGCTTGTGCCCTCTGTCTCTGAGTCAAATAAATAAATAAAATCTTTAAATAAACAAACAAACAAACAGTGCTATGCATTTCCCTCACCTCAATTTAGATTGAACAGGTCTGGGGTGGGGTCTGGGTATTCCATTTTTAAGGAACACTGCAGCTAATTCTAATGTGGTTGATCTCAGAACACTTTTTAAGAAAATCTGCCTTCTGAGTCCCTTCTAGCATGTGAAATAACATGATTCTTTTTTGATAAGTCAAATTGAAAGGCTAAGACAAATAGCCTAGGGACAGTAAACAGACATCAGAGACAGAGACATCACAGAGACAATGCCTCAGCTGCCCCAGTCAAGTAACCTTTTAGATTCTGTTTAGTGGCAAAAACCAATGACTAGACCATCTTCCATTGTACACTTATTCTTTGTAGCATTTTATGTATTTGTAATTATATAATTGCTTATTGTGAGAATGTATACAATGGCTATCTTGTCAATAGCAATGAGATGACTGGGTTCCATCATTTTTTAAATCTATCATTATATCTATTAAGTTTGACATACTGTAACATATTCGGGTTGGGGCTACTTCCTTTGGTATGGAAATAGTAGATGCCTTCCTTCCAACTATATGGAGAAATCCTATAGAGAGGAAGACTTAGTAGGATTTATAAAATTACTTTTAAGTATGTTGACTAAGTGTCTAGAAAGGTATAATACAGTTACCTACATCATTAACAAGATTCTATACTCATGTTAGGATCATAGAATCCAATGCTCCTAATTTATTATCCATTACATTGAAAAAAGTTCATTCACATGAACAATATACACTTTGCCTCACTGAGACCTCTTGTTTGAGAGACCAGAGAACCATTGAACACCCTTGGCCACTCTAGTTCTTCACACAAGAGTGCTACTTATGAGGATCATAGTTTTTGACTTAATAGTGAAATAAGGGTTCCCTCCAAATTCAAAGCATCTGTTCTTCTGGTAAGTCACTGAATCCTGAGAAAATAAAATGTTCTGTGTTTTAGTTCATTTGCAAAGAGAAAAATGGGTTGGAGTAGGGGATTTCTAAGGAAGGCTTCTTCCAGTTCCAAATTTTCCTTGTAATTTAAGACTGAGAACCACAGGGGAGCCTGGGTGGCACAGCGGTTAAGCGTCTGCCTTTGGCTCAGGGCGTGATCCCAGCATTCTGGGATCGAGCCCCACATCAGGCTCTTCTGCTATGAGCCTGCTTCTTCCTCTCCCACTCCCCCTGCTTGTGTTCCCTCTCTCGCTGGCTGTCTCTATCTCTGCCGAATAAATACAAAATCTTAAAATAAAAAAAAAAGACTGAGAACCACAAAGTTGACCCAAATGTCCATCATGTCAAAAAGCCCATAATGATATATAGTTTATATTTAATATTTAATTGATATTATAAATTATTTCATTTTTACTCAAGCTTCTAAATGCCTTAGTATTTCTTTTTATCTGAAAATAAAATATTCCTCTTAGGGGGGATTTCATGTTAAGTGTTCTTAGCACAAAACAAAAAATTATAATAATAATAAAAAATGTTTGAGATCTGGATAAAATAAAGTATTCCTTTGACTATTTATTAGCATTCTCCACATTACGATTACCTAATAATTAGGGATTTTTTTCATTAACCAGAAAGATTGGGTCTAGAAAATTAATTTATCTGATTATTTGTATATTTTTCATATACTACATAAGTCCCTGTGAGTGCTATAACTGTAACCCTTTATAATTGGCNCCTGTGAGTGCTATAATTGTAACCCTTTATAATTGGCAGGCATTAATTACTGAAATTGTACTAGAATTTCCATATAAATTCATACTGGGGCCACATGAATACTGAATACATTCATCACGTTTGGAATAGTGATGGAATAAATTAATTTCCACCTATTAAAAATGCAAGAATTTGTACAAATATGAAAAGAATGAGATATGCAGATTCCTGAGTCCTATGTCACAAGGAATATATCTGTGTATGTTTAGGTGCATTCCATCTGGAGCAGTTGCTCTCCATTCACTACAATTAATCCAGTCACCTCTGACTAGAGAGTTCAGATGCGTGGAAGAAGGCAATAATCAAATGGTTAAATTTGGTTAAATTTAAATGGAAAATTAAATGGTTAAAATTAAATGGAAAAAGCTCCCAACCAAGGATGGCAATGACAGAGTAACATGTGATCACGGGTGTCCTCGATAAGCTCATCTTTAAGACATCCCTATTTCTGCACTTCTCCCAAACATGCAGGCGTACAACCTCAAAGTCATTTCAACTCCTTATACCATGGCACACATTCACTACAATTAATCCAGTCACCTCTGACTAGAGAGTTCAGATGCGTGGAAGAAGGCAATAATCAAATGGTTAAATTTGGTTAAATTTAAATGGAAAATTAAATGGTTAAAATTAAATGGAAAAAGCTCCCAACCAAGGATGGCAATGACAGAGTAACATGTGATCACGGGTGTCCTCGATAAGCTCATCTTTAAGACATCCCTATTTCTGCACTTCTCCCAAACATGCAGGCGTACAACCTCAAAGTCATTTCAACTCCTTATACCATGGCACACATTCTATAGATTCAACCTCCATAATCTCCTTTTAGATGAGGATTACTTAATTTAGGTCCCATGAATGTTCTCATTATGTCTGTAAATCTACTGAAATGGCATGCAAAACTGCATACCTATTTTATGGATACACTTTCTGAGGAATGCATCTGCAGTTTTTATCAGATTCTCAAAGCTAGAGCTATCACTCAAAATGTTGAAGGGTCACTAGGCTAAATGGTTTCATTCTTATTCAATTCCCCACCAGCAAGCAAAGCCAGGTCTAGTGTTCCCTCTTTTAAATATCAGGGTTCTTTCCATCCAGTCTCCTGGCTCCAGTTTTTTGGCTTCTTAATCTATGTCATCTGGTGCTGCCAAAGCCATCTTCCTGAGATCATACTCAGTCATGCTGATTCCTCCTGTTAGGGTTCACTAAATTTTGGGGCTCCCCCAGTGCCCATTGAATAAAGTTCAAATTCCGGGGCACATATGCCACATCTTCATCTTCACATCCCAGGTATCTAGCTAGCTCAAGAGATTCTTGCTTTGGAGTTCTCCTAATGTCGGGGACTTTGTGTGCCCCAGCTACAACCTATCTTCAATGTTACCTGCCACTATTTCCTTCCACGAAGTCTATGCTCTAACCAATCCAGTCTTTGCCTTCGTTAGTACCCTGAGCAGAATCCCTGCTTTCTCTCTTTCTTTACACCTAATCATGTTTGTGTTTTGTTTTGTTTTTTTCCCTTTGCTTGGGTGCCTTCCTGAACTCTCCCCACACAGATCATTTCTGCCTGATGAAATCTTATCCACCTTTCAACACTTCAAAAAGAAAATACTTCATGAAGGCTTCTAAGCTCTATCTCCCTGTGAGAAATAATCCTTTTCTTCTCTCAACTCTTTGTACATTTCTGTTTCAGATTATGACAAGCAGTCAGCACTGATTTTCCTGAGGAAGAATGTGAGGTTCAGAGAGGCAGAGACAGTGGCACAAGCCCACAGAGCCACTGAGTGACCAATCGGGGCTGGAGCTCAGGGGTTTGGACTTGATCTAAGTCTCTGCACACCACACAAGGATGTTCCTTTTTTAGACAAGAAAGTGCACTTTGGACAAGAAAGTGTTTCTTTTAAGCAGCTATAATCTTGTTGCTTTATAATTCTAAAATATCAGCTTTGATATTTATTATCTGTATGGCTGAGTACTTTATTTAGCTCTCTCATCTGTACATTGAAGATCTAGATTTAGCACTCTTTATGCTTTCTCCCAGCTGTGAAGTTTGAGTTCCTTCAGTCACCTCATCCTTCTGTACCTCCAGCAAAGAAGGTAACTTCCCCAGGTTCTCCCAAATTTCAAGGTGTCCAACCTCCTATTCTGTATTCTAAGTGAAGTCTGGTTTCCAATAAGTAGGAATGACAAACATAATAGATAGGATCAAAGGATTCATATGTAAAAAAAAAAAAATCAGGCTTGATAAAGATAAGAACTCAAAGATAGTTTTAAAAATAAAACAAGATGAAAGATCCTTTAAGACATTTAAAAATTCAAATGATTAGGAGGGAAAAAGTCTAACTCTATAAATCTGCTACTTATGAAGTTTTATTATGGGAAGCGCCCATATGTTTCTTCATTGTGACAAATATGTCTGGCGAAAAAAAAAAAAAGGTTTAATCCAATGGCTCTGAGTTCCACCCTTAAAATCAAAAGTGAAATTTTATCTTTCATTCTTAATATTCCAAATGTGAATAGAAAATCACTCTTCTTCCCTCCTTGGGATAAATGATATGAATCCATTCTAATTCTTACTCTCTCTTTTACATATAAGCTTTCAAATATGAATGCCTGCTAAAAAGTCATGAACACAGCAAACTGGTCTACTGTATTTCCACTTTGTTTTGCACGTGCGCATTGTAGTTTCATCCAGTTTCTATACTGTACCCGAAAACGCATTCTCACTCCCCTCAATTCCAACACAAAGTCCCAGGCCAAATCTGAAATGATTGCTAGGTTCTGTAATCCTCTATATTACAGAGTTCCTTATTTTAGTAAATTTTATGTGAAACACAGCTTAAAAGGCCCACATTCATTCCTTGGTAATGCATGCTTGTCAGGTTCATAGTCTTCAAAAGAGCATGTTTTGTCCTCTTTAAGGGTAACATACACTGGAGGGAACAATACAGTCTGTGTTCCAAGAAGAGGGTAGCAGAATTCAACAAAGAAAAGTTACTGGGTGAGATGAGCACTATAGGGAAACAAACTGGTCCACTTATTAGTCAAGAGACCAAGTGAATCCCCTTAAAGCCTCTAGATTTAGCAGAGGGAACAAAATCTCATGCTTTCTAAATTTGTTTCACAAATTTATTACTTTCTCTCAGGATACATTGATTTTCAGTTGACTTGATATCAGGGTCTTTAAATCAAATCTAACTTATTGTGTTTTTCTGTCATATAGGAGGCTGAGCAAAACAATAACAGGTGATCATAAGGGAAATTAATCCTCAATGTCATTTTAAAATACAAACATCCTTATAACTCAAAAAGCTGCCCCATTCTTAGTAGCTATTTTGCTATTATATTCTCCAAGAAGAGCAAACAATAATGAAGATAATGTGATGACTTATTAAGATAAGGTGATGCCTATTCCACACGCAGGTTGCTTATGGTTTTCTTATATATACACATACAAATATATATATGGATATTTGTGATAAACATCCTTTACCTTCTTTAAAGTATTAATATATATGCATGTGTATATGGATATATATGTAATATATAATTTGTATAAACACATATCATGAACAGAAGAGGATAACTATGTTTCGAACAGAGATAAGCCTTGCGCTAGCTGATGGTACTCAATTCCTGTTAAGCCTTAAACACAGGTTGACTCAATATCCACGCTCACAATTGTTGTCACATAACTACGGACTGTCACTCAGTTCTGATCTGAACTAGAAATTGTACAGGGGACCGAGACATTAGGGCCAGATGATGTGATACATTAAAAGTAATTGTTGGAATCACATAAAGTAACTCCTGGCGTTTGGGGGTGATAATGTTGAGGTACAAGAAACTTAATAAATGCCACAAGGGCTATGCAAGACCTAGCAGGACCTCACTCCAGACAGGTGAAATACCCTGCCCTACCTCCCAAGCCCAGTTCTCTGAGGAATAGCAGAGACTTGAGAGTCCCACTCTCTACACGTCCCCCATTTTATGTCCCTGTATTCTTTCAGCTTCTCACACTAAAGTATAACTTGCAATATATGTGTTGGCATGCCCATTTTTGTCAACCCTCTGCAGAGTCAATCCATTACTGGGTTTAATTAAGCAGACATTGGTTTAAAAAAAAAAAAAGAAAGAAGAACCAAAATAACATTAGTTCAAAAAACCAGCAAGGGTTATGTAGTTTATATAAGCCTCTTAGAGACTTTTTAAACTTAAGGTATAATTTATATTATATAAAAATTATAATTAGTTAAATTCTACCAACTTTTCAGCTAGCCTACCATATTTTTTGTCTTTTTGCAAAGAAATCTGATCCTCCCTGAGGACTAAACCAAGTTAAGCAACTAGAATGATAAAACAGTTGAAATCATCCAAATTGTAACTTTTAATGAATTTTAACTTGTAATGAATACAATGTTTACATAAACTCAGAAACAGAGCTGAAAGGAAACTGCAGGAGGATGTGAGAAACCCAGTGAAGAAGGTGCCATTATCAACTGACGTCAAGCAAATAAAGGGCCACATATGACAAGTGCCTTCATTGCAAACAGCATTGAAAGATGGGAGGCTTGGCTTTAGGTAGGTTACAGACCTCAACCTTGATAGGCAGTTGGAACCAGGAGGCATGTAAAAGGTTAAAAAAGAGTCTGAGCAAACGTTTGAAGGCAGAGAAGCACCAATAGTGCATAGAAAATCCAAGAATTTCCAGACTAATGAGTCTGGATTTTAATCAGTCAGTAAAGAGAACCTACTGAGAGCTTCTAAACAGAGGGAAAAATGCACCACTATAAATTAATCTATAGATGGTTTACAGAAGGAGCAGAGGTAAATCTCAAAGACAGGAAGCTGTTACATTTGTCAAGGGCAAGCAAACAAGAGCCTAACCTGAACCACACAGCAGGAATTGATACAGGTCAATGAATGAAAGAATGAAAGTGTGTTTCAGTGTTCATGGTTTTACCCCAGGAGGGCTGTATTCTTAACCCATCCCTCCCACATACCTACANGGCAAGCAAACAAGAGCCTAACCTGAACCACACAGCAGGAATTGATACAGGTCAATGAATGAAAGAATGAAAGTGTGTTTCAGTGTTCATGGTTTTACCCCAGGAGGGCTGTATTCTTAACCCATCCCTCCCACATACCTATTAATAAGAAATTCTACGGGATTTTGAATGGAATGTATTTAATTTGAAGTTTTGACTTCAGTTGATAAGCACATCTCCGAGAAACACCTACAAGATTTTATGTGATAATAAATTGTTATACTTTCATGTTAGACACACATAATATCACAAGAATACTACTGAGGTGAGACTGGGCTGAGTTCTCGGTGCCTCCTTACAGACAAATGGAAAAACCTTCCTAAATAATCACTGTTTCGGGGTGCCTGGGGGGCTCAGTTGGTTAAGCATTTGCCTTCAGCTCAGGTCATGATTCCAGGATCTGGGATCGAGCCCCAGGTTGGGCAACCCACTCAGCGGGGAGTCTGCTTCTCCCTCCTCCTCTGCCTGCCACTCCCCCTGCTTGTGTGCTCTTTCTCTCTCACTCTGTCAGATAAATAAATCAAGTCTTCAAAAAAGAAAAAAAACCCCCACAATCTTTAAATAATCACTGTATCAGCCTAATAATCAAGATACAGCCAATACTGGTTTATTTTTTCTCACATAAAAGAAGTCTGGGGCAGACGTTGCGGTTTTACAACGCCCTGGATCCCCTGGCCCTCACTCTTCTGCTTTATCAGCCTGGCTACATGACTTGAATCTCCACAGCTGTAAAAAAATGACTGCCTCTCTGGGCAGCACAACTATGCTCCAGGCAGAAGGAAGGCACTGCCCTCTTAAATGATCTCCAAAGCCCTTCCCAGAGACTTCTTATGACTCATTGGCTGTGCCTATCTCCGAAGAAGACGAGACAGTATATTCGTCCAGTACATTGCCACCATGTCTGCTATTACAAGGTAGAAGAGGGAGAATAGCTTTTGGGTGGGTCACTAGCAGTCATGGCCATAGGCATGGAAGTTTCTCCCAGCTCTGGAATTTTGTGATTATAATTCCATGCACAAGAAATAGCGACTGATTATTTCCCGGTGTCTTCTTTTAAACATTGGCCTTCTTGATCTTACTGAATTATGGGAATAATATGTTTTGCTTTAAAATTGAATCCCACCGCCCCCCAAAAAAACCCCATGTACCACATTCCACCTCCTGAATTTTTTTGGCCACTTATAGGCAATCAACTCTGACCACAGACCAAAGATTGCTGCTTTTATAAACTGTGCTGGACACTGATAGATTATGATACAATACGATCATGCCGTGAAGGCTGCCAGGGAATACCCATTACTTGCACTGGCAAATTTGGAACTCAGTATATAGTTCTCCAGCATTAAAAGCTAATGTCTTATATCTTTGAGTTAAAGTCATCTATTTAGGAACTTCATATTCCTGTCACCTGGATTTCCCTAAGGTCTCCTATCATCTGAAGTCAGCATTTCCTTTAATATTTAAATGGAATGCAAGACTACCCAACTCAGACTCTGTGGGAAAACCAGCCTCCCTCACTCCACTCCAAATCTACAAAGGTGGCTGAAATGCTTACCATCTCCTAGTCACTTCTTTGTCTAATATTTTTGCTTTCACTGAATTAATTATCCATGTCCTCTCTGCTGTCTGCACTTCTGTGTCCACTATCGTCTTCCTTTGCAGCACGTGGACACTGACTCTACGCCTCCAATCCCCAAAGCACTATTTACAAAATGCTGTTACTGGTGACCAAATTTTCCTAATGATTCAGGCTAACAGAGAGAAATTAGAGTGCAGTACAGTACAGACACCAACTTCAACTGAACATTAGACAACACCATACTAACAATTCATCAGATTTTCCCTAAGGGAAGAGAAATTTCTGTTTGATTGTACACCTTCCATCCCTGATCACTGCCCACATGTCTTTGGCTCTCCAGACTCTATTTCCGCTCTTCTTCTGCCCCCCTACTCTTTCTACTTTCTTATGCAAAGATATTTATGTTTCACTTTTTGCCTTCTAAAAAAGGGAGGAAGGAAGGAAGGAAGGAAGGAAGGAAGGAAGGAAGGAAGGAAGGAAGGAAGCCCAACTAGCATGACCTACATCTGCATATTGAAAACCTTATTAAGATGCTCTGCAAACACAGGACCATTGATTTTGAGCTTCTCCACTTTTTAACAGAAGAAAACAGCAAACTTTTAAAAATTACCAGGTTATATTTCTTTTGTATCAGCATAATAAAATTGGAGGCTTATATAGCATAGCCTAGGACAAACAAGTTCCAAGAACTGTAGAATCAACCGCAGATACTGATTGTAGGAGCGTTACATTTATTTCTGTCACTCAAAAACCATTATGGTGAATCTAACTCAAAAACCCATAGTACTATCTCACCAAACCTCTTTTTTTTTTTTTAAAGATTTTTATTTATTTATTTGAGAGACAGAGAGATTGAGAGAGAGAACACGGTGGGGGGAGGAACAGAGGGAGAAGCAGACTCTCAGCTGAGCAGGGAACCCGATGTGGGGCTTGATCCCAGGACTCGAGGATCACGACCTGAGCCAAAGGCAGACACTTAACTGACTGAGCCACTCAGGGGCCCCATAAACCTCTTTTTCTTCTCTTCACATCTATTATATTCAGAAATGTGCTTGGGTCTTTCACTATTTAAACTTCAAGATCTCTCCCAAAAGCCCCATTCCTGGTAAACATCCTGACACTTTCTTTCCCCTTTTCTTTTCTCTGCGTCTCCAGTTCTGCTCTTCTATCTCTTCTTCCAGATACGGATCATGGGCCCAAAGAAACTGGACAGGGACAAGGGAAAGATGTTGACAACCATTGCCCACCCTTGAAACAGGTAGTCACAAGCTGGAAATACCTCAGTCTAATACTGATGGTATGCAGAACCGCCTAAGAAAGTGGCAGGTGTGTAGAAGGAAAGCAAAGGATGAACAGAAACCTACTGGTAAAGAGAAAAGGACAGAGGACCAAGAAGTATTCATGGCCAGCAGTCACATCAGAGCAAACATGTAAACAGTAGTAGTCCAACTTAAGCCATAAGAAATTCAAGGGATAGCACAGGCAGCAAGAGCATTTTGAATTGCTGTCCTGTTCTTGATGTTGGGTTTGGTAATCAAAAAATCAAAAAACAAAACAAATCTAAGAGGATGCTGGTAGAAATTTTCCTGCTACTTAGGAATTCACGAAGAGCTACATTCTAAAGAGACCGGTGATGGGTACTAAGGAGGGCACGTATTGCATGGTGCACTGGGTGTTATACACAACTAATGAATCATTGAACTTTACATCGGAAACCGGGGATGTACTGTATGGGCTAGCATAATATAATAAAAAATCATAAATAAAAAAAAAATAAAAAGAGCAGTCAGCAGTGAGCTGTTATGTCCCACTCATCACCACCAGAACCACAATAAGAGAAGAACCAGTGCTACCAAAATCAACTACTGCCCTGTCCTCCCTCACCTCATCCATAAATACATAAGGAGGAATGTAAAGGGGAAATGAGAAGTGAAGTCTGGGTAGAAGTTTTTAGCCTACTACAGAATGCAGTAATCATGGTTAGAGGCCAAGAGGTGAGAGCCTCCAAGAGAACCATTTTTATAGTCTGTGGGGAGGGACCTATGAGGAAGGGTCCAATGGAATGTTTGTGGACATACTCTTGGGGCTGCCCTCAGAGTAAAGGAGATTAGGAGGGGGCAGTCCTTAAAAGAACATGTCAGATTCCCAAATTTGTGAGCTGTACCTTTCCATAGACAATGGAGCGTCCATCTCTGGAAATTTCTAAAGAGAGAAAGCTTGAGAGACTATGGACTCTGAGAAACAAACTGAGGGCTTCGGAGGAGAGGGGGTGGGGGAATGGGATAGGCTGGTGATGGGTAGTAAGGAGGGCACGTATTGCATGGTGCACTGGGTGTTATATGCAACTAATGAATCATTGAACTTTACATCGGAAACCGGGGATGTACTGTATGGTGGCTAGCATAATATAATAAAAAATCATAAATAAAAAAAAAATAAAAAGAGCAGTCAGCAGTGAGCTGTTATGTCCCACTCATCACCACCAGAACCACAATAAGAGAAGAACCAGTGCTACCAAAATCAACTACTGCCCTGTCCTCCCTCACCTCATCCATAAATACATAAGGAGGAATGTAAAGGGGAAATGAGAAGTGAAGTCTGGGTAGAAGTTTTTAGCCTACTACAGAATGCAGTAATCATGGTTAGAGGCCAAGAGGTGAGAGCCTCCAAGAGAACCATTTTTATAGTCTGTGGGGAGGGACCTATAAGAAAGGGTCCAACGGAATGTTTGTGGACATACTCTTGGGGCTGCCCTCAGAGTAAAGGAGATTAGGAGGGGGCAGTCCTTAAAAGAACATGTCAGATTCCCAAATTTGTGAGCTGTACCTTTCCATAGACAATGGAGCGTCCATCTCTGGAAATTTCTAAAGAGAGAAAGCTTGAGAGACTATGGACTCTGAGAAACAAACTGAGGGCTTCGGAGGAGAGGGGGTGGGGGAATGGGATAGGCTGGTGATGGGTAGTAAGGAGGGCACGTATTGCATGGTGCACTGGGTGTTATATGCAACTAATGAATCATCGAAACTTTACATCAAAAACCAGGGATGTACTGTATGGTGACTAACATAATATAATAAAAAAAATTAAAAAAAAAAAAGAGAGTAAGCTTGCTACAGTAGCCTGGGGGAGAAGAGCAAGACGTGGTGTGACAATGGTGGCCTGTGAAGAATCATGAACCTCATTCCACTTTTCTTTCTTTTTTTTTTTTTAAGATTTTATTATTTATTTGACAGAGCGAGAGAGCACAAACAAGCAGGGGGAACAGGGGGAACAGTAGAGGGAGAGGGAGAAGCAGGCTCCCCCTTGAGCAGGGAACCCGATGCGGGGCCTGATCCCAGGACCCTGAGATCATGCCCCGAGCCAAAGGCAGACGCTTAACCATCTGAGCCACACAGGTGCCCTCATTCCATTTTTCTGCAACAAAGGTCAACAGGTGCAATGGTTTCACATCAATTAGAGGAGCCTGGAGAATTGAATCCAATAGACCAAGCACATTACACCGACATTTTCAAATGCTTCTTTTCTAGAGTTTTATAAGCTCTATTTTTCTTCTTTCTCTTTCATATGACTCCGATGCCTCCATTTAATGGTTAGGTTGTCCATTAGGTGTCCCACCATAGCAATCTTACATTTTGCTTCTTGAGATCACAGATGCAAAACCAGCCCCCAAAATATGTCCACTTGTATCCAATTCCACCCTGGCCCGAACCATCACTAGCTCCCACCTGCAGACCTGCAACAGTCTCCAAAGTGTCTTTCTGCTTCTAGCCTTGCCTACTCTCCTCTACCCCTCAACATGTTGCAATAAAAGTAATTTCCTAACAACATGAAATGGGTCCTGGCCTTGCTTTGGACACAGAATAAAATCCACACTCCTCACCTTGCCTTAGAATACCCATCATGATCTAGCTTCTGCCTCCCCCTCTGACCTCACCTTCTTGACCAAAGAGCTTACTGGTTGACCCTCTGACCCTTCCTGAGCCACTGCCCCATTTTGATCTATGTTCCAGCTACCACAACCTTCTTTGAATTGCTATCAAACATGAAACTCCTACCTCAGAGCCTTTATTTAGTCCATTTCTTCTTTCTTCCATTCTCTCTCCCCCCTCCATGACTAACCCCTCTTTTGGAAGGTCTTAGCTAAGGATCATCTCCTCAGAGTGTCCTTGACCTCTCAATCTACAGTAAGATCCTCCTGCTATTCTCCACCATAACATTATGGAGGTAGTAGAGAGAGGAGTTGTTCATATCATTGATCATAATTTTTAATTGAATATTAGAATATATATTTACTTTCTCAGCTTTTATTTCTCACCTTTACTATTTAATATTATATATTAAATTTAAGATTGTTGAGAATTTGAAAACACAGGAAAAAGAATCAGATGGACTGACTGACTGAAGTTGAGAGGTCTCTGAGAAAGAGGAGGGACAGTTCTTCAACATGAGTAAAGGAAAAGGAAAACAAAAAATAATTATTTAGATGTAAATATGCCTTTCAGTGAGGGTGTTGGGGAAATGGAAGAGAATATTATGGAGAATTCCCATCTGATAACCCCTATCTCTTCAGTAAAGGAGGACACAAGAATGAGCATCAAAACAGCAAAGCACTGGGCTTCAGAAGGATGAAGAAGGTCAAAAGAGCTGCTGAAGCAAATGGGAAAGAAAGTTGATTAGGGACATTCAAAATGGATTTGTAGTGCCTTCAAATCAAGTCTTCATTTAGTTATCCATTCAATAAATATGTATAGAGTTGCAACTCAATACCAAGTACTACACTTGTTTTTAATGTCACGAAGACAAATAAGCACCAAGTTGTGTAAAATCCTCTGGATCTGAACTAGAGAATGCCAACTGTGTAGCAGCCATAGTGTCCAAACACCCAGCTGCTTCACTTTGCTCCCCGTGGCTCTGGTTGGAAATGAAGCACAAGTCACTGACCTCCCCTTGCTCAGGGTGAGCCTTATATTTCATAAAAGTATCATGCCAAGACTTACTGTATGGAATTCACAAATCCTTCATTGTATGAGCTTGTGATATTTGAATATTTTGTAAAACATCCCCATTGCTCTGTTATAGACCTACTTCTCCCACCATCTCCATGAGACATGGGGTCTTTAGATACATGTCATTCAAGGAAGAGGAAAAACTTAGGTTAGCCCATAATTTTCTAAGAGAGAGATCAAACCAAACTATGATAGCAATACTTAGTTCATAAAAGTAAAATATAATTACATATATTATACTTCAATATGATTTTTTTAAAATGAGTAATACTGATACAAGTCTTTCTGTAATAAGGGCACCACTTTACCTTTTCAACCAATCTCAGCTTTGCTGCAGCCCAGGTTAACTTCTCCCAGACTCCTGAACAAGCCAAACCATTCCTATGACTGAGGCCATATGATGTCAGCTTGGAATTCTCTCTTCCTTCCTCTTCTTTGCAAAACCTAATTTTTTCAGATTCTAAACAATTCTAGATTATCTAAGAATCCTAGAATATCTGAAATTGTTTGATATCTCTTTTAATAATTAAATTTTAAATTAATGGTCCTGCATTAAAAGACAAACTCCCACCCCTCTTCCCCAACATAATAAATCCGACATAAACAATTAAAAATACACAATCCCTTGAAAATTTAAAGCTGCAGTAAATAGTCTAGATAAATAGTCTCAGATTGAGTTTTAAAAAAATGCAATAGAATTCAGAAGACTGAAGGCACCTAAAGTTTAAAAAGTGGGTATGTGTTTAGATCTTATGGATAGTAATTAAGTAAATATTAGAATGATGTTACTAAGTTTAATAAAAGCTTATGAAAACCCATCAAAAAGGCCACACCAACATTCAGAAATAGCTGGGGCTCTGTTGACTCAGATGGCTTATTCCATCTCTCAGGAATGCAAGTCTTTAATGGCAGCATGAGAGATGAGGTGATCTACCCATAAACACAGGGCTCTGATTCAGCCTGAATGCTGGTGATTTTAATGCCAGACACATCCACTTTCAGCTGGAGGGTATTTGTTGAGAGCTGCCGTGGAGAGTGCCCACACTTAGAAAAAATGCACACCCTTAGCAACCACTAATGAATAAAATACAAATCTACTGATCAGGATTTGGACGTTGCAAAAAACAATACAACCAGGTACTTGGTAGTAATTCCAAGGTATACCAAAAAAACAAACAAACAAACAAAAAAAACCCCAAAAAACAAAATCTAGTAATACAGGTTGGATTCAACAGGTGTTACCCAAGGTACCCTTCCTTTGTGATTCTTGGGAATTTTGCCCAAATAAGCTCTGAAAGCATGAATCTTATTTTTTAAAATTCCCAAACTGTCTGCTTCACACCATGTGAACAGCATTTAGTAGTGGGAATTTCTTTGAGTTGGTATATCGAATCCTATGGTGTACCAATTGAAATTTGTCTGTGGAAAGATTTCCACCTGTGAGAAACAGATATAGGAAAATGAGAAACCAGCAACAAGCTGGTATCTTTCCCAATATTTCTAACTACTTCCACCCGCTTAGTCACCCTAGATATTGGCCCGAATAACTAACTATTTCATGGAGATAACTGGAACTGAGACTAAAGAAAAACTCCAGGAAAGCAGCTTGTCCTTAAATTATAATCAGAAGTCCTGGTTTCTACTTCCATTTCTACCAATTACGATGCCCATGAGGGGAGGGTAAATCAAGTAACCAACTGGAATCTCATTTTCATGACTGGTGAGGCAGGGACTCACATGCTTGCTTTGTTATAACTTATCCAACATTTGCTGGGTAGTTACTATGCACGAGAGAGAGCAGTGGATGGTATGTAAGGTATAGTCACTATTTCCAGGCAGCTTGTCATTTATTTAGAAAAGAAGACAAACATCCAAACATACAAATAATATGTAACTACATTTTTCTTAAATTTCGTTAAAGAAAAACTAAGGAGTACAAATAACAACAACAACAGGGAGATGTAGTTTAATCTGGGAAGTCAAAGAACATCTCCTTAGGGAACAATATTTAAGAAAAAAGGGTGGGAAGGTAGGGGTTGGAGAGAACATTCCAAGACAAAGGGAAAACATGTGCAAAGGCCCCAAGGCAAGGAAGAGTTTGACAGGGTCCAAGAACAGCAAAAGATTCATGTGGCTACACCAAGGGGGAGAGTGGCAGGAGATAAGGCTTATAGTGTTGTTACAAGAATCAAAGGGAAATGTGTGCGAACATGCTTTGCAGAGTACAAAGCCCTGTACCACTGTGAGAATGAACACAGTCATCAGTGTTTCAAGAGTCCTGCCCTCAGCCCCAGAAGCAGTGGGCCAAAACTTGAATACAAGTTTTACTTCTTCCACCTTTCCTAAATTTCTCTCTCATCTTGGCCATCAACCAAAGTGTAAGAAGATTTTCAATTTTCACTGCTATTGTAAGTCTTAATATAAGACCTAATTATCCTTTTCTTCATGTACCCAACTGGGCTTCTTTAGAGCCAGAAGATGAAATTACAGAAGCCCTTTTATGTTGAGGCAACCGAAAGCAGAAAACTTAAAAAGCCAGGATTCCTTTACATATCCATTTGTCTTACATAATACCATACCAAAAAAAAAACAAAAAAAGAAAAAAAAAATGGAGAAGAGCTGGACATTCCCTCTACCCATTGTCTCTATCTCTGCACTGATTTTCCAATGGAATTTAAATGATGGAATGTGGGAGGAAGAATGGTTGGGCTCATCCAACAAACTCATTCGTTCATTCATTTATTCCAACAGCCAGTATTTATTGAGTATCTATCAATCTCTGTAATATTAAGTATGAGGATTCCAGATATTGATTTTTATCACAGTGATTTAGTTTCACAATTATCCAGAGAAATAAAGGACCTGGGGGCAGATTCCTATTTAAATTATGACCTTATCTCCTTTATCTCAATGCATTGTTAATTCAGAAGGATGATGTAGATTCCAGCTTCCTGGACAAGGCATCAGAAAGGGACTCTGACAAAACGAAGGCTTAAAAGCCAAGGGTTAAGAATGGAAAGGGGGGTGGGTGGACAGTGGGAGGGAGAAGAAGCCAGAGGGGAGCAACGGGACCTCAGTGTGGGGTAAGGGGTATGGTAGAGACTGATGAGCACACAGGATATACTTATGGCAATGTACGTGGACCGTGTGCTTGAATGTGAGCTCACTTCTCTTCTCCGAAGAGTGTATCAGGAGACAGCTTTGCTTGGAAGAGATTCTTAAACCAAAGTCATCAATAAAGCTTGTGCCTACTTCAATAAGTGCTGTCTCCAGACCATTTTGTCTTCTGTCTCCCATACACTAAATACCTTGGGAAAACTGAGCTGACAGTGATGCATAGTAAGATATCAGGCAATTGCTGCAATGAAAAACAGAATGAAAGGATTGTTTCTGCAAAGTTCCACATTAAGAAAAGATAAAGAATGAAGTAGAAAGGAATTGCCATTAATGTGGTTGAGGGAAACTGGGAATGAAACACTGGTCCTAGAGGATAAACATGAAATCATGTGGATATATTTAGCTGTTGATGGTTCATCTGACTTTTAATTGAACTGTCTAGAAACCAACAAGAAGCACAGAGATTTAGAAGAGCTAACATATCACAAAAAAGAAGAAACTCTTCAGAAATTTAGAAAGATTTCTCCTTGCAAGGCATCGTGGCACTCTATCACCCTTTTAGGGTCTGTACACATATGAGACTGGAATTAATGGGGGGAAGAGTTATTAGACACAGAATCATGCATTTTTTGTTTTGCTTTTTTTTTTCCCAGAAAGACAAACAAACAAGAAAGTGAAACATGGCAACAGGAAAACTGTTCAAGAGGAATGTCAAGAGCTAAGCTAGTTAGAAGTTTGCTCTTAAGAGGGGATAGTCTCATATTCCACCCATTATCAGAAAAGAAAATTGACATAGAATAGATAGTAAAAATTTAAAGACGACACAGGAAGTCTATTAGAAATGAACACCAACCGGTTAAGATACTTTACAGAGCTCCTTTCTTGAATGCAGTGGGAGAAACAGTAAGTCTTTCTGATTTCTCCCTTGCTTTGCTGTTTTTGACATATCAATGATCAGTTACTCTCTTTTTAGTTATACAGCCACTGTAAATAGGGCTGAGAGCCCAGACAGAACTCTACTACAGTCCTTGCACTATCTGTTCCAAGTTATAATTTTGACTCTTCCAAGTTTAAAAAATTAGATTAAATGTTCCCTGAAAACAACCACCATCAGCATTACTACCACAACCACCGTTCGTGCCAAAAATGCTTTCAGTAAAATTTACCAAGGCAGTGTTAAAATGAGATTAAATCAATGTGAAAGACCCAAGTCCTTGCCACTAGAAGGGAACTGACCCTGTCAGTCTCCTTTGGACACACATTAAATATTTATCTAATTAGAAAAGCCAAATGTTAGGGGGAAAAAGGTCCATTTGTAGAAGTAGCAGAATTTCAAAGGACAAACTTCTTCATATTTAAAGGCTCATTTTTATCCCATCAGCTAACAGACTTCAGAAATCACTGTCAGGCATATCTATAAAGCAATTTCAAGGGCTAGTTCTAGGTTGTCATGGGTTGTGGATAGAAGAAAAATCACTTACCAACACATACAAATGGTGTCCTTATACAAAACCTGTAATAGGCATGCAACTTTGCTAAAGGTATCTACTCACTGATTAGATATATTTAGATCACAGAAAGCTTATGTGACAATTTCCCTACAATCTTTGAATTGCTTATTCAGCTCAGTATCATAACTGAGACAAAGGTTTTTTTTAAAATTTAGTAGTAAATTATTAATGATGAAATATAATCCTGGCTTTTTCATCAAAACCTACCTTCTCTAATCAAAAAGCTCATGTTCATAACCCAGTTCCAGGCTTTATTCTCTCTGATTCAGACCATCTAAACCAACCTCTCAATTGATCTCTTNGTGTGACAATTTCCCTACAATCTTTGAATTGCTTATTCAACTCAGTATCATAACTGAGACAAAGGTTTTTTTAAAATTTAGTAGTAACTTATTAATGATGAAATATAATCCTGGCTTTTTCATCAAAACCTACCTTCTCTAATCAAAAAGCTCAGGTTCATAACCCAGTTCCAGGCTTTATTCTCTCTGATTCAGACCATCTAAACCAACCTCTCAATTGATCTCTTTTCCTTTTTTTTTTTTTTAAGATTTTATTTATTTATTTGACAGAGAGACAGCCAGTGAGAGAGGGAACACAAGCGGGGGGGTGGGAGAGGAAGAAGCAGGCTCATAACTGAGGAGGCCTGATGTGGGGCTCGATCCCATAACTCCAGGATCACATCCTGAGCTGAAGGCAGACGCCAACGACTGCACCACCCAGGCGCCCCTGATCTCTTTTCCTTTAGCCTCTCTTTGCTTAATCCGTCTTCCACACTGTCAGGATATCTATCATCCTAAAAAACAAACTGAAGAATTTTGTTCCTCCCTATTCATACTAGAGCATAAAATCCAACTGCTCAGCATGATATTCCTACTGCAAATCTGCCCCAACCTGCCTCACCCTCCCACTACCATTTCTTGTCTCTTGCCACTCAACCCTCTTAAGAACTGCATTCACCTCCAAATGATCACACCTTTCTTTGCTCTTGCCTTCCCTCTGCCTGTAACCTTCTTCCCCTCACCTACACCTGTCAAAACCCTACTCCAGGAGCAAAATCTCTGAACCACCTCTCCCATCCTCAAAACTTTAAAATGCCATTCCTTTTTGTATACTTTGTCTTTAAATGGGGTTTTGTAGCTGTTGGGGGACATGCCAGGTAGACCTTTATTCTCAGCGTGCCATGTAACTAGAAGTTCCAAAGCATTTTCTGCAGCCTCACTTAAGGTGCATTATGTCGGGTTTTTATATTGCTCGATCTCCCATTTGTTCCCCAGGGAAGCTTTCTGATCCTTGAGATTTAATTCATCATTTCTGTGTCAACCCCAGTACTTGATAAAGGTTAAGCACTCAAGAGCTTTTGGACTGTATTGATATACAAACATCTGCATTGGCAGGATGGCCAAATTCAAGCTCATTCACAGTCAAAGGAGGTTCTCAATGAACAGTTTTTGAACACTGTCCAGTCTAGGCATTTTTAAACTTTTTCTGTTTTCTGCTTTGTTTTGTTTTTTAGTGGGCCAATCCTGTTTTCAACAGGAAAGCCTAAGATGTAGAACAGATAACCCCATTCATGTTAAAACTTGAGGGAGTCTATCCACATCTTCCTACTCCCATGCCCAGCCATTAAAGGGAGTCTAAAGAACACAGCTTAAAATTCACTTCACAAAAGTAAAATAATAATAATAATAATACAAGGGAAGAAGATATTCACCCAAAATTCTAATACACAGACCTTTTAACTATTTCTAAGTTTTATCTAAAGCAGACATTTCATACTATATATTGCCAAGTGAAACGAATTCTTAGACTAGGAGAACTATCTTATGGTATTCAGGAAAGTTTAGATGGTTTCTAGTAACAGCCAGCCCTTAATATTCCTATTTTAAAAATAATTCTAGAAAGTAATCTCCTTAAAGGCAATGTGCTGCAGTGTTTTTGTGCCCAGCTCTACAGCCAGGTTCACTTTTAGCTACACCACTTACTAGCTGTATGATGAGTTACTCAAGCTCCCTTCTTAGGATCTCCTCATTTATAAAAGCAGAAAAACACAGTACCTATTTCGCAGGGTTTTGGTAAGTATTCAATGAAGTAATGCAAGTATTAACTTACAACAGTTACCATATATAGTAAATGTTCAGTTAGTATGCTGGGCTTTGTTAAGCTCCATGATGCAAAAGGCAAATAAAGAGTATAAAGGGTGTCACTGGCTGGATTCAGTGTTTTACAAATGTAAAATCATGTGCCCATTGAGATTCTAAGTATGTGCATGCTGCTAAAAGTTTGCATTGTCCATTTTGTTAATCAAAGGAATTTGCCAACTGATTTAGCTATCCTCTTTTCCTTTCCAGTAAAATATCCAATAATAATACAAAGCGTCAATGCACGTAGGTACACATTTATAATGTTCCCAGTTGATAAGTCTTGCTAAGTAACAACACAGTTAGCCAAAGGTTAACTGAAGGCTTCTGTTCACTAGCCATCTGGATTTCTGTTAGGGAACATCACTCAACTTCAGGTAAAGCCACCCTGCCGATTCCACGGCAATAGCTATGCTGATTTTCAGCACTCCAAAAGCAATCCTGGAACTCAGTGGAGCAAATGTCTGTCAGAGAAAAGTAGGAAGTTCAGAGAAGAGCCTGAAATGGGGAAAAGAGAAACCTATTCCAAATAGTCTGAAAATAAAACATCCTGCTGATGTTGTCATTGTGAGGACAAATAAGGGTTGTCTCAGAGCTCCCTATTTAATGATGTCACTGGACTGGAAAAGCAAAGTGCAAACCTGGATAATAAAACAAAGGGAAGCTATCAGATGGTAGTCACACATTTCAGAAACTCTGTTTGATAGTCAGCTGGGCTGTAAAATGCTTCTGCACAGCTGATGGACAGCCCTTCCTGCCTCTGATGCCCAGACTCACCACAGAAGCTCAGCACAGTCCTGGGAGTGTGGGAAACTGGAACAGGTTGCCTGTCTCGGATACCATTCCGGTACCCAAACCACTGTGGACGAAGCTTGGAATCAGAGCAAGGAAGTCTCTCTTCCCGCAAGAATTAATACAGCCAGAGGCTCACACCAGTCAGAGAGGCCCACAAACCAATGGTTTACAAATTGCAAAATGCAAAGAACTTGTCTTCAAAGTTCGTTAAAGTTGGGGCGCCTAGGTGGCACCATTGCTTAAAGCCACCAACTCTTGGTTTCCTCGGGTCGTGATCTCAGGGTCATGAGATGGAGTCCTGTGATGGGCTCTGCACTGGGCGTGCAGTCTGCTTTAGATTCTCTCTCCCTCTGCCCCGCCCCCTCCCCCTCCCCCCCGGCTGCTTGCACGCATGCTTTTTCTCAAAAAATTAATAAATAAATCTTTTTTAAAAAAAGAAGTTTGTTAAAGTTTATGAATACCAACTATAATAAAGAAGGTGACTCTGTTTTTTAATGTTTTCCCCCTTGACAACTTTTAGATCCCCATCCCTTCCCTGTGTGCTCCACATTTGGGCAACCAAGTTTAGAGCAACCATGTATGCCATGCATTCTTTGGTACCAGAGGGAAGTTCAAGTCGTTCAAACTCCTAACCTATTCATGCTTCAAACTCTCCCCAGGGCACTCCACAGCCACTATAAGGGCCAAATCCACTCTTCTGCTTGGCTCTTATTCTCGTCTAGACCTAACCTGAGGCCTTCTCCTTGGAGAATCTTTCTGCTGTTTACTATGTGAATAATATACTTTATTTCAAATCCATTGGTGCTATGTGTACTTCATCCTAGAATCTATAATACTGTCCAGCGGAGGACTGTAGGTGCCCAAATAAAACACTGGACCAAATTCCAAAATCCTGATTCAGTAAATGGTGGGCATGCAAGACTGGGTACAAGGCCAGTAACACACAGTTTAAGCAAGCTTTCCAGATGAGTGTGGCAGGCAAGTCACAGACTACTTGAACTCTCCCAATTCTCCTTTCAGGCTCCTATACAAAGCTGCATTACTGCCCTTACCCTTCCATCCAGCTATTCCAGATTTTATGGTACACTCTTGTGACTCCTCTGACTTCACTACTCATCAATCCTCTAGTAGTTCTTCTTCTACCAGACAGTCTCTAAATAAGGTGAGGCAGGAAAGGAAGCAGGCTAGAAAGAATCACAATGTGTACTGCTCTGGTCTGGGCTCAGTTCCCTACAGGCACTGTTTCCTTCAAGATATTTCTTCATGGATTCATTTCCAGGTTAAATGCCATAAAGACATTATTATTTTTAGCAAATATTTTAGAAGATTGCTACATGATAACAATTTTCCCGGTTTAGTAGAAATATAGCAAAATGACTGGACTGGACAGAAGGCTATGTCACCCAGTGAACTACAAGATGGCGGCTTCCCTACCAATGCCAATACCACAATGTTGGCCTTTTTCATAAGCTCATTTTCCAGAGTGGGAGTGAAAATAGGGAGGGTCACAAGATGGAGATAGGGGTCCAAGGTACTTGGGAAGGAATGCAATAGTGGAATTAGACAGTACGTATCAGCTCCAGATCTCAGCTCTGGAGCATTCTTCCTATTTCTGTCAGACCACACTATCACGCTAGGGCTGTGAAACGTGGAGAGAATACAGAAAGTTAATGGTACCCTCAAGGATTTTCAGCTTTCGAAGCACAAGAAGACACTAGACGGTGATGCTCCCTGAGTAGCAGTAGTGGACACCAAATACTTCAAGTGACTTTGTTGGCGATGGACACTAACAAGGCCGCCAGACACAAAGTATGTGAAGAGACACATCCATGGGCATATTGGAGACTCATGCCGACATCCTCTGATAGCAATGGGAGCACCAAGCTAGTGACATAAACACCAAGATGCTAACAGACTGTGTGAATGTTAACGGTTTCATTTGCATATTTTCATCAATCATGAGAGCTATGCAATGAAAATAAAACTAGTAAGTACTCTGTGAAAAACTCATCTCACTTGAAGAAAAAGTTCCTCAATCTCAGCCGTATCAATGTTTCACTTTTATCAAAAGTTGGCCTGAAGCCATTGATAATAGTAGGAATGCTCTAAGGTGCACACTGAACACCTATTCCCATCCCATCTCAAAGTTTAACCTTTTGAGGGAACCAGAGAGTGCCAACATGGACTAACTCATGCTCACTCCCCCCCCACGAGATGACTCCCTAGAGAGCTACTTTGTCACCCTCAGTTTTCCTTAATCAAGTGCAAATGGAGACAATGACAATGTGCCTACAAAAATGGTGATCACTGACCCTCATAAAAAACTTTGCAATAAATTCATCTTGGAGTATAAAACAATGGTAGGAGATAAGTAAGTTTACTAAAAACACCTATGCGTCACATCTTTTTTGGTTTTATTTTATTCTTTGCCAGACGTTCATAAGTATTGTTATGGTCATTTTACAGATAACTAGAGAACAGCTCAGGTAAGTTACAATCCATCCAAAGTACACTTTCAGTGAAAGGCAGGATATAGATCGGAACCCACTTTGGTCTGCCCTCATAGTTCATTCTATTCTCCCATTGCCTCTCTTGACAAAAGTTTAATTTCTCCTTTATAGATTTTGAAAATGATGGGAGCCTACTGCATTTCCCTTTTTCTATGTCTTCTAGGAATTTTTTGCTCAAATGCCATAGCTACTGGGTTCTAATATTGTTTAATCTTACTTTAATTTTGTTTTAAGTAGGCTCCATGCGCAGTGTGGAACCCAATGCAGGGCTTAAACTCACACCCCTGAGAACAAGACCTGAGCCAAGATCAAGAGCTGGATGTTTAACCAACTGAGTGTCCCAGGAGCCCCTGTTTCATCTTAATTTATTAGCTAAATTGTTCTCGTAGCTTCTTACATAGAGTTGCTAAGATCTTTTGGAAAGTAGGGGGACTTAAATAATCAACAATCTGGTAAGCATTTATTCAGATACACTATTTTTTAACCACGTGATTCAAACTACAACATAGAGCTTTATATCTAATAGTTTGTGAAGTTCCTTTAACACTGGAATTTTTAATATACCTTTTACCTTTGCCATCTTTATCCGTCTTTACTAAGAATGATACCACATATGCAACTTAATGGAGCATTTAAAAAAAAAATCTAGAGGAATAACCAGACATGGAGACCAGTCAGAAGTCACCTCAAACCCACATAAGTGCTCACTCACAAAAATTTACCCAGAAACCCTGCTTGGTGCCCTAGTTATCAGGCAGTTATCCTTCAGGAGGAGAAAATAGAATGTTTTCCATCAGATTGCAATTTTCATTGCATCATATTCTGAAATAGGGCCACGTACAATACAAAGGACATCTGCGTTGGCAGTTGTGAAACACACAGAATTTCGTAGGCAGTCATTGGGAGTTCTGTGCCACAGGAGCTCAGCTGAGTAATGGCCAATGCCGGGGTATGCAGCACCTACACTTGTTCAGCTGAGAAATGAGGTCAGGAACAGTTATGCTAGCCTGTCGATAGAGCTGGACAAACCAGTCTTAAACACCAAAGAACTACAATCTAGGAACTTGGACCTAGTGATTTTTGAATATTAGCTGTTGCCTATAAGAACTGAGTCACGCTGAAAAGATGTCCAAAAAGTACATTGTCTAAACGGGGCTTAAACCTTAAATGCCATAAAAAATTTGGCAAGGTTCATCTGATCCAAAGACTACAGTCTTAATTACACATGCGTTAAAGAGATTTCATCAGCATCCATAAGGATTAGTTGTTCTAATAGCTACAAAAGCTAAGATGACATTTTGGAAATTAGCCTTGTAGGGAAAGGGCTCCATGTGTAAGACTTAAGTGGGTGTTACCCAAAAGGATCTTTTAGGAGATGAAGCAGGATGACATTTTATTTTTTATTTTAAATTTTTTTTCATGAACCAGGACCCTTCAAAGCAGAAAAAGGATCCATCTGATTGAAATAAACTTTAATATTTAAAGCCTTGGTGTTTTGGAGCACCTGGGTGGCTCAGTCGGTTAAGCATCTGCCTTTGGCTCAGGTCATGATCTCAGGTTCCTGGAATTGAGCCCCACATGGGCCCCCTGATCAGCAGGGAGTCTGCTTCTCCCTCTCCCTCTGCCTCTCCCTCTGCTTGTGCTCTCGCGCTCTCCCTCTCTCAAATAAATAAATAAAATCTTGAGAAACAAACAAAACAAAACAAAAAAAGCCTTTGTGTTTTAAAAACCAAATTACATCTCAATCTAATACAAGCAATTACAAAGCACAAACAATTCTTTTAAAGATAGAGGTTGTTATCTGGTATAGGTTAAGTATGAAATAATTTTTTTTTATTTATGAATTTTTGATTTCAGTAAACATGTATCCCTTTCTCTTTTTTTAATTTAAAGATTTTATTTATTTTAGAGAGAGAGAACAGGCGCAAGCAGGGGGAGGGTGAGGGACAAGCAGATTCTGTGCTGAGTGCAGAGCCCAGTGAAAGGCTCAATCCCAGGACCCTGAGATCCTGACCTGAGCCCAAATCAAGAGTCAGATGTTTAACACACTGAGCCACACAGGCACCCCAACATGTATTCCTTTCTTGAACAAGAGTTTTGCTTGGAAAATACAAGTTCAAAACCCTTTTCTTCATTATTCTAAATTAAGATATGTCAAGGGTAGAAATTTCAGAAAAAGCAAAAAAGATAAAAATAATACTACAACTAAAAAAAATAAAATAAAATAAAAGCTAGGAAAAGAAAGAGGAAAGTGAATCCACAGGTTTATGTTATGAAACCACAGACACAACTGGGGGGCACATAACTTGGGGACAACATAGTAGCTTCTGGATTCTCTCTCCACATATGTACCTTGCTCCCTGTGTCAGCTTTTGTCCCTCAGCCTGACTCTGTTTAAGCCACATCTGGGGGCAGCTCAGAGGTTACAACCTAAGAGCCTGTAGCCAGAGAAGACAGGAAGCCTTCGTCTCTAACTCTCATTAAGACAAATGTCAGGGAAGGATCCTGGGCAACTCAGTTTGGATCCCATACTCAGGCCTGGACCAAAGGACATGTATATGTTTTATGGAACAGCCAGGATCATAGGTCTCCCTGTGACCAGGGAAAGAGCTAATTCTAATTAGCAGCTACCATCAGAACCACATGATCAGAAGTGAAAGGAAGTGCTTCAGAGCTGGCAAAACAATAAATATTCACTCCCCAAAATATTCACAATTTACATTGCAATTACCCCAAATGCATCTTTTTTATTTCAGTCTACATCGTACACAAACACACACACACACGTTTTATCCTAAAAAGTACACTTTGTATTTCTGCAATTTTAAGACAATTTTTAAAACTGCACACGTTTAGTACAAAATAAGTTGTGAAACACTGTGCTGGCAATTTCTCAAAGACACAATAGAAATACTTTTACATAAGTGGCTTTTCCTTTGGGTCCAGAATCACTGGACTTGAAAATTCAGGATTTCATTCAAAGGAGGAGAATGTGAATTTGGGACACAGAAGAGAGGCTGTAACAATTGTCTTTGCAAACATTAGGGAAAAGGTATATTTTTGGCAAAAAAGAACATATCTTCAAAATCTGCTTTGAAAATATTTTGGAAAAGATGATATTCTATAACATTCCAAACTTAATTCTAAGCTGAGGAGATTTAAAAAAAAAAAATGGAGGACTCAGTAAATCCAATTTAGGCTGTGTTGAAAGATGTCAAATTAAGAGCTCATGCATTGGCTGTCATAATCTTCCAGGTGGGTCAGATTGCTTACAGCAACCACACGGACTCTGACCAAGTCGTGCTCTGGAAAGCAAGATTCTGATTTCAACAGGAAGTGTATTCTAAACTTCAGGGCAGAAGTAGGCATCAGTAAAAAAATCTTTCTAAGCCAAGGGTATACCTTCAAGCCAGAGGTCAAGAAAGTGCACTGAATTAAAGTCAAATAGGGTACTTGTAATTAGGAACAGCTCAGACTCTAAAGATCAATGCATAAAGCAGCAAGGAGGACAGCAGAACAGACCCTGCTCCTGGGGAGCAAGAACGGAGAGTACCTTGCTTGGAATGTCTACTCATGCAATAGTAGAGATGAGCAAGTCACCATATGCATTATGCAATTAAAGAGTATTTATTCGAAACAAGTACAAACCTGATGTAAAATTTCCTTTAGTTGAAAAGCTAAAGTACCTTCTAGGGGTTTTCTCATATCTGTTTTCTGTATTGTGATAGAAGTCTTGTGTTTGTGTATGGACCAAGGCAACAGGGAAACTGGGAAGGAAGGCAGGGCACCAAATGGCAAATAGGGATTAAACAATAACAACAAAAATTCTGGCCTCTAGCCACTTGCACCTGGTAGAGAGTGTCAAGAAAGACCACAGATTTATGCCTCAGGCTTTGCAAGTTTTAAAAATTCTATTAATTCTTTCAACAAATATTTATTAAGTATCCATTACCTGTCAGACAATTTGCTAGGAGGTAGGGATGCAAAGATGGAGAAGACACAGTCTCTTTCCTTATGGAAATTACATGTCAGAGTGAGGACAGTAAGTAAAATTTACTTTATGAGCAAAGGTCTAACCGAGGTATAAATTCTATGAAAACCTAGATGAGGGAGCATTTCACACCAACTGATGAAAATGAGTAGAAGTCTAGGATCTAGCTCTAGAGAATGACACAAGATTCAGGGTAAAACGAAGGCCAAATCAAAAGACTAACTTGAGTTTAGAAACTACCAAGGAGTAAGGAAATCATGTCCCAACAGATTTCTTGTAAATGTTGAGTACTTCCTGCTTTGGGATGGGCCAGAAATATCAAGATAACAAGTTAAGTATATTCTGCTGAAACCAGGAAGTAAAGAGGACCATGAAAACCGAACCTGAAAAAATAATGAAAAGAACACTTAAAAGAGTTAACGGACAAAAATAGTGCGGAACTTGGAATGAGACCTAGGAAAGAGATAAGCGTATTGTTCATGCGTGAGATATCAGTTCACCAACTCAAGACAATGTTTGCCCCCTTCAATCTAGAAATCTTCCAGAACGAGTAACAAAAGTCATAATCCGTCCCTTATTCAGCAAGACTTGCAATACAGAGGACTTCAAATTCTTCCAGGCTCCCCCTTTCCTCTTCTCTCATTCCATGACCTCTTGTAAGGCTTTGATCATTTGAAAGGAATGTGTGGGTGGTGTATAACCTTTAGAAAACGCTTTTCTGCCAATTTACTAGAGGGAAGTTTTCTTTTTCTTTTTTCCCCTTGCCCTAAGTTCTGACAAAACCACGCCTCACTGCATTGTGCAAAGCCACTCAGAGTCGTCCTTGAAAGGCTCCAATGAGAAGGGGAGGGAGCCGAGGCTGTGAAACCAGACAGCAACCCCTCAAAACCAGATTGTTGTGGCCCCAAACAATCCTGTCTCTTTGTGTGGGATGGCTAGTGGTTGGTGAGTCATGTTACCAGGTGTATTTATAGAACACGGATTAAAAATAAATAAATAAAAGCAGTTATTGCCTCTTGAGAGTCTCAGAATAAGCAAAGAGAAGAGCCAAAGGAATGTCTGAAAATCAGATGTACTACTGTTATGAGACAGTAGGCTGGCTTGAACAGATCAACCCAGGATAAAAGAGTTCATTCAAAAGACAGGGATTCTAACTGAGCCTTCGGTATCGTCCCCCACTTCTTCATATGGTAGCATGCACTTGAAAGACAATCAGTAAAATTTGTTGTGGGATCACTAGCAACGATTTGTCAATGAACAAGCTGGTTCTCATTTGTTTCGTGTATCTATTTGCCTGGTAAATATGCCTGGTGCATAAGAATATCCCTTTTCACTAAGTGTTCATTTTATATTTAGTGCATACTAAAGTAACTTTTACAAAATAAGATAGTTGGGCTCATGGCAACTACCATCTTGGGTAAAGAAGATCTGGAAACGGTAACTGAATAATGAATCCCCTCCCTCGAAAAATCACCTGTTGATCAGGTAAGTGGAGTGACCAACAAATAACCTGAGCTGGGAAAGATTTTCCCATTTTAGGAGCTCAGAGCCAGTGCAAAACACTTGTGAGCTGCTTCCCAGAGCAAGTTCCTTAGGTAGGAAACAGAACCCTAATAAGAGACCCAGAAAGTAGTTTCAATTTTGAAACAGCAAAAGTTATGTAGTGGTGAGGGAGGAACATAAAGCATACATACACACTTCAAGAAAAGATGTTATCAACCACGAAGGCCGCTGGGTTTTTGCAGTCGCATAAACGTGGTCTCTCAAGTGGGAAGCACTGACCCAAAGGATGTGCAAAATCACCCTCTTTTAACGGGGAAGAACAAAATTAGAACCTACATCTTTATATGTACTGCACTTTTGTCTAAGAAATTAAACTTTACTAATATTTAATATATAGATTCAAAATAACATATATATTAAATATATACATACTTGTGGGTTTTGTGTTCAAATACCTTTCTCTGACTGGCTTGCGTTATTCTTTGGCTTTTTATATCTTTTTGTCTGTTTCGTTTACTGGTGTTTCCTACATTTTATTTATTTTTTTTAAAGATTTTGTTTATTTATTTACAGAGTGAGAGAGCACACATGTAGGGGTAGAGGGAGAGGGAGAGAGAGAATCCCAAGCAGACCCTGAGCTGAGCATGGAGCCCGACCTGGGGCTCGATCTCACAACCCTAAGATCATGATCTGAGCCAAAATCAAGAGTTGGATGCTTAACTGACTAACCCACCCAGACACCCCCTTCCCATGTTTTAGAAGAGAACTGGGATATAGGGAGCATTCAAAACACTGTTTTCGAGTGAATTGGAAAACATGTGATTACAAAGATTAGAGATTACAGACTTCAAGTGTGATGAAGGTGAGGTTTTTCAAATAATTAAATCAGATCAAGCATCCAATAGTGTTTATGCCTTTGCCAAATTGTGTATACTGGAAAGATCCTCACCAGTGGCTTCTAACTCCTTTGAATAAGGAAAGGATTAAGCATAAAATTTGAGGCCCATAACAAGCCTCCCTGTGGGCCAGAGAGGGAACCATCTTCACTATCTGGAGTTGGCCACCAGGGAAGACCAGGAGAGGCTGTGGTAATGGAAGAGACGTGGAGGAGTCTGGATCCTGAGAAATCCAAGATCCATAGAAATCCCAACCCCCGCACCATAAATACATTAAAAACTACATGAAGTTCCCCTTAAACCAGACTGGAAAATTTCCCACATTTTATCAATTTGAGAGAAAAGGGAATGTCTTAGCCCCTGGCTAAAATAAAAAATAAAAATCAGAGCCCCCACTAAGGAAGAAATATGGATTTGTGTGAGTCATATGGTATTGGGTTTAAATACCAATTCACCTATTTATTACCTATATAATTTTGAGCAAACTTCTTGATTTCTCCAGCCTCACTTTTATTATGAACTAAAAAAGAAAAGTCATGAATACCTTTCACAGGTTTGTTGTGGTGATTAAATAAATTAATGGAGCATTTCCCAATTCTCAGTCTTATAATTTTTGAATATTTTATTCATTCTAATACCATTAGTGTTTTTTTTAAAGATTTTATTTATTTATTTGACAGACAGAGAGAGAGCCCAGGCCAGGGGAGCAGCAGGCAGAGGGAGAGGGAGAAGCAGGCTTTCCACTGAGCAGGGAGCCCGATGTGCAGCTCGATCCCAGGATCCTGGGATCATGACCTGAGCCGAAGGCAGATGCTTAACTGACTGAGCCACACAGGCGGCCCAACACTAGTATTATTTAACTATTCTTTTTTTTCCCCTTAAATTCAGTCATTTAAAAAGAAAATGTTGCTTATTATCATAAATTATCACTTACCATAAATAAAAAGCATCAGAAAGATTAATACATTCTCCTAAAATTAGGGGACCCACATTTTTTTAGTTGCCTGGATAGGTCATTTCTGTTGTCCCGGTGTAATTATTAATGGCATTCCTTTTACTCACAAAAATATTTTAGTCTAGACAATAAATAATGGGGTCACTCCACCTAAAATTTTCTGTGTACCCCAGAGGTGTACTTAATACTGGGAAACACGGGCTCACATATGTGATTTGCCCAACAGAGCACCAGGCACGTGGAAAGAACCAACCATGAGAGTTTTCTTCCTGAAGTGCATGTGAGATGCTAACCGTGGTCCTAACAGCTCCAAAGTCTGCAGACAGTGGGGGACGGGAGGAGGACAAACGCTGTGGGAAATCAGGACACAGAGGGGGCAATACTTGTGGTCACTGACCCTTTCATGTTCTTGTGGACTCGCATGCTAGTTTCAAAACCAGATGTGCACTGGATACTGGGTGATTTTGACACAGGTATATTAACGAATAAGCATGACTTAGCATCTCCCAAAGGTGAAAAAGTGATTTTTAACAAAACACCTACCAAAGAGCAAACTTCCAGTTACAAGACAAATGAAGACCAGGGATGTAATGTACAATATGATGACTGGGGTTAACATAGCTCTACGGTATATTTGAAAGTTGCAAAGAATAGATCCGAAGAGTTTTCATCACAAGGAAAAAAAAACACTTTTTTTTTCTTTTTGCATCCATATGGAATGATGGATATTAACTAAACTTAACTGGTAATCATGTTGCTATATACGTAAGTCAGTCAAATCCTTATGCTATATACCTTAAACAGTGCTATATATCAATTATATCTCAATAAGACTGGAAAAACCAATTAAAAAAATACTTGAAAACATAATAAATCAACAGGGTATCCTTCTCTCACTTTGTGTGTGTGTTTATATAATATATATGTACATGCACACACATATGTGTATCATATATGTAATACATATCAGTAACATACACACATATATGTATGGCATGTCTACCTGGAATAAAGAAAAAAACAGTGCTATATATCAATTATATCTCAATAAGACTGGAAAAACCAATTAAAAAAATACTTGAAAACATAATAAATCAACAGGGTATCCTTCTCTCACTTTGTGTGTGTGTTTATATAATATATATGTACATGCACACACATATGTGTATCATATATGTAATACATATCAGTAACATACACACATATATGTATGACATGTCTACCTGGAATAAAGAAAAAAAAACACAGGAATTTGTGGAACTCTAGAAATTGTGACAAAAATACAATTGTTCTAATTTGAGTTCTGAGTTAAGAAATTTGGTGACTGAGGAGGGAGGGTTGATTTTAGGTTCTCTCTTAGTTTTTCTGGAATTTCATAGATGAAAATTGCACTAGAATCAAAAAATCAACTAAAGTTTTCTTAGCATCTGAATCTATTACCTTCTACAGTCTAAAAAATATTTTCTTGAGATGATGAATTACCACTGCTACTATAGTTGAAGCAGAAAATATTATGACAGTAATTATTGAAAGAAAAAGTTGAATTGTGAGTAGGGATATACATCATCCTGAGAGACTGTCTGCATAACTCCTGTATTCCAATAAAAGTTGTCACCTTTACAAGTAATGTCTTGATTTTGGCAATAAGTACCAAGTACCCTTGCTAAGGCAAAAAAAATGTTTCCAAGAATACAGGGTAAAATGAGTAAATCTTAAAACTGATTCTATGTGTCTAGGTATAGAGTATAACATCATATTTTTAACTAGTAGGGAAATTTCCTTTTTCATTTAGTAACTATGTCAATTCCACGACAAAACACATTCTGGACTGTTGTGTTAATAAGGGTTTTGAGTAGCCCAGTTCTACTTGTAATACGTGCTGAAAGTGTTACAAAATTGTGCGCTAAATAAAAACAGTGCCCATGTGAACATGCCGAACATCAGAAAAAGTAACAGAAATAACTAGATGACTAACAAACAAAAACAGATAAAGGAAAATATGAGCCTTTTAAAAGGTCAAAGAAAAATTCGAGTAGCTAGAGTTCTGTGCATTTGCCCTCTGAGGCTTTCTGAAAACGTAAGGGGCAAAATACCTTTCCAAGTGAGGCAGTTTTGCAAGTGGTTTCAACTCCTCTGATGTGTTACTGTCTACATTAAGAAAACACTTCCTTTGTCTGCTTATCAGTAGGTGCTTGAGTATGCAGAAAGGATGAGGTTCCAAGTGGAAGGTACTTCCCCAATACCTTGTAACCTGTAGTTCTAAATGCTGGGCTGTTTGCACATTCAAAAGGTAGTTTTTAAAACAAGCATAGACATTTTGTGTAAAAAGATATCCTCTGTGGTTTTTCTTTAGAATAGAGGGGAAAAAGATTGTAAGATATACTTCATTATAAGCTAGGATCTTAGGTATAGATTAGTTTTTTGTTGTTGCTATTCTCTTAGAGGAAAGTTTTATTCAAGGTTAAATTGAGGCTACTTCTAAGCAAAATAATGGAAATATGAATGGAGATGGAATTCTTGCTAGGCTTTTTCTGTTTTTATTACTAAGTTTCACTCATTCATACAGTCACTGTAATACTTATAATTTGTTATCTTTTCCAGAAGCATTTACATGTTAAAGGTGCATCCCAGCTCCAAACTGATGTAGAGATTCAATACAATCCTGATGAAAATTCCAGAAGTCTTCTTTTTTCTCAAAACAAGCTGATTCTGAAAGTTATATGAAAATACAAATGACCTAGAATCATCAAAGTAATTTTTAAAAAGAACAAAGCTGAAAGAATTATGCTACCTGATTTCAAGACTTATTATAAAGCTATGTGATCAAGACAGTGTGATGGCTGCAAAAATTGGACATATAGGGAATAGGATGGCAAATCCAGAAAAAGAGCCATGCATAGAAGGTCATTTGATTTTAAACAAAAGTACCAAGGCAAGTCTATTTAAAAAAAAAACCTGGAACAATTGAAGATAAGTATGAAAATCAATAACAACCTTGACCTTATCTCATGTTATAAATAAAAAGTAAAAGGACCCTAAACCCAAATGTAAAAGCTAAGCTATAAAGCTTATAGAAGAAAATACAGGAGAAAATCTTTTTGACCCTGAATTAGGCAAAAAAAAAAAAAAAATTTAAACACATGTACACACACATACATACAAGCCTGAACCATAAAAGAAAACAAAAAGTTGATGGGGCNGTCGATGGGGTGCCTGGGTGGCTCAGTCAGTTAAGTGTCTGCCTTCAGCTCAGGTCATGATCCCAGGGTCCTGGGATTGAGCCCCCCCATCGGCTCCCTGCTCAGTGGAGAGCCTGCTTTTCCCTCTCTCTCTCTGCTGCTCCCTACCCCCACCCCAAGCACACAGGCGCTCACTCTCTCTCTAGCTCTCTCTCTCTCTTGCTAGCTAGTGCTCTCTCCCTCTCTCTCACTCTTGCTCTATCTCAAATAAGTAAATAAAATCTTTGAAAAAACTAAACTAAACTAAATTAAACTAAAAGTCAAGCTACAGATTTGCTAGAATTCATTGTCTAATAAAGGACTTGGGTTCAGAATACACAAAGAGTTTTCACAACTCATAATTTTAAAAGCAATAATGGGCAAAAGATTTACAGACAGTTCACACAAAATAATATAGATCACCAATATAATTCAACATTTTTAGACATAGAAGAAGTATAAATTAAAACCACAGTGAATACCACCACAAACCCACTAAAATGGTTAATTTAAAAAAGACTGATAATACCAAGTGTTTTCAAGGATGTGGAGCATGGAGAAAATGGACCTCTCACACACTGTAAGTGGTAATATACAAGGTGCAGTTACTTTGCAAAAATGATTTTTTATTTGTTTTTAAGTTAAACCTCCCATATGACCCAGCCAAATGGGTCCCAGTTATTTAGTCAAGTGAAATGAAAGCATAGGTCCACAAAAGGCTTGAATATGAATGTACATAGCAGCTTTGTTCATAATTATCAAGACCTGAAACCAACACAAAATTCATCAACAGATACACGGATAAACAAAATAAAATTTCTGTACACCATGGAATACTACTCAACAATAAAAGGAATGAACGACTGATGTATGCAACAATGTGGTTGAGGCTGAAAATCAGCATGCTGAGTTATAAAAGCATATAGAATGCTTGTTGTGGTCAGGGAGAGTGGAAGAAGTTGAGACTAGATAGGCAAGAGGGGCAACACTGTGAATATCTTGTATGCAAATGAGTTTGAATTTATCATATAAGACAGTTAAGATTTGGAGCAGGGAAATGTTATAATTAGCTCTAGCAGGAGGAAGACTAGTTCAAACACTAGCATATATTCAAATTATTAAAAAAAAACAACAACAAAGGAATAACACAAGATTCAAGATAGTTGTTACCTCTAGAGAGAAGGAGGATATAAGCTAAGAGAGGGGCACATAGGTAGATGACGTGAGTCATTGTCCTAGGCTTGGATTAGATGATGTTCATTGTTGGATGAAGCTTCAGAGTTTGGTAAATGTTACATATTGCATCTTGTATCAGCCAAACATCATGCTATTAAGAAGGAAGTTACATGGGAATATGATAAAAGAAAAAAATACCTACAAGAAATTTGTACAAGGTATGATAAATACTGGTGTCGAATGTGGGTGGTGGTAATGGGAATGGATAGGAATAATGTCATTGAGTGGGAAAAGGGGAGGAGAATGAAGGAAATGGAAAAGATAGAAATGACTTCTAGAATACTCTCAGAAAAAGGTATGAAAGAGAAAGCCATTTGATTACTGAAACATATTTGAGAGAGGGGCTTCTCTAAAAGTCATATAATAAATATGACCATCTACTTGAACTGTATAGTTATCCGGGATCCTATAAAACCTCAAATGTAAAGGCCTATATATAGGTAATAATATTATTACCACAAGGAAACATACAGATGTATTTGTTATAATATCACATTATAGTTCTTATAATAGCACAGATTACAAGAAATCCTTTAAAATCCTTAGCAGCTTATCCTTCCATCTGCAAAGGTGACTATCATTCTACGTCTTTCAGAATAGTACCCATATATTAAGTGGCCTGGCTCTTCTACTCAAGTCAACTATGCCACATACCAAGAAATCTGAAACTGACAGGCTGAAAATAGACTGTCAAATTTCAGGGCATGTGAAAACTCATATTCCTATAAAAGAGCTGAGATAAAGGCTCTGTTGAATCATATCAGGCTTTCACTACTCAACTGTGAGTTAAAAACAGCTCCTTCCCTAGTCTTACTTGCCCTACTCCTGGCTTCAACAGAAGTGAATAAGGAAAATCAAGGACGGTTTTAAAGGTGATGGGAAGATTACTAAGAAAGTTTATTCTGACCGAATTCTCCAAGCAGGTTCACATTTTAGTTAACAATGTAAGTGCTCTTTTGCCTTCATTAGTTTTGATGTCAAATAACAAAAGTCTATCCTAGATGTTTACACTAACAGTGGGGGGTTTTAACCTTGTCTACTCTTGTTGTCATGTCTTAGAGTCATATAGCTTAAGATGTGTTGATATACTTAGGGTGAAGTATGGAATTGTCAAATCACTACACTGTACACCTGAAGCTAATAAAACACCGTACGTTAACTGTACTGGAATTAAAATTCAAAAATAAATTAATTTTTAAAAAAAAAAGTGTCAAGATAGACACATATTTAACACATCTGCCAGAGTTTCATTTTGACAAAGCATCTTGAGATGAATCTTAGAATTCAATGGAGAAGTTTGAAAATACTAGTTTTTAATTATACTCTTCTTAACAGGCAAAAAACTTTGGACTTGTATTCAAGCCTAGTTACCAATTATTTTAATTTGGAATAAAATATTTAGCAGGTGTTAAATCTTGAATTCTAAATGGTTACAAAAGCATGAATGGGCCCTTAATTACAAAAATTCCTAATTGGCATATATGCAAATTAAACACTACACTTACAGAAATTAATTTACCTTTTATTTGCTTTTTTTTAAAGAAACTAGTTTTTTAAAGGATTTTATTTATTTATTTGAGAGAGAGAGAGAAAGCATGCATAAGTAGGGAGAGGGGCAGAGAGAAAGGGAAAAGCAGATGCAAGAGATGAAGGGCTTGAGGCGGGACTTGATCCCAGGGCTCCGTCCCAGGGATGGATTCCAGGACCCTGAGATCATGACCTGAACTAAAGGCAAACCCTTCCTGCTTGAGCCACCCAGGTGACCTTTCCTTTTTAAAATTTGTTTTAGTTCCTCAGCCAGTGATTCATAATTATTTTTCTTTTTTGTAGTCATTTTTATTTCTACAAGTTGAGCGAGCAACAGTCATAGCAATCTTGAGTTTTTGTTAGTTTCACTATTGTTTAACACACACACACACACCACACCCCAAACAAGAAGAATCTAATGTGTTCATTAACGGTGTGTGACTCTTTCCAATCATATAGTGCCTATTCCTATACAACGTTACATTTATATTTAATGACCTTATTTTTTAAAACACATTTTAGGGCAACTATTGGCATAAAATATAATCATTTCAATGCAAATACACTAATGAACGTATGCTTTACGAACTTATTTTGATTCATTTAAACCTAACTTTTACTGAACTTTTACTGACACTTGGTACTTAGCTGGAAAATATAAAGACTATTTTAAAAATGAGATTCTTCGATCTGCTACCTCAAGAAGTTACAATCTGATTGAGAGAACCACTGGTATACCCATGACAAGTACCGGAGATGGATATATGTAAGAAAATGTGGAATAACTGATGTGCCTGAGAGAACGCAGACAAAAAACTCTGCAGTGTTAAGACAGCAGGAAAACAAAGTCTTTAATTATAGCTTAGGAAAGTATTCACGAAGTTCAGGAGCATCTCCTTAACTCACTCCTGGGACTTAGGATATACTTTCAAAGATAAAACGAAAGCCTAAATAAAAATGTTAGTAAGGTTGGTGTCTTAATCCGTTCGGACTGCTGTAACCAATCACCACAGTCTGCTGGATTAAACAACAAATATTTATTTCTTGCAATCCTAAAGGCTGGAAGTCTAAGATCGAGCCACTGGCAGATTTCAGTGTCTGCTATGGGCCTCTTTCCTGGTTCATAGTTGGCTGTGTCCTTACAAAGCAGAAAACTGAGAGAACTCTCTGGGATCTCTTTTATAAATGCACTAAACCCATTCATGAGGGTGCCATTTTCATAACCTAATCATCTCCCAAGGCCCCATCTCCTAATACCATCACAACGGGAGTTATGAATTCAATATATTAATCTAGGCAGACACAAATATTCAATCTATAATGGTTGGTGACACAGTAATCCTGATATGTGCTCTGAGGTTTCAATTTAAGTAATGAAATAGTTATGGGGTCTATCAGCCCTAAAAGGTGACACAAAGAGGGAGTCATCAAAAACTTGTTTATTGGAAATAACAAGGAAAATTACAACACCAGCAACTTCTCCTTAGTGTCTGGGATGCAGGAAGGCAGCTCTTCACCAGGGAAATCCTTGAAAGTACTACCTAATTGATAGGTCCTTAGCTGAGATTTACTTCGGACACTGGTTGACAAACTGTGTGTGTGTGTAAAATTTAATAACTTAATTATGAATTTTAACTTAGTTCTACCAAAAGTGTATCATAGTTTCAAAAAATAAAAGCTGCATTGATGGGTTCTCCCTGCATAGGACCTACCCTTTATTTTCTTTTTGATCCTCGATAGGACCTGCTCTGGTAGTTGGGAAGAGGTAAGGTGCCTTTATATATTGAGAACCATTTTCGGTCATGGATTTTGTCATATGGAGCCAGAACCATTTGAAAATGAAGCGACAGTGTTGCTCTAACAGGCTCCTGGATTGTTTTCTGACTGGGATTATTGCTCCTCCTGGGCAGGAAACCATGACATGTGGCTCAACTGATTTACCAGAAGCAGTAATTGTTTAATGTGAAGGTTGTCAAGTTTCATTTTCCTGGTGCTGCTGTGTTTGCAGAAAGTTGGCTAGTGAGTTAGAAAAAAAGCCAAGTGGGAGAAGAAATCAATGCTGCCTGAGTGCCACCACACATCCCCCAAGACACCTCTTAAAATGCTCTGCCCCTTGGCTTTTTGTTATTCTCTTTAACTCCCTTTCTTGGCTTTCTTATACTTTACAGTCCTCAATTCAAAATCCTTCTCGAATGTTCCACAATGCACAGGTACGTACCTTTACATTTCCTGGTACCTGCTAGGGAATTCCACCTGGAGGTACCACCAGAATCTCAATCTCAAGATAACTAAAATTATACCAGTTACCTTTCTTGAGAAATCAGCCCCCTTTCCTGACTTCTATATCCCTGTGAATTGCCAGATCATAAAGACAGCCACTCAGACAAGAGGCCTCAAAATAACTTTTGACAGTTTAAAGGGAGCTAATTTGGAAAAGGAGTCACGAAAGCCCCCAAAGTGAAATCTGAGGGAGCAGAAGTCAATACAAAACTCAGGAGCCTTTCTACATTTTACTCTGCCTCATAAATGGGTTGTAAATACATTACATACACCAGACCATGACACAAATTTAGTTAGGAAGCTCAAAATAATTCTCAAAAACTTTGATTTCTCAAATATCTGAGTTATTTGCAATGTCCATATAACAGAAAGTTGGTAGAATAAAGAAACATGAGCATTAAAAGGTAAGAATTTGCCAAAATTTTCCAATATTATTGATGAAAGAAGGTGCCATGAGTGGGAATGTTTATTTAAATATCTTGCTAGAATCCCCGACAGTAGAGAGAGATGCATTAATCTGTTATTACTTTATTATATTAGCCATTTAGACCGTCAAAACTTCTTTCCAATTAGTTGTCTCTCGGTTAATTATTTCCACCTAAATTAACATAACAAGCAGGCAACAAAACAGATGAAGACAATGTCATCTATTGCGGGTATTATGAGAATTTAATCAGGGTTCCTGGATGAGTTCAGACTAAGAGCTGGATGTCTGGTGTGTGGCATAAGCAATGCAAATGCACACTCATCACAACCAACATCTTCCCATCTGTTTGCCAATTCTACTGTCTCTGGGGGGGGGGGGGGGTGGGGGNTGGGGGTTTGATACTGTCAGGAGACAAGCAGTGCTACACAATTTCATGGTTCACATTAAACTGATACCAGCTTGAGACCTCACCCACCAGTTTGAGAGGAAGTCAAGTAATCTTAAGTTCCTACCTCTACCACTGAATCTAGGACCAGGCCAGTGCTAAAATGTGGCCTGGTGCTTCTACTTTCAAGAAGGAAAGTGTCCTAGCATCTCTCAGTCTGCAGTTGCTATTGTGCCATTGTACTTTGCTGCCTCATGAGTCAGGGAAGTGTTGCTAGCTCTCTCAGATCTTATCTTCCCAGAGCTGCAATTCTGCATCCAAGAAAATCCCTGCCCAAGCAAGCCTGGACCTTCAAGAGAAGACTACTAGCCAGCATCTCTACACCAATTGGGGCCAAGCTTAGCCCCATGTGCCACATGCTCAAGTTCCCAAGGCTACCACTCAAGAGGTCCTGTTCCTCAGTCCTATACATAGCCTTTCTCAACTCGGTCCCACCACTCGAGTATCCAGCCTAGCTACAGACCTTGCCCAGATGGAATCTGAAACCATTATTTCTCTTCCCAAGTTTGTGTTTCTATCCCAGGTGCAGACTACTTTCTTTTTTGTCCACCTCTTCCTCTTTCTATGGTAAGAGTTTTAACTACCTATCAGAGTTTCAAGATCTCAGTCTTCAAAAACTCAAAACAGCCTATGTCTTCCTTAGGGACAAAAAGGATGTAGGCCTTAGATATACAAATTTATGTTTACTATTCCACGTTGGATAATTTTCATTCTCTCCTAATATGCATCTTGAGAACTGATTGGAGGTCTTCTTGCAGCAGAGAGAAAAAAACAAAACACACAAAATATACACACGAGTTAGCTTCTAAATGGGTCATCCTGCTACAGAGATGTGAAAGTGCCTAATGTTAATTTCTAAGTGGGTCACACTGCTACTGAGATAAAAGGTGTGTGACAAATCTGAGGCAGTAACAGAAGTTAAATTGCATGGATAAAGGATAAGCGTTTGGAGATAATTCACCATGGATAAAGACGTTGGCTGAAGATCTGGATTCAATGACAAACTGAAGTCAGGAGATTGGTAGTTTGGGGTATAGTTAGGAGTGAGCTGGGCCAACCTATTGGTTTTACACCTTAGGGAAGTAAAAGGAGTGTGTGTGCGTGTGCACGCGCTCAGAACAATGCAAACAAAACTGAAAGAAGATTTTACCCATCAGGCCTAAATAACTCTGATAGAGGAATAAAATGGATAGAGATGGATAGCATTCTCCTACAGAAGAACTGAGGCTAAGCTGTGGAGCACCAGAATATCCGTGAAGGTTCAGTAACATACAGAGAGTGGTAGCAGGGGCAAGAGGGGCAAAGTGAAACCAAGGGGAGGATGCTGGTGACTAGAGGAGCAATTTCTAGGGAGTTCCAAATGATGGCTTAGCAAAGTCAACAGCCACCCAAGCAAAGTCAATAATGCAGGCTAACTGGAGGTGGTGGTAGCTTGAGCAAACTCACCTACTCAGCAGAACCCAAGAGTCTTTCCAAAGTCACACAACTGAAAGCCAAGACAGAGGCACCTGCTAAATAGGTTATAGGGACTCCTAGAGGTTACAGAAGAAGGGAAACAGTACACGTTTGAGGTCTTGGCACCAGGTACGTAGGGGTTAAGGTTAAGGAGACAGCCGTCCTCAGAAAACAAAGTAATTGTATTTGAACCCACAAGCAGGTGAAGCCTAGTGAGGTAATATTTACATATTTAAATCTCTCTAACATGGTAGAGTTTTTTTATTTATTTACTTCCTTACATTGACATTTTTCCTTACAAGTTTCAAGTAATAAATTAGCTTTCTCATTTATCGTGTGTGTGTGTGTGTGTGTGTGTGTGTGTGTGTGTTTGGTTGTCAGTTTCCCCGAGCTAGATTATTTCTGGCTCAACTGGCAAAATTACTAGTTTTTGGAAGCTGCAAGTTGAGAATCCAAATCTAGAGACATTGTATACCAAGGAACATTCACATGGGGACATGAGATACCTAATGAGTCTTCTCTCACAATTTTCCTTTAATTCATTTTCTCCATTCCCTACTGTCATAATCATAATCCAGGCCCAAATTAACTCATTTCTCTATCCAGTGAATCTTAAACACTGCTTCAATTATGCCTTTTCTAACTCCATTATTTCTACCTGAAATGCCTCTAAATCTTGCCATATTTCAAGGTCCAGCTTAACTATTTCTTCCTTCATCAAGATTTTCCACATCACTCACCCAGATATTAACTACCCCTTCCAGGAAGACTTAGGACAGCATATTTATGTTACACAAATAGGGCTTCTTTACCCCCTTGTTTGACAGTTTGGGGATGGGTGGGTAGGTGTGTGGATTATCTTACAACATTCGCTAAATTCAGAAAGTTCCTAACAACAAGTACCACATCTTTATATCCTTGTACATTGTTCTCTGCTCATGTTAAACCCTCCTCCCCACCCTGTTGTCACCCATCTCAGGCTGCCTGTTGTACTTTTATTTTTTTTTTCCTCCACCTTTTTTTTTTTTTTCCTATCAGGGTGATTCTTAATGCCTGTGTAAACTAATGTCATATATACATAAAAGTATGGGAGTTTTGAGAGGGGGAAAGATTTGAAAAAAACCTACTTGATTTTTACCAAATTGTATACTCCCTCAATCAAGAATGTACTTGACCCTTCAAAGCCCTTAAATTTTAATAACTTTTTCAATTCTTTTCAAATGCTCCCCCTTATGATCCATAAGCAGAAAAGCCTGGTGAAAGCATAAAATAGTGATAAATGATTCCTACATGATTCTCCTTCTTACCTAGAGTTTCCATGACTTGAATAATATTTAATGAACATCATGTTGATGACTCACAAGCAGATAATTCATCACCAACCAAACGAATAAAGTCAAAACTAAATGAGTCATGCTTTCATTTCAATACTGCAAATTATACTATGCCTAAAAATTCCTTTCAGTACCAATTAGTTAAGTGAAATGAACCATCATTTAAAGCTATAGTTTAAGGAGGACGAATCTTCATGGTCTTTCAATAGGCAGGTGCAAATGTGCAGCTAGACACTCCATTAGTATTTGTACATGGGAGAATTCTGTAAGTCCTCTACAGTCTTGCCAAATTCAATTCTATAACTTAAGTAGACAAAAAAAAAATCAAATAGTGAAATTGAGCTCACAAAAGGAAAATGTATCTCATAGGCAATGGCTCTGGAATGAAACAATTTTCATTCACATTTCACTCATTCAAGTTATAAGATATTTGATCCTGGGCCTTCAAAACAAATCTTTTTTTTTTTCTTTTTGCTTTTTTCCTTACCTTTTTTTTAAATAATTTTTATTTTGTTATATTAGTCACCATACAGTACATCCCCAGTTTTTGATGCAATGTTCCATGATTCATTATTTGTATATAACACCCAGTGCACCATGCAATATGTGCCCTCCTTAATACCCATCACCTGTGGGCCTTCAAAATAAATCTAAGCTGGTCTCCCTCTGGTTTCTAGTAAGCTCCATTTACATAGTATGTGACATTGGCTGTACTATATTGTGCTCTGGTTTCCTCATCTGAAAAAATGGACATTAAAATTACTACCTGTTTCACAAAGTTATTATAAGAATTGAAATTATCCATATAAAGCTAAAACTGTCTCGGCCAGAATTCATACTTGATAAATGCCATATATTATTACTATGTGATAATTCTTACATTTATGCCTTACTATGTTTAGGCAATACCAAAAAAAAAAAAAACCTGATAAAAATAAAAAATATCAGGGTGCCTGTGTGGCTCAGTTGGTTAAGTGTCTGCCTTTGGCTCAGGTCATAATCCCAGGGTCCTGGGATCGGGCCCTGCATCGGGCTCCCTGTTTAGTGGGGAGCCTGCTTCTCTCTCTCTTCAGTGCTCTTGCCTTCTCTCACCATCTCTGTCACTAGCTCTGTCTTTCTCAAAGAAATAAAATCTTAAAAAAAAAAAAAAAGGAAAAATGCCAACCATGCAATTTATTCTAGAAACTAAACCGTGAAGAACAAAAGGATAAACATGCGTGGATTTAAAAAGCTACAATGCTTTTCTAGGACTCAAATGTTTTGGATTTCATATTTATTTTTTTTTAGTACATATGAATCTATTGTAAACACAAATCATTTATGATCTTGAAAAAGATCAGTGTGTAAGCATGCCAATTAATTGTGAGTTTCAACAGTAAAATAATATTTGAAATTTGCACAGGGAATAAACTTTTAGCATGCTATCTCTGTTATACATCTATGGCAAATCAAGCTAATGTGGGACAGCACATTTTAAAAACAACAACTCAAAATCTTATCATCTTGTGCTTGGCTGTGTCTGCTACAAACATTAACCTTAGTTCAGTCCTTATATCCTCATTTTTACAAATTTACAGATGTATGGATGATTCACTGAATATTTTCATTTTCTGTCTGAATATGTTGGTGTCATTTAGGGTAGCCATAACATAAAGCTCCTAAATGACTTACTGATGGGGATAATGAGCATTTAAATAAACAATTTATATTCCTGATAGTCACACTAATACCTCTTTAAAAGAGAGCAAGTCAAAACATTAAAAAACAAACTTCATTTCCTCTTATTATTAATTGAAATGCTTTTCATTGATGGTGACAGAATAAATGCATTTACTAGTTAGACTGCTAAGTGTCCATTATCAAGTGCTGATAAGCTGCAAGAAATTGCCCTTCCAGGAGCAGTGTAACCTGAATGCTTTCTGTACTTCCATCAGCTCAGATAAAGTTCACCAAATTATCTTTCCAACTACAGTTGTGTCACCCGAATGCAATTAACACCTTATTAAGTGTTAAGGCATTTCTACAGGTAATAAATTAGTCATGACTCAGCACCTTGCAACACTTCTGTAGTACAGTATTTGATACACTCACTGTAGGCTATGGAAAATGCTAAAAACGAATTCTTTAGAGCAATACAATTACAGGGATAATTTTATATTTGTCTTAGTGATGCGACTGCACAAGCAGTCAGAGGATGGAAGGCAATAAATCAAAGATGTCTCTTTTTATGATTGCTGGGTTTCTTTTGGATTTAGGCAAAGTTTAATGTCAGAAAGCTGATAGTGTATTTTTGGAAATTTTTCATTAAATTTAAGTCACTAAAAACTTCTTTATAAATGTTTCCCTGCTTTCTCCCCTACACTGAACATCTTAAGACATCAAAAATTAACTCTAATCATTTTAATTAAAGAATTGCAAGATGAATGTGAAGCAGTTCTTAATACTTAATACACACAAGTAATTTTAAAACTTAAGGTTATTTTAGAGGTGCCTGGGTGACTCAGTGATCCCTGAGTAGGGCTCCTGGCTCAGCCAGGAGTCTGTTTCTCCTTCTCCCTCTGCCTCTTCCCCCACCCCACCACTCGTGCTCTCTCTCTCTCTCAAATAAATAAATAAAATCTTTAAAAAGAAACTTTATAGCTATTTCACATATCTAAAAACTTTACGCATTTGAAAATATCCCTCCTCCATTTTTGTTCTACAAGTGAAAACCCAAAGATTAACAACTTGCTCCATGAAGAAGAATGAATGGATAAAAAATCCTTCATAAAAAAGAAAAAACATAGATAAATAAGCTTTACCCCCTCACACACACAAAATTTTAAAATAATTTCTATTTGCATTTCTTCTGATTTCAAATTTTCCACTTCCTTTCCCTTCCCCTAAAGATTCATTATCAAAGCAGGCACAGAACTTGTCATTTGTAACAACATCGGTTCTTCCAAGGGAACCGGAGAACTTTCCTTGGTTCAGATGATACAAGTTACAAGATATTTGATTTCCCCACTAAATATGAGCTCTACCTCTATTTCCATGGAAGTGAGTTTGCAGTAAAAATGCACACAGTAGTAAAGAATTCAAAAGTTATTTGCAAGTAAACATCTCTTTAGAATTTGCCTGCATATATATTTTTTTTAAAATGTAAGTGATATGATTTTTTTCTTTCCTTGTCAGGAAGCTGGGCACTAGTATTAAGTGCCACATAAATAGCTAATTGGGTGGAATGATAAGAAGATTACATAAACCACTTCTCAGGTAGGAACCTCTGAGACAAGCTACAGAGAAATGTGGGTCAAATGTTTAATCACCCTTTTCTGGGCATATAAAGTTAATATTTCTTAGTGAACTCCAGATTGGCAGTTTTCAGCTTTCCCACTAAACTACAAATCAGACAATCTATTAGAAGGTTAAAATCACTCTAGCCCACTTCCTCATATTACAGTTGAGAAACTAAAATCTAAAGAGGTTAAATCTTGCTCAAGGTCACATAGTGAGAACCCAGATCTTATGACTTATGATGCCTCATCTGGAGTTTCTATCACTACATTCCTGGCATGGACTTTCCAAAACGCCTTTAGGCACTACGTTCTATCACTTATTTCTAGGAATACAACTTGGTAGATTAAAGCATATTCTTATATACACACAGTATATCCTAAATTTATACTGATTTTGCTTTGGTCCACATTGGAGTATACTGTAACAGTATACAGTATACTATAACAGTATAAAATACTTTTCCTATATTGACATTTTTATCCCATATGAGCTTTCAGAATATTTCTCCATTTTTTTTTACAAATCTCAAGAATAAACCAATAGATTTCTCATGAAGCTTCAGCATTACTAAAACTGTTCTTACAACTCGCAATTTTAGTTCAGTTTTACCCTATGTTTTTCTTTATGATTTATCAAATCCTAAAATTAACTGAAATTAGCCATAAACGCTACATATAAATATTTTTTTTCTCAAATGCAAAGCCTTCCATAAGAAATAGTTGAAGATATTTTTGAACAAAAGAAATAAAGGCATCATTTAAATAGCAGTCATAAAATACTAAGAAGAAAACTATTTTAAAAAGACTCTGCAACTTTTACAGCTATGGTGCTTTTAATACCACATTTTTTCCACAGTGCTCAAACAATGAAGTTAAATAGTATTTTTAAAAACAGCCCTTCAGTGGCAGTTAGTTCAGAATTGAGTTAAGGGATGCTATGCTTCAGAATTACTGTTTAATTATTCCTTTGAACCAGTGGTACTTTTCCCATGTAGCAGTCACTGGTGTCTACAGGAATGATTAGTTACATAGTAAACAGGTGCCTTCACGTACTCCTACTCTCAGCATTGTCCTTTGACAACAACACTGAGATCCAATAAACAACAAAACTTAAGACTGTTTTTCTTAAGCATCCAAGGTAAGGTGCCTACATTACTGCCAACAAAATATTAACCACTTCACTTATGAAAATACACAACGACTATGGTTGAGGGGTATTTTTCTGTACAATGATTATAAACCTCACTGTTGACATAATTACATTTCTAGAAATATATGTTATGGAAATCATGATGTAGTCAAACATTTATGAAAAAAATATTATGGCATTGTCTAAAATAATCAACAATGAAAAAAGCCCTTAGAAGTTAGAAAACTGCTACAGTAAATCATGGCACACAGTTCTTCCTTATTTTTCAAGCTTCCCTTAATAAATATCTATTACTTCTATCATCCTAAATAAAGGCTTTAGAAATATTTTTAAATGTCCTTTTACAATACTAAAGGGTTCAACAGACCCACAATATTATATGTGCCATTGCCAGAAGCTATGTTATAAATGTATGCTGAGACAGACTGTATTTTCCAAAGAGGAACACAGCACTGTATTTCATCCTACATGTTCTTCTTATTACACAACATCCAGTGGTGAGGTCTAAGTCCCCTTTCCATGAATCCTTCCTGACATTTATGAGCACCTTGACCAAAAGAGTACATTAAACCATAGTACACTGGAATCTTTCTGATTTCCAAAGTTAGGTCATAAATATGTCATTCATGTCCACTTTGGTTGTGTGTTTGTTTGTTTGTTTGTTTGTAGAATGTTCTTTCTTTCTGCTGCCATCATGCTATGAGGAAATCCAATCTAACCCCTGTGGAGATACCCCATATTGATCCCTCATATAGGTGTTCTGGATAACAGCTCCAGCTAACATCCCCCAAAATAGCCAACATCAACCATCAGACATGCTAGAGATGAATCCATCCCCCAGCTATTAAGTCATCTTTCTTTCATTTATCCCAGTTGAGACCCCAAACAAATCATTCTCTCTGTGCCCTTTCTGAAATCGTGAAACACATAATCTGTGAGCAATAAAGTGGTTATGGCTTTTGCACCACTAAGATCAGGAGAGCTGTTTTGCATCAATAAATGTTTGGAACATATGCCTCCTCCAAAGAGAAATAATCATTTTCCACTAACAAAGAATAAATAAATCAATAAGGCATTCAATGCTCAAATACCCAAGAGAGGAAATAAAAAGTTTGCAAACATCATTATGAGTTAATAAAAATAAAAGTGATATGTTTAAAAGAAGAGTCAAACCATCTTGCTTTAAATGCTTAGAATCAAAATTGAATTTTTAGAAAATATTTTGAGTACTTAGTAATTCCTTGGTAAAAGTCACCAAATATCACTTTAAATGTTGAAGACCTTGATTTCAGCCTCAATTATCCATAACAAAAACTACCAAAATATGAGAAGAGAGAAATGCTATATTTCACTTTGAGAGTATGTATGGTAGTGCATAAGAAATTGCTGCAATAGAATGAAACAAGAGTTCTTGAGGACTAAGTCAATTTTAAAAAGAAAAACAAAGAAATTTTGAATATAATTGAAAGCTACACTTCCTGAGTCACAAGGTGAAAAAAATGCAACATTTTTTGGTACTATCATAGTGACAAATTACTATGCATAATAATGTGGTATCTATCAAGTTAATATAGAACAAAGGGTCCTCTTTTGCTATGAATGTGTCATTTGACACTCTGTGATACAATCTGAGTGTAAGTTACTTGTTCCTCAGGGTGAGTAATCATTGTCCCATCTGTACATATAAATGTCAGAATGAGATGAGACTAATTAAGTACATCTTTGCTACAAGACAGTCATACGCTTAAAGGTCATTAAATCATTCATTCATACAGTGGGATACACATTTAATATAAAAATAGGTATAGGGTGTTTAAAAATATCTAACAAATACAAGGGAATACAAGGAACAGGTCTATATTGGTTTCCCAAGAGATCACATTTATGCTGATGCCTAAACAGTAAATAAGACCGTACTGGATAAAGAGACAAGTGTAAAACAAGTAGAATTGCAGTCTATATAAAAGCTCAGAGGAGAAGAAATGAATGGTATTTGGAGGAAACTCTAGTGATCTGGTTTGTCTGGATCTTAGACTATTATGAGGAAGGGAGTGACAGCACTTGAGACTGAATCCCAGGGAAGCAGGGCCAGGACACATCATTCTGTGTTTAGGCTTTATGCTATGACTGTGAAGTGTTTTAGTCAAGAAAAGTGTCATGGTCAAACTGATTTCTATCAAGATATCTCAGGATAGAAGCAGAAAGATCAAACAGATGATGGCTTGCATTGATCCAGGGAAAGGACATTAGTGGCCTTAAATAAAATAGAGACAATGGAAATGCAGAGAAGTGGATTTAAAAAGTGGATTAAAAGAAGTGATGTTAAGATAGAAACATCAATGATATTTGTTGATTTATTGGTTGCAAGGCTGAGGAAGAGATCAGAATTTGAGAATGTACCAGGGTATCTGGCCTGAACAGCTGAGAATATGATAGTCACAATCTCTGAAACAAAAACACAGGCAGAATATTTGGTTTGGGTGGGGTTAAGGAAAGGCACACATTTTTGGATATGTTGACTTTGAGATATTTATGGAACATCTAGGTAGAGATATTAAGGATGTTCTTGGATCTGGAGCTCAGGGGAACAATTCATTCTAGAGCTAGTTAGCTGGAGACCAATGGTTTACAGATTGTACTTGAAACATCATGACTGAGTAAGATCATCTTCAGAGAGTACATCAAGTGACAGGTGTACAGGATCAAGTATGTGAAAACAAATGTTATTTATGGGTAAGGCAGAAAAAGGAAAACATTCAGAAGGTGAATAAGAGGAACAATCATAAAGATAAGAGGATGTCCAAAAAGGAGTGGAATCACAGAAGTAAAGAAAATAGAACTGTTTATTATAGAAGGATTTGTCCATAGTTCAAATGCTACAGATAAATAAGCAAAATGGATGCTGGAAAAGTTCCACTGAAAGTTGCAAATTTTCAATATGGTTGCTTCATCAATGTCTTTAGATTTCTACTAATTTCAGAAGAATTACAGCAATCATGTATGCAGGGACATTTAGGATAAGTGGGGATTATTATTATGCCATTCAAAATATATTGTATAGAAAAATTATGGTAGAAAATTTTTCCCTAAAATTGTCTCTGTAGTTATTGTCATAATAAATTTAATCTAACAGCTATGAATTTGCTACAAGTTTCTACTTTGAATATAGGTAAACTAAGGCAGAAACATTTAGGCATCATCTAAGGTTTTTTAAAGTATAGGAAATGGTCTTTAAGCAGGGACTCATACATCCTGATGCAGAGTCTTGTGAGCCAGGCTCTAAAAAACACAGGCAAAGCAAATATCTTGTTAATTTCCTGTAGAACATTTTTTATAATATCACATTATTCAGCCTTTATCATTTTTAAATAGACATAAACAACTTCAGAGTCTCATATAATTAAAAGTTTTACACTTTGTGTGTGATTCTTTAAAGCCCTCATCAGTTTGTCAATTAACAAACAAACTAAAAAGCTCATTTATTCTAGTTATGCCTGGAAGCTGATGTTCCTAATAAAAAGGCTTCTTACATAAATAAAAGTAAATGCCTTAAAGAATTGACTTTCCCCAACTTCCAGAATTATAAACCAGTTATTGATCTTCCTGAGTACATTCAATACTTTCTAAGTGCAAAACAAAGAGAGAATTTGTTAATCCCTTCTGCACTATAATATCTCTGTGTTTAACCACACTGATCTATGTACTATTTCAGCAGGTGGATAGCAATGGTAGATGTGCAAACCAAACTGACTCACAACTGCTGCGGATACCTGCTATATATTTGTCAAGACTCATTCACCACATCCTGCGGAAGATAAATCCAGGGCATGGTCAACAAAATGCACTCATATGCCACATTTAGGCCTGAACAACTAGAAGAGATAGGTAAAAGAGGGAAGGTAGCCTTCACTGCTTAAAAGTCCAACATGTTTTATTCAAATGAAATCCATAAATGAAATAAATTCATCATTCTCACTTTAGTATAAGAGAAGAGGAGGAGGATGCACTAGATAAAGCCATACCTTAGGATAACTCTTAAAAATCAACAACCACCAGCACAACAAAAACAGTAAGATGCAATGATTTAAGAAATTATTAATTGTTCATTATTTCAATGGATATTTGCTGAGTTTCTAACTTTAGTGCTTAGCACGAAGGATCCATATGTGAAAAAGTCATGATCTCACCCTTGAGGACTTTACTAGAATGCCAATGGGAGAACTGAATCACAAATCCCAAATTTGCTGGAAAGTACCTTAGAATAATACAGCATGTCAGGAGACACTGCTGGCTGCCTACTCTACAATCATCACCTTTCAACCTTCTCTTCCCTTTTCTCCCAAATATTTGCCCTCCTTTCTCCCACCAAGACTTCAAGACAGAAAAGCCTCAGACCCAGTTCCAAGGAGTGAATCCTAATTGATAGAAGGTAATCTTCCTCTGGCCAGTGATTGGTTTCAACATAGGCACATGGTACAAGTTTATCCAATGAGATAGAGGAATTCTGCCAGTGCCTTTTGGAAAATGCTTCCTCAATAATAACGAGAATTACATAGGAAGACAAAGACACACTCCCCACCCCTGTTCAACTGGATGTTGTTACATTGTGACAGGATATCTTGTGCTTTTTCTTCCATTTTACGGCCATGAAGGCTTCCAGCCTATGTACCAGTAAACCTGAGAACTGTAGGGAAAGCAAAACACACACACACACACACACACACACACACACACACACACACACATACACATCAGCTCCCAATGATGTCTTCTAGTCACTAACTTCTTGTTATGGTAGATGTAAATTGTCCATGTTGTTTAAACCATATGGATCAGAGTTTTCTGATTATTGCTGTCAAATGCATCCTAACAAATACACATACTCTTAATGTATACATGAAGTAATAGAGACCCTATGAATTAAAGAGATCTGCCAAATGTCAGACAACTAGTTCTATCTAGTATTTTTAGTAGGCAATCTACATTTATTTTTATTTTTATTTTTTTAAAGATTTTATTTATTTATTTGAGAGACAGAAAGAGCATGAGCACAAGTTGGGGAAGGGGCAGAGGGACAAGCAGACTCTCCACTGAGCATGGAGCTAGATGCAAGACATGATCCCAGGACCCTGAGATCAGGATCTGAGCTGAAGCCAGATGCTTAATCAACTTGAGCCACCCAGGTACCCCAGTAACCAATCTCCTTTTAAATCAATGGCCATCACATTGAGATGGTTACTCTCCACCTATGCTAACCTGACCATGCCAAGTTAAGGAAATGCCCCTCTGTTCCTGATCCATTGTCTTGATTCAGAAAGCATCATTCCCATTAATAAATGAACAAGATTGAAAGTTTGATGGAGAACAGAATATTACATAGTTACAAAGTGCCACCTCAAAAAACACTTAGCAATTACAAAGAGGAAAAAAAAGTAACTTTACAATGGACAAGATTGTCAGGCACCACCTTAATCAAGAAATCAAAGTGAACATCATCAGTAACGGGACAAATCGAAATTGTGCACCGAATGATAGAATGCTGTGAGAAGAACACATTATTACTCCTGTGACATTCCTATGAAAAATGCATAATCTGAATCTAATATCATGAGGAGATTGTTTTAAATACAGGTGTTATCATTATTCAGGGATGGTGAAGCCAACCAGCAGGAGATGATTGCCATTAAAAGACAGATTGTTGGGGCGCCTGGGTGGTTCAGTCAGTTAAGCATCTGCCTTGGGCTCAGGTCATGATCCCAGGGTCCCGGGATCAAGCCCCGTCCTGGCTCCCTGCTCAGTGGGGAGCCTGCTTCTCCCTCTCCTCCCTGCTCCTGCTCTCTGGCTATCTCTCTCTCACTCTCTCTCTCAAATTAATAAATAAAATCTTTAAACAAACGAAACAAAAAATGAAGTTTCTGGACTAAAAAGGCAGTAACCTTCTCTTCTGCTTCTCCCCAAATTCCTGTGCCACATGGTCCCACGATGGACACCTAAGAGTCCTTCAATAAACAGAAAATCTCTCTGAATCTTCTTTCTTTCCAGAGAAGGAGGGGTAGCAACTAAGTAAATTAAATTAATAAAATTAACAGCAATTAAATGAATAAATTTTTTTAAAAAGTTTGTTACTCACAGTTCCTAAGAGGAGGGGGCATGCCATATCACGCAAGACTATACAGGGAAGCACCAGGGTTGGGCAGGAGGCAAAAGGAGCAAGGAGAAAGTATGGGCAGGTACCTTTACTATAGTCTTTTCCAGGAAGGGAAGGCAAGGCAAGATAAGCAGGTTTAGGACTGGCTAGTTGGAAAAATTTCAGTAAGCTCTAAGGTGTTGAGGCTATCTCCAGGTGTCTTGTACCTGGCTGGCCCTGGAATGATTAGAGAAGAGGAATATTGCTTCCTAGAGTGTGAGAGCCAGATAAGAGGTGGACGGTGGTAGTAAGGGCTCTGAATAGGTTGGTTTGCATATGGAAGACATGCTCTCAGAGAAAGTTGCTGGCTATCTCTAAGAACTGGCTTACCCTGGGAGGGGCAGTCTTTCCCCAGTCAAGTATCAAAAATACACACAAAAAAGCAAGATAGTTAATACAGAGATTTCAGACAAACTCAAATTGAGGGGCATTCAAAAAAAATAATAATAATAATAAATTACAATCTTCAAAAGTGTCAAAATCCTGAAAGTCAAAAGACTTAGAAACTATCCCAGATTGACGAAAACTAGAGACCTGACAACTATATGCGATGTGTGAAGTGAATCGCTTTGCTATAAAGAACATTCCTGGAACAATTGGTGACATCTGAATGGGGTGTGAGAACTACAGCAGCAATGGATCAGTCTCTGATTTTGATGGATTGTTGTGGTTATGTAGTAGAATGCCCTTGTTTCTGGGAGATCAAATTGTTCAACACGGGTAGATTTGGAATTGTACTTTCAACTTTTCTGCACATTTTAGTTCTTTTAAATAAATATATATAAAAATATGGGGCACCTAGGTGGCTCCATCAATTGAACATCTGACTCTTGGTTTCAGCTCAGGTCATGGTCTTGGGGTCCTGGGATCAAGCCCCAAGTCAGGGGGGTAGGCAGGGTATGAGGATGGGGGAGTGGCTCCATGCTCAGCAGGTAATCTGCTTGGGATTCTCTCCCTTTCTGTCTCCCTCCCCTCTGCCCCTCTCCATGTGCACATGGTCTCTCTCTCTGTCTCACTAAAATAAATAAATACAATCTTTTTAAAAAATTATATATAAAAATACAACACAAAATAGTAAAGAAATATTAAATCAGTGTATTTTAAATTCAGCAAACATTCTTAGAACTCTTATGTTCAATCTTGAATTTTTTCTTCCAAACTACAACTGTTTCAGACACATTATCACATTCGTTTCACAGCATGACTGTACGTACTTCAATTTCCAGGGTGGAATGACAGGAAAACAAGTGAAGGGAGTATAGTTGGGGCAAATCTCAGCCAAGCAAAAATGCTAACCAAGATTCAGGCTACTCTGGCTAAATACCTCAGAAGTTAGTAGTCCGTGCTAGGATAAACCACTTCAACGCCACCCAAAGTAGTAGCAGGCACAAAGTAAGGGACAAAGAATAAGCAGCAGCGTAAACTTCAAGGGGGTGGAGGAAGACAGATAAGACTCCACCACTTCCCTGCCTCCGTGAGATTCTTCCCTTTTCATAAGGACAGAGCCAAGCTCCCGTTGACTATTCCAGCCCCCTATTTTAGGGGTTGTTAACTGCCTGTGACTACAGTCTATTACTCTCCCACCAATTTTCCCACTATGTCTCCTCAGTTGGAATATAAAAGAACTGGAAAACAGATTTGTGCCAGCTGGCTGATGTTTCCTGATTCCCAGGCACAACTGAAGACCTGATTTCTCCCTAGGCTTTTATCTTTAATACACACCTCTTCAGCTTGCTTTACCCTTGGGTCTTTTTTTGATAAAAAATGTAATTGATCGGGGCAAAGGAATTTTCTTAGCATCAATTACTACCACATATTAATTGTGGCATGATAACACATGCTCCCTTACATGCATCTAACATAGCACAACCCTGTAACGTAGCACAACCCCACCCAATCCTGGAGACCACAACATTCATTTATTCAGCAATAATCTCCTGAGTATCTACTATAATAAAGGCACTATACTAAGCATTTAGGATATATCAGTGAGTGAAACAGAAACAAACCACTGCTCATTTGGGGTTTATATTTAGCAGAAAAAAAAATAAAGGAAGAACACAATTAAAAAGTAAATTATGGCATCTACTAGAAGGTAATAAATGTTATGGGGAAAATGTAGATCAGGATAAGGGAGATTAGTATTATGGGGTTTGGAATATGTCAATAGCAGTCTTAAAAACCAAACTGATAACAGAAGGGAGTTTTACTTTGTCAGGAAAAAAATTATAATAATACATCATAGTCAATTTTAATAATAGAAAAGTTTGTTTTGTCCTCAAGCCTTTATCACCAGGTCCATCAAGGGGAAAATGGAACTGAGGCAAGCAGAACTGGCAAAGATAGCAGAGGGCTAAGGAGGCTGAGGGGACGATAGAGGAGGCAGAGATGAGGGAGGAAGACCTTGGAGGAAGAATTCCTCTATGCCATCCACGATGAACTCAGAATCATCTGATGGGTAGTAAATCGAGGGAGAAAGCACAGACATATTTTTGCAACATTGCCTAGACTCCACCAGTCTTCTTGATTGCGTATTAATAAGGATTTTCTGGAAAACAATCATGTCTTCTTTTCCTACCTTACTTATCAAGGCCACTAATGACCTCCAGTTACCACAACCAATGGTCAATTCTCAATCTTCACCTTATTGGACTTCTCTGTAGCATTTGTGTGACCATTCCTTCCCATTTAGTAATTTCTACTCACTTGGGTTCTGAGTCATCATGCATTGTTGTCTCCCAGACAGACTCTTGGACCCATTTCCTAGTCTCCTTTGTTGATTCTTCTATATCTTCTCAACCTTGAAGTACTTTAGTAACCCAGTCCTCTATATCTATAGTCACCCCTGAAGAAACTGTATCCAGACTCATGGTTTTAAATATCACCTCAATGCCAGATTCAAATCTCCACCTCTGGACTTGGTCTACTACTCAACATTTCCACTTGGAATTCTAACAGACATCTCAAATTTAACGTGTACAAAACCAGATTCTTGATTTTTCTCATACACACCTGTTCTCCTCTAGGCTTTTCCATCATAGTAAATTACAATTCCATTCACCTAATTGCTAAAAACTATAGCATCATCCCTGATACTCTTTAAGCATATTAAGAATATCCCCTTTTCAGGGACTTGGCATGTATGGATCTCTCTGCTTAGAACTTCCTTCTCTCCCTCCATGTACATAGCTCATTTCTTTTCCTCAGTTCTCTGCTCAAATGTTGCCTTCTCAAAGAGCTCTCTTCTAGTGACCCTCCTAAAAATAAGATCCTCTCTCATTATATAAACCCTTACTTTATTTTTCTTCATTTTCTTCAAATTTTCATTACTTGACAAACTATATGTTGTTTAATTACTTCTTTATCATCTGTATCTCCTATTAGCAAAGAAGCCTCACTAGAGCAGGGACTTTTGTATATCCCTATGACCAAGATATGCCTGTCATATCGACAACCAGTGCAAAATTTTAGAATGAATGAACAAGAGAAATGATTTCATATAGAAAGTATACAGAGCTGGGCTGGGTTTTTAACTGAGATCAAAATGGTTCCTTCTATCTGAAAAGCAAAACCACATGGAACTTGATGATAACTACAACAAATGCTATACATAAATCTCAATAAATTCCCACAATCCTTAGGAAAGATTCTGACTGTAAATCTTTGCATCCAAGATGGTAGCATTTAGCCACATGTGGCTATTTAAATTTAAATTAATTAACATTAAATAAAATTAGAAATTCAGTTTCTCAGCTGCACTCAACATTTCAAGTGCTCAATAACCACAGGCAACTAGGGCTTACAGTATGGACATTTTCAACATGGCAGAACCTTCTATTGAATAGCACTGCTATAGATTAACACTTGCTTTCATCGCACCTCAAGCTTACAGTTCCTTAGATCTTTTCCTCACTCACCATTTGTAAAATGTAAGAAAGTCTCTGAATTAGGTATTTTAGTGTTTTGTTTCTGGAGCTGTCATAAACTTTCAAGGGATCCACTTCCATAACGGTGTGTGTATGCATACACAGAAACACACAACACACACAATTTTTTCCTAAGAGGAAAAAAAAATTTTTTCACTTCAGCCTTTATCTCTGTAAATTCTATAAAATTTTAGTTCACTGAACTTACAAATAGTTATTGAATGCATCCTATGTCAAGAACCCCATGTCTGTCCCTCAAGAGATTAAGAGTACATAAGTAACAATTAAAGGTGCTAGATGGCTTAGGGAAGGGAACATATGGAGATGCTAAATCCTGTTATACTATATCTAGTGACCTAAACTAAGATGGTGGCTTAGGAAAAGAATTGAAGAATCTTCACAGATATTAAAGAAAAATAAAGTCAACAAGACAGGGGTGCTTTGGTGGCTCAGTCAGTTAAACATCTGCCTTAGGCTCAGGTCATGATCTCAGGGTCCTGGGATCAAGCCCCACAGCAGGCTCTCTGCTCAGCAGGGAGCCTGCTTCTCCCTCTTTTCTCTCTCTCTCAAATAAATAAATAAAATCTTTTAAAAAAATGTCAACAAGACATAAGGACTGATTGGACATGGATAACATGGAGGAAAAACAGCTAAACTCTTGGGTTGTGTGGGTTCCTACCATGTACCCTGTGCTGGCATGAGAAGCAGCCAAAGCTTAGGGCATTAAAGTATTACTGATACAAAGAGGCAAATCACGTGTGAAAGAAATTTTTTAGGGGATTTAATAATATTGTCTTTGAAACAATAACAGTAAGATATTCATCTGTAAATATCCAGCTGGCAGCTGGACTGGAGGGCAAAAGACTTGGAAAGCAACTCTAAAAATGTGTGAGAGTGAATGAAAATGCCAAAACATAAACAGCATTTTTCCTCTTCGCGGGCACCAGCACCTTCAGATATTTTCAGCCTGTAATTATGCTCTCCTCACCATCCCCCAGTCAATGTTTTGCCAATTTTCACTAGACCTCTACTCCAAGCTTTCACTGTAAATCAAACTTTCTATTCATAGCATTATGGTATTGTGTACCCCAATGAGTTCTCGTAATTTGTCTACTTCTTTGTACAGTCTCCTAATTACCCTGGTGAACAGAAAAGTACTTTTATACTGTGGAAATGTACATGCAAAGTTTGTATATTTTGGAATGTAGCCCAGTTAAACTGTACTAACATAACCCATTAATGTACACTTGTTTACACGCATCTCAGGCAGTTAAGAGTGTCTTTCAGGTTTAACAAGTACTACAAAAGCCACTGAGAGTTTGTAGTATAAACTCTGTCGACTGAGGGTTGCTTTTGATGTTGAACCTGAGAAACAGCATTTTAAAAAAGAAGTAAAGGGTAAAGTGCTCTATTTTGGCTGAAGACAAATGATGTCTACATATTTCTTTGAGGTTTCGTAGGGCAATTTAAATTACATTTCTGTGTTTAATGTGTATTTCCATGCACATTTTAACATTTAACATAATACCCTTTTAAGAACCTAGCTCAACAGGACCCTCAGTAAACCAGAATTTCACCCGCCATGGTCTACTTCAAAAGAAGGAAAACAACAATATGAATACAAACAAAAATAAATAAAACCTCAGATAATTTAGATGTTATTTAGGAAGACTGCACAATTAAGGTCATTCGTTCATTGTTGAATGAGTTAGTTTTATAATCAAAGGACGGAATGCCAAGGAACTACACAAAAGGGAGGCTTAGTCTTGTCTAAGGCATCAGGAAGTTCCCCAGAAAGTAACTTTTCAACTGAGTCCTGAAAGATGAGTAGGAGCCATCCAAAAGAAGAGGAAGAAGGAAGAGGGTCCAGGAACAGGCAACAGAACAACAGACCTTATTCCCACAACGTCCCATCCTTAAGAAAAATGTAATAAAGCCATATCTATAGCCTTTCAGAACTTTATGTGAGCCCCTTGAAAAGTAAAATTACAAGTATGAAAATGCATGGTTCTACTAAATAAAATAACATAAAATAAAAATCTTCAAGTGATTTTAATGTGTGAGATGTATAAGGATACAATTACCACTTCAAAAATTGGGGAAAATCATAAAAGAACAAACAAAAACACCTATCTTGGGCCTTTTGAAATGGCAACAATCGACTGGAGAACTTCATTTTCTACACTTGGTCACATTTCTCAAGACTAAAACCATCCCCAACGGACAAGAAAAAAGGATGATAAAACTACCATCTTCCTCTACAGAAGATGTTTACAATGACTCCTAAGATTTACAAGTCCCAGCTTGAAAAATTTTATTCTAAAACTCTGGAAAGAATTGATAAATACATCCAAATACTAACAAAAGTACACAGCAACAAGAAACTACAATTTTGGTATGATTTCAGGTGCTTTTACATGTATCAGGTTACTATACTATTGGAATCTTCCTGCTGATTCTGGACCATCAAAATAATTAAAAAGCATTTTTAAATCTAACCTACATTAGCAAATATGATTCTGATCTTTTTTGTCCAAGGAAGTAGACTATCATTATTAGAAAAAGAAAATTCACTTAAAATTTTGCCATATTATTATAACACTTAAAACCATTATAACAATAAAAATAGCAAAAACATAAAATTAAGTGAAATGTAATTTTAAAATGTTAACAAGTTCCTTCTAGCTTACAATTTAATGATAAAAAATGAACATAAACAACCTTACATAGCCAAATCATTTTAATAAAACACTGGCTATGGATTCAGAGAGAACTGGCTTTGAATCCCTGTCCCACCTAGCTACATGATTTTGCGAAAGTTGCCTGACCTTCTTGAACTTTAGTTTTTTAATTTATAACACAAAGGAAATAATCTCTAATCTGCAGTTTTTCTTTGAGAATAGACAATAAGCTATGTAAAGTACCTACACGATATTGAGCAATGAACATCAATGCCTTTTCCTCTCCTTTTTCCTGAAGTGTTATGTTGAATTCCATTAATAACATTAAAATTCACTACTAAAATGAGGAAATTAACATGTTAGTAAGGACTACATTATAAACATACTTAATTCCCTCCCTCATTGAATTAATCTCAATTCTTGATTTAAAAATTTTATTCTTTCATAAAATATTATCTTACATTGATGTCCAAATTAACATCTACTTACTAGGAAACAGCTGATAAATTGAAAAAGCACTAAAGTTTTAGTGAATATTTGCATATTGTTCCATTTTTGTTTTTTTATTCAGCATATGAAGAATAAGTTTTCTAAGGACAAATTTCAGGATGAAAGCAACAGAGTCATTATATTTTCCTCATATATTTTCATGGAGCTATAATTATAAAGTATACTTCCATTTACTTATATAGAACGTCCTTTATATATTTACATAGGCTTGACTAGGTTCTGAAACTTCAAAATGACAATTCACAAGTAACTGCTACTGCCTTCTCTTGGTCTTAGAGTTGCTTGGGGCTCCAGCTTCACCGATATCCACCAAAAGTTTATTAGCTAAAAATGTGTAGAGGATACACTCTGTATACTACGAAAGGATATCAAGACAGTCTACTCAAGAAGACTTGGTAAAGATTTGCGACTTTGTCAGAGGTCACAAACTTCTGATTTGTTTTTCATAGTAATTTATATGTTCACTTAGATCCAACTTAGATCTCTCACGTCTATAGGGTGATTTTAATATAAAAATGAGCCCCCCAAATTACTGATATTTATAAACTTTATGATAATTTTATAGAAAATAAGAAATTAGAGTTTAAAATGATGTGAGAAGCATCATAATTTTTATGAATGTGTTCCTTTTTATCACAAATTTAAAATAAATATTTGGATAAGAACTGGAGATCATGAAAAATTATCTATAGTCTAAAAGATATTAATCAACTCTAAATGATGACCATTTATTATATCCCTTCTATGATATTATGGAAGATGTTCAGAATATATTTTATTTAGTTCGTACAATAAAGTTACAAGATGGGAATGATTAGCCTTATTTTATATATCAACTGAAACTCAAGGATTAAGAAATTTTCTCAAGATCTCACAGCTAGGAACTGAAGAAATCAGATCTGAATTCAGGTTTTTCTAGTTCTCCAAGCTCTTTCTATCTCCAAGATTAAGAGCAGACATAATTTTTCAGTGTTTTGGTAAATAAGATCTTATACAATGGTCACAAAATCAAAATCACTAAAGAAATAAGTATATTTGTTGCATATTAGAAAATTCTATGCTGTAGAGAAATTATAAATAGACTCTGAGTCCAGGAACTGGTTCTAATCTAAAAACTTTTAGGTAATAAAATTATACTTATTACTACTTTTGTGAATTCAACCAGGCAATTAACTTGAGAAGAAATCTTATTACAATCTAGTTCAGTCTATCCAAATGCTAAAATTCTATGACAGACATGTGATTTCCCAGATATTTTTGCCCAGATTTTAACTTTTATAATCTTTAAAAATTATACAAACCATATATGCTACTGGTAAATATAAATAATAAAGGTCTAAAATTAAAACTAAGGGGCGCCTGGGTGGCACAGCAATTAAGCATCTGCCTTCGGCTCAGGGCGTGATCCTGGCGTTATAGGATCGAGCCCCACATCAGGCTCCTCCGCTATGAGCCTGCTTCTTCCTCTCCCACTCCCCTTGCTTGTGTTCTCTCTCTCGCTGGCTGTCTCTATCTCTGTTGAATAAATAAATAAAATCTTAAAAAAAAATAAATTAAATTAAATTAAATTAAAACTAAAATTTCTTCTCTCCAAATCTCTAGTCCCAGTTATTAGGAAAACAGTAAAGTTTCCTTTGTATGTATCCAGAAAAATCCATTTTCTAAGATAGGTTCAGAAAGTTTTTATTAAATTATAACATATACAGAGAACGGTGCACAATTAGTAGATAGAGAGCTGATGAATAATGATAATGTAAACACACCCAGGTAATCATCCCCCAGATTCAGAAATAGAATATTACAGGTATTCCAGAAGCCCCCTTTACATCATCCCCCAAACACAACTCTCTCCTTCCTCCACAGAGATAATGCTTATCCTGAATTCCAACACCATAAATCAGTTTGCCTGGATAAATGAAATCAAACAAATGCGTTCTGTGTCAGGCTATTTACTCTCAACATTATGTTTGTAAAATTTATCCCTGGTATTGCTTGTAGCAGTGGTTTATTTACTTAATTACAATGAAACTTCTAATACATGGAAATACAGAAGATGTATATAAAATATACTATATCCTAATATATAAACATATCACAATTTATGTATCCATCCTACTGCTGATGGACATTTGGGATGTTTCCAGGTTTGGGTTATTAAGTATAATGCTGCTATAAACATTTGGCTCAAGTCTTTTGATGCACAAATGTTTGAATTACTGTTGGGTATTTACATAGAGGTGTAACTGCTGGGTCATACCATTTGCTATGCTCCTAAATTTAGGAGACAAAGCCAGTTTTTCAAAGTTTTGTATGTGGTTTCCCACCAACTGCGCATGTGAGAGTTCCAGTTTTTCTACATTGTCTCCAATGGTATTAACGTAATTTTTTTTTAAATTAGCCCATTTTGGTGGCTGTTTAGAGGTATCTCATTGTGATTTTAATGTTTCTTTCCCTAATGATTACTTTTTTTATGTTTATTGGCCCTTTGGATATTCTCTTGGCCAATACCTAATCACATACTTTGCCCATTTAAAAAATTTCATCTGTTGTCTATTTGTAAATGTAATCAAAATTTTTAAATGAGTATTTTTTATGTAAGGTTGTAATTAACCAATTACAAAATTTCTACGGAAATACAAAGAGCAAAGATATCCAAGGTAATCCTAAAGATGTAGAGAGAAGTTGACACTTGGGACACCTGGGTGGCTCAGTCGATTAAGTGTCCACCTCTTGATTTCTGCTCAGGTCATAATCTCAGGGTCCTGAGATCGAGCCTTGCATGAGGCTCCCCGCTCAGCAGGGAATCTGCTCGTCTCCCTCCCCTGCTCTCCCTTCCTCCACTCACACACTCTCTAAAATAAATAAACCTTAAATAAAAAAAAAAAAAAAAAGCTGACACTACATACCGAGACTTATTATAAAGCCAAAGCATTTAAGACAATGTAGCATTGGCATAAGGATAGATAAACAGACTAATAGAAAAGTCTAGTGAGTCCAGAAACAGCCACATTTATATTCACCCTTGATTTATAATAAAGGTGGCACTTCAGAACAGTGGAGAAAGGAATGTCTTTTCAGTAAATAATGCTGGGCCAACTGGCTATCTAAACGAATACATGCTGTTCTGAATTTTCCCTTGTTTCTACCGAACGACATATTTTAGCGATCTTTCCATAGCAACACTTACAAATTTAATGTATTTTTAATAGCTGCATAATAGTCCATTATATGAATATATCTCAACAAATTCATCCATTCACCCCTGGATTGACATTTAACTTGTTTCCATTTTTCTTCTGTGGATGTTTTTGTAAGTATATCTGTAGTAAAACATTCTAGAAATAGAATGCTGGATCAGAGTCTACGAATATAAAGTGACTGACATTTCCCTCCAAAAAGGCCACTGCTATGTACGCTCTTACCAAGAGTTTACGGAAGTCCCCAGATTGTGACATAAGTGACAGATGTTCCACATTTTCCCACTTCTACTGTTCATGACTCACAAAGAATTTTGTGAACAAATTTAATCACACTGGCCACCGATAAGTTAGAGCGAACGTCTGCAAAGATTAAAGTAAGGGCTGACAGAGCAAACGGGGTGAGCCACTCTATGATCTGTGTACAGAACTGGTCTTAGGGCATGCGTTATGAAAGCACAGAAACACCCTACCCAAAAAGAGGGCCCCAGGGCCAGTAGCCAGTCTTGGGTTGAACTGAGAATGCTAACTCTAGAGGCAATATGCTGACTAGAAGAAAAGTGTCCTCAATTTCTATGCTGATTAAATTACACCTAATTGCAAGAGATTGAGTAAATTGTCATGTCATCAAGGAATTCTGTAGTACTGAATGTTGTGTGGTATTTAAATAAGTGGGTCATCTGCTGGGATGCAGAAATCTCATTAAAGCTTTTCATTGGAATGGTATTTTTGTAACCGGCTTGGACTTTTATTACACCCACGCAATTCAGCTAGTGCTGTCTCCCTTGAAAAAAAAATTACTCCTTTCTCTCAAATTACACAAATTCTCCTCCCATCTTTCAAAGTTCATCTCAAGCCCCATTTTCTCCCTGAAACTCCATGCCGTATTGACAGAATTTTTCTTACAAGCCAGAATTGCACTTTATCGTGTGGAGCTTTGCAGCATTCTTTCACAGTTTCATGTCTAATTGCATCACACATAACCATCGAGCTTCCCAAACTTTACTATGAGAGAAATGTGAGCTGGGGACCTACCTTGCACTTTTACTATAGGTCTGTATTAATATCACCATTTTTCAGATGAGAAAATAGAATTCCACAGATACTATATGGCTTGCCTGGGGACACACCTACTTAAGTGCCACTCCTGGATTCAAACTCAAGCTAAAATTAGTTCAAAGTCACTTACCACAGTATTTTCCCAAAGACTGCTCTGTATGCTTCTTGTGTTGTTGATTTTGTACCTAGTTCCTGAAGGCATTTGAATCTGTGCTATCAGCACCATCACCACCACTAAAATGGAAGCCTCATGGGCTTCAGGACCTGGAAATGAGAATTCCAAACCTGATCATATGACTCTGAACACCAGTCTCTTCTCTTTTTGAGAAATACATACAAAATCTATCCAACTTCCAAAAGAGGCACGCAGTCTACAAGTATTACATTTAATTCTATGCATTTTTTTCAGAAGTAGTATGACACAGTGCTCAAACTAAACGGTAGAGTAAAAAGATTCTGGGTTTGAATCCAGGATCTGCCATTCTTAAATCATTCTAATTTCACCGAAGTATTTAATTTCTCTAAGCCACATATCATACTGGTACAATGGCTTGAATAATCACCATCTCACTGGATCATTAGAAGGATTTAATGATATTATATACAAATCCTTTAGCATACTGCTGGCCCATAGTAAGTGCTTCATAAAACTATCATTTGTGCCCATACTCACCGGATTAACAGAAAATAGGTATCTATGCAACAGGTACACTAATAATTATACATTAGCACAGAAAGAGATTAAATCAAAGCAAAGGAGTTTAGAAAAGAGAAAAAAATTAATTTCCGTTAGTCTTGGTGTCTGATACTTAGGAAGTCCAATGTTAGAGTACTAATTAGACTATAGTTATAATTCATGGTTGTACAGTCAAAAATATTTTTGAAAATTTATAAAGAAAAATCACCTTTTCCTGTATTGACTGAAAAATAAGTTTATCATATAAAGTTATCTCAGGCATTTGTTTTTGTTTTATCACAGAATTCTTTTAAATTATGAGTAATAACAAACATTAGGATTCAGGTCACACACATATACATTTTAAGAATCCTGGATGTTAGCTAAAACAATGAAAACAAAAATTATCTTATTTTCTCACCCTTGCCTGCATGTAAGCAATGAAAATAGAGCACAAAGGTCTAGGGGCTCCTGGGTGGCACAGTCGCTTGAGCAGCCAGCTCTTGATTTCATCCCAGGTCGTGATCTCAGGGTCATGAGATCGAGTCCTGCATCAGGCTCTGTGCTCAGTGTGGAGTTTGCTTGAGTTTCTCTTACCCTTTCCCTCTGCTCCTCCCACTCTTCCTTTCTCTCTCACTAAAGTAAATAAATCTTTAAAAAAAAAAAAAAGCTAGACAGATCTAGAACCACTAGAACTGACTTAGGTAAAAATGGTGAATATAGACTTTATTTCTCTTGATGAGAATGTCTAAAAAAATCTTCAAGAAAATACATTACTTTTAAATATGCAAGCTTTTTGCATGAGACATTATGTTGTGGATGCATTTATAACGAGGAAATACACCAATATTTTTAAAGTTCTCTTAAACAAATTGGAAGTATTTTTTTATTTTATTTTATTTTTTTATAATAATATTTTTTATTTTATTATGTTAGTCACCACACGGTATATCCCTAGTTTTTGATGTAAAACTGGGTGTTGTACGCAAGTAATGAATCATGGAACTTTACATCAAATTGGAAGTATTTAAAAGCTGTAGATGAAATTGAGTCAAACTTCACTCAAAAGCTTGTATACTTGTTTGCAAGAACCTCATTTGAATGCTGGCCTATCAAGTCAAGCACAGCTATTTTAGAAAGAAAAAAAAATGGACAGCAGGAGTTAAATTTGATGTTCATTAACATGAACGAAATTTCTTGCCCCATTTAACTAATATCTTAGTTGGTACAGTGCAACAAACAAATTTTAGCTGTTAAAATCTATTATACCTGCTTTAAATTGCATCTCCCTGTAGCCAGAGGCTCAATAGTTGGTTAAATTCAATTTGAGTTGCCAGGGGCTGTTAATGGGTAGGTTTTTCTATTTGCTCTCTTAATTGTTCTCTATCTAAATTATCACTGATGATGAAATCTTATGTGACTACATTCCCACATAATCAGAAAGTCTAAATAATTTTTCCTCTTCAGGATAATGATATGGAACTAAAGGCCCATAAAAATCTACAGGGACAGTTTTGTTGTTGTTGTTGTTGTTTTTATAATGTGCCACATTTAATTTCAAAATAAGTAATTCTGCTAGGACTTCAACATTACAACAATTTGGAAATAATAAACAAACTGAAAGTTATAATTGCTAAGCCCATAGTAGGGTCTTAATAAAGGTATAAATGAGTGTTGATTGACTATCATGGTATATTTCCAGCATCTGGATGCCCTTCTAAACTTTTTGTGCATTTTATAATTAATGTGTTATGTGTGTGATATGACATTGATATTTCATTCTTTAATCAGTTACTGAGTTTATGATATAACAGTCACAGTAAAACGCAAACAATGAACTAGAAAGGAAAATCTGTACCTATCTTTTCCAGCAGAGGTCTCTAGAGAGCAACTAAAGTTATGGAAATAAGGGCTATATGTTCAGTAATTTACATAGAAAATTTAACTCTTCAGCTTTATATGAGCCCTTTCTTTTCACCCACGCCCCTTTCTCTTTTGATGTCTGTGCTCCTTTATCAGATAAAAGGCTGTCTAAAAACTGATCAGAAGTAGACACAAGAGAACAGGTTAATCCCAAGTGCACCGGTGTAATGTGTCACAAAACAGACAATGTAATTATCTCAGCAGCCTGTTTAACCAGCTAATACGGCAGCTTTGCATACCAGGGGTGAGCTCATCTGTTCACTATATTACCAGCCAGGACGTTTTTCACCAAGATCCCTACAGTTTAACAAAAGCTTGTAAAAGCCTGAGGATTGAGTATTTCCTTGAATGTGGCATAACAGCTTTTTGCAATCTTTTATTTATCGGGAAGCAACAAACAAAGAGAAGAAAATGCAGATTAGTATTGCGCAATACCAAAAAAAAAAAATGAAGTCAATGATATAAATCTCTGTACGTGCTCATTTAAAATGAAATACCCTCTCTTTACTGGGAATCTCTGGGGAAATGCTGAACGATATAACAGAAACATGATTTTGATGGCAAAGATTTATAAGCCCAGTTTTGCTTTTCTTAGAAGTAAATTTATTTGCCCCAAATACATTCTGCATTTTGCTAATACTGGTAATGTTTGGGGGGAGTCAATGTGGGCTTTATAGTCACAATGACCTGGACTTGAATCCTGGTTCTTCGATTTTTTTTTTTATCTCCTGTCTTGGGCAAGTTAACCCCACAGTTTCCCAGTCATTAAAATGTGAATAATACCTACATACTGCATGGTTATTGAGGGACTTAAATCATATGTCAGGGAAATGTGGGGCACAAAAAGAGAGCTAAGTAAATGGAAGTTATTTTATTATATCATATACACACACATATATATGTATACAAATATACATACATAACAGACACACACACACACACACACACGTATATAACCCATTATACTTATATAACTCTCAAAAAAGTTAATTAACCAAAGCCTCAGGATCATTCATGTATTATTCCAAGTCTTTTCCTTAAAATGACTATCCATTAACCATAGCGATAACCACGTAAGATGCAGGTCCCGTAGCAAACACTGGGCTTTGTGTGCTCAGTAATATTTGTTGAATAAAACAAGCATAACAGACTGAGGGGAGAAAAAACACTGCAGCATATATAAAATTAGTCAACAGTATTGACAATACCTGAAGAAGTGATGTGTTTCGGCGTTCAATATCTGCAGCAAAGTAAACTTCTACAACAAAGGACAGTAAGTTCTGTGTCTAACAGCTTAGCTCTAGGTTATACCTTTGATGTCACATGTCTCATCATTTGACATAGTGAAATGACAACAGTGCCAGAAAAGTCAAAGTCAGAGAATAATGAAAATAGTCTTGAAGGTGAGGCAAAGATAAAGGAAGGTTCTGATTTATGGTAAAGTCTGTGGAAGTGCCTATTACTGCACTAAAGTGATGAGGAAATACAGATGGATTATGCTTCAGGAGCAAAATGCCCAAGGAGATGGGGTGGGAAAACTCCAGTGCCAGGGACAGCCTTCAGAGTGAACCAACCATCACCTCCGAAAGTCTCATGGCAGAGAAGTTTCTGTTCTTCAACAGCAAGTTCAAAGTCCAGTGAAAGAAGTACTGGGAAGTCCCGACCTTTGACTTCCACTTGATTCCCCATACGGCCTGTTTGCCACACATCAGCTGAAATAAAAATTGGGTTATCCAGCTCCCCTACTCCAAACCCTCCTGCAAATCCTATGATCTACATATTCCAGTTTGTTTCAAACCATTTTTATTCCAAATTGCTCCACTGAGACGATATTGGCCTTACTAGCATTATTATTTTCTTTTGACAGCCTGGGATATTGTTACCTACCACTGACTGTCTGTCTTTCCCCCTCAGACTTTTGCAAGGTGTGCTTCCTCATTCCACTTCCCCAGGACCCTGCTCAAACATCACCTCCTTACAAAGCCCCTAGCTGGCCCCCCATTCTGAAATAGCACCTCCAGTCATTCTCTGTCTTTTATGTGCTTTCTCCTTCTTCATATCACTTACCTGGACCTCGGTTTACATTATTTCTTTGCTTATGTGTTTACTGTCTCTCATCCCATATTAGCTCAGTGATGCTAGGAATTTATTTCATTCACTGGTCTATCCCCACTGCCTAGAAAGGTCCATAGCACATAGCAGTCACTTAGTACATATATTTGTTGAATAATTAGTGGGAAAGGAGGCCAGTAGCTGAATGTGTGTGTTTCTACCATTTTTTGTTCATTCTACTTCATATTGTAGAGTGACTGTGAATTTCCACACTCTAGGGGCACCATTAGTCTGTCAGCTCCTTAAATACGGTAGCGCTTACATCTTAATTGAATTTTGGCTATAATGTCTGGCACAACGTGGCACCTGAGAAAATACTAGCCTAGCAAACATAAATTTCAAAAATGAACAAAAAGATGAAATATTAAAGCTATTGAAGTGTTTTTAAAATTGAGAATCATAGTGTATTTCCAAAAATAATTAAACATGTCAAGATAATATTGCTGTGATATTAAAACTGGTCCAGTAACAAATATTTCTCTGTCTCAGCCATTAATAAAAAGTACCAGACACTGATTTTATCTTGTGGAACTCTCAATATACCACTGGCAGGGTCCCATTATTATCATTCCTAACTTACAGGTGGAGAAATTGAGGTGAAAAATTGTTAAGCATCTTGCCCAGAATCACACAGCTAATAAATGCTAGGATTTGAATTCTAGTCATATTAACAGATGTCTTTGAGAGCCGTTCAATATCTACTCTTCACACTGATCTTCTGATATTTCAAATATTATTTTTTCCAATTCATTTTATAATGAATACCCATTTTCTATTTCTCTCTTCTAGCAATCAAGTTAATATCACTAACTTAAGAACTTAAACATTGCAAAGCTTCAGTAAGGTTTGGATACCAAACTCTTAAAACATACTTAATAATTATATGTCCCCTCCCAAAAATGAGGGCTAACAAAGGTTAATGTTGTCCTTGGGGTGATAAAATTTAAATTTCATTAGAGTCTCCTAAGCCTCTTTTAGAGGGAAAAAATGTTGCCATCTTTTCATAAAGCTTGCATTTCAAGGCACTTCTATGATTTATGAATTTCTCTCCCACAGAGAACGAGTGATATATAGCTAGAGTCTAATTCATTCCAACTCATCACATGTATTTTGTAACTCCATATCACCTTTTGAAATCAATAGGCATTTAATACTGAGGAGATGTATTTAGATTTGAAAGAAGATAAAAATTAGACTGTGAGCTATTCCTTATATGGAATCCTGTTAACATTTTCATATGGTGTCAGGTCAAACACCTTAACTTGTTTTTTTAGACTCATTGCCCAATATTCTTCAGCTCCTCTATAATTTACTCTTACACTATGCTTGCAGGCAATATTAATCTGCATGGGTTAAAAAGGGTCATTAGTTTATTACTAAGTATTTGTATGGCCTTCAGCAAAGATAAAGTGTTATATAACTAGTAACTGTGCACCAAATTAATAGTCCTTTCCTCAGAACCTTTATGTTTAAAGTTTTCTTATTTTTCTTTTGTTATTAGATAATTTATATAGTTCTGTTCATAAAACTCATCATTTTGAAGTACCTTTCCTTTATTCACATATTTATTCACTTACTCAATAAATATGCAGAGAGAGCCTATTTATTATAACAGGCTCTGTGCTTGCACTGGGAATACTGTGGGGGAAAACAGACACAAAGACTAAAAAACAATGTGCAGAGACATCTTTGAATGCCATTATAATTATAAAATTAAATTAATAACTAACAACTTGTTGGCAGATAATACCTACAGGGCCATGTCCTGTGGTTGAGGAAATAATACAATACTGTAAGGTTTACATCAACACTCTCCATTAACTATAGTACCATTTAAAATACAAATACCATGTAAATATATTATCTATTCCAATATTTGAGCATGAAAATTGTAAATACACAGGTTGCTTCAGATTTTATTAAGTTACTGAAGTATACTTTGAATTTATTTTTGTGGAGTCTTTGAAAAAAGAAACTGTTCTTATCTTTTGGTACTGGTTTAAGTGTGTTTGGGATGAAAGACAGAGGAATGGGTTCATTTTTGAATCAAAAGTCCCAGCATTCCATGCAGAAGAAGCCATATGCGATGAGGAGGGGGTCTGTGTCCTCAGGACAGCATTTAATCCCATTTGGTTAGGACATAATGGTAGTGAAGAACAGTGGGAGATAATGTTGAAAATGCACTATGGTAGGGGTGTTGAGAGTTGTACTTGGCAGACCAAGGAGACGACAGTTCTTGTGCAGATCAGGACTGGGCTCTGAAGAGATCAAACTGACAACAAGGTAGAGAATGAATTGGGGGAAGGGACAGAGGAGAAAGAGATGCTAAATGGGAGGCATGTCAAACCCAGTGAAGGCCTGAACTAGAAGAGAGGACATAAGAATGCAGAAGTAAGGAAAGGTGCTGCAAAAAAGAATCAACAGCACTGGGGAACAAATTGGATTTAGACTGAAAGGAATCTGCTCACAAAATAAGGCAAGATTTTTAGAATTTGTCTCATTAAAGTTTCTGACAATGACAAATCAATATAAGGGTTTAAAGGTTTCCTCATCTAAGATAATTGTGCCCCTTGAAAATGTTCGTATTTATTAATAATGAAATATTAGATAATAATCATATGCTAAGTACTATATTTATAAATACTTATTGGTTATTTTAATAATAAACATTTATCAAGCATTTACCAGATAGCATGTTAAAATGTACCAGATGGCACATTAAAGATGTTACATATTACATTCATTTTCTAGTTAAAACCACAACAAACCTCCAGGGAGGTTCAGTTATTATCCCCTTCTTTACAAGTGAGAAGATTGGACATTAGAGAACTGAAGCAACATTAAGTCAGAATTTGAACTCAGCTCTGCCAGACTCTGCACATGAGCATGCAGCCAAATTTACATGTGAAAGAAAAATCATTACTTCATCCTGAAGACCCATGAAGCTACACCATTTGTCCTACTTACTTTTCAAAACGAAATACTGAAGTCTTCTACCCGAGTATGACAAATATCTACCTACCGAGAATCCACTAGATGCCAACCTCTGTGTTAGATGCTTAGACACTGGATTCTTAGGTACCAAATTCTTACATGGTGAGGATAAAGAAAAAAAAAGATATAAGCATTCAGAGAATGTTTGCATTCCTATTGCTCAACTACTTTGACACTCTGAGCTGACTGGGGAAGGAGCAGGAAGAAGCACTGGAGAGAGTTAAGAGGCAAACTTATTCCACCTTTGAAGCAACACAGGACTGCTTACTGAAAAAGAAGAAAACAGGGCTGGTATGAAGAAGTAAGTAGAATTAAGATTGGACTTGGTACATGCTAATGATTTGCAGGAAAAGAGGAGAGATTAAGTGATTTATGGTATTTGGGGGAAAAGGAGATGTTCAAAGGAAATGTTTGAGAAAATTTTATCCAATGGTGTGCTGTGCAATCCCTTCATTAATGTTCTCAAGAAACAGTTAGGCAAGACATATACTACATTTCAAGACTTTGGAGGACTGGATTTTTGTTAACTATGGATGCATCGCCATGCTAACCAAAACATACTTAGAGAAGCAGCCTCAACTTTTTATAAACATGCTGAAGTATATATCATGACTGTTCTGAGATATGATCCCATATAATCTAATAATCTTTAAAGTACTAAAGATTAAAAATAAATAAATTCCTTTTTCTTGGCCAATTAGACTAGATTCAAGGGTATCCCTATAACAATATTGTCATTCATTTGATTTCCGAAATCCTTTTATCTTTTTTTAAAGAGGTAGACGCATAACTAGCAGGAAGGTGGTCAAATTTAACCTATATGGGATACACAATAGCAACTGCAATCATCTATCATAATGCAGTTTAAATGATTAAAATAACCTACTCATGGAGGAAAGGAGTGGAGAATCCAGAATGAGAGTGGGAAATCAGGGATTGAGAAAGGCAATCTTAGAAAAAGCTCCCACTGACAAGTAATGACCACCCAACTCTGTCTCCAAATTCTGTAATCCTACACTCAACCTGCCCCCAAATTCTAATACTGTGTCCATATTTAAAGAGCATATAAGAAATATTACATCCATAGCTCACTAGGGAAAATCCAAAATTACTTCTTATCCTCCTCTACTTTCCTATCGCAAGAACTAGTTTTGGAGTTTTGTTTTGCTTTGCTTTGAATCCCATTTTCTTTGAAACCAGCTTTATCTTGTCTACTCGTGTTCTCCCATAATTACCATCACCAGTGGATTCATATTCTTAAATTAGAACCTAAACTCTGATAAAGGTTTAAAAGAAGGCATGTGAGGAAAAACAAACAACTCTGACAAAGATTATTAAACATTATATCCTGCTTGACTTTTTCCTATGGATCGATCTCCAAGCATCAGACCCATTTTTAGATTTGGATTCCTGTTTAATTCCTTGAATAACTTACCCTCTTCTTCTTCTCAATTGTGAATACTGTCTTTACCTTTGTCCTGACACTTGCCCATTTTTGTTCATCCATCTCTTGGCCAGTTATGCCTCACTTCTTTTTTTTTTTTTTAAAGATTTTATTTATTTATTCGACAGAGATAAGAGACAGCCAGCGAGAGAGGGAACACAAGCAGGGGGAGTGGGAGAGGAAGAAGCAGGCTCATAGCGGAGGAGCCTGATGTGGGGCTCGATCCCATAACTCCGGGATCATGCCCTGAGCCGAAGGCAGATGCTCAACCGCTGTGCCACCCAGGCGCCCCTATGCCTCACTTCTTTGAGACTACAGAACAACGCTGGCCTCACTCTCTTTCTAATACTCCATTCTCCAAACCAACCCCATCTTCAGTTCTTCTGTTATCTCACTGCTAAGTCACCAGGGAACTGAGGAAGCCCAGGCCAGAACAAAAACACTAGCCCAGCAAGACGTGAGGCAAGTGTGGCATCCAGGAGCTCACGTCTTGAGAAGTTCATATTGACAGGAGCCATGGGATTCATGAATTCATTCAGGAAGAATCTTGGTTGGCATCCAAGATTTTAGATCCAACCAAAAGAGACTCATAAGATATAGAGTTTGAGTCAGCCAGCTGAAGTGGACTAGGGACATAAACGCAAGTTAGTCATGGTGAAACAAGCTAAAGATGGTCAAAGACCAGATTAAAATAGCGATGGGCAGGATGGGGTATTGGATAGAATCTGGATCAGGAAACATGAAAATCATTTTGTTCTGGTATAAACAAGCAGTCCAAACAGGAATAAACAGGAGATGGGAATGATCCTAGGGCTTTTGCATACCACTTAAATACACAAGGCCTAATTTTGAGGTTGTAGGTAAGGCTACATGAAATCCCCTGAAAAATATGTCTATGGAAGCACAGCATGTTATAATTAAGACAATTTCGACAGCCTTGAAATCCTCAAAAGGCCCCAGGATCTGGTGCCAAAATATACCAGGTTGACAGCCAACAATCACTGCCCCTTCCTTCCTTCCTTCCTTCCTTCCTTCCTTCCTTCCTTCCTTCCTTTCTTCCTTTCCTTCCTTCCCTCCTTCCTTCCTTTCTAGTAAAGAGAATTCTAGCACACTTAGTCCTGCATGTTACACTGCCACACTACCACAGGAATGTAATGAGTTTCCATTGATTTGAGCCAGCACTCAATATAAAACAACAGATGCTGAACTGACACATGAGCAGAGGACAGTAATTTTTAATTGAGCAAAAGAAAAGGGGCAAGGTTAGCTTCTTCTCCTTCAACAGTTTACGGCTAGCTATCTCCTTATTTTGTTTCTATTAACTTTTCTCCACTAAACAATGTTTAAAAACAAATAAAGAATATCACTAAGATCTGAAATTATAAATACATCCAAAGAAGACATAAAAATGACATGAAAAGTTGCATGAAAAGGTGTTCAGTATCACTACTCATCAGGGAAATGTGAATCATAGCCACAGTGAAATATCACTTCACACGTTAAGATGGCTCCTATCAGAAAGAAAGGAGATAACAAGGGTTGGTGAGGGTGTGGAGAAAAGGGAACCCTTGTATACTGTTAATGGGAATATAAATTGGTATAGCCATTATGGAAAACAGTATGGAGGGTCTTCAAAATATTTAAAATTGAACTAACATATGATCCAGCAATCCCACTTCTGGGTATCTATCCAAAGGAAATGAAATCAGTATCTCAAAAAGATATCTTCCACTCCTACGTTTACTTGTAGCATTATTTACAATAGGCTAGATACAGAAACAATCTAAGTGTCTGTTAATGGATGAATGGATAAAGAAAAATGTGGTATGTATACAATGGAATATTATTCAGTCATACAAAGGAAGGAAATCCTGCCATTTGTGACAACATGTATGACCCTGGAGTACATTATGCTAAGTGAAATAAGCCAAAGACCTTCTGTATTATTCCATGTATATGCGGAATCTTAAAAAGTTCACCTCATAAAACCAAGGAGTAGAAGGGTGGTTGCCAGGGGTTGGGGGAAGTGGGGAATGGGGGGATGTTGGTCAAAGAGTACAAACTTTCAGTTATAAAATGAATAAAATCTGGGAATCTGATGTATAGCATTGTAACTATAGTCAATAATACATTATGTTATACTTGAAATTTGCTGAGAGAGTAGATCACAAATGTTCTTACCACACACACACAAAGGTAACTATGTGAGGTGATGGATGTGTTAGTTAACTTGATTATGGTAATCATTTCATAATGTGTGTATATATATATGTAAATATATATATATATATATATATATATATATATAATAATCACATTGTGCCATTGTGCACCCTAAATAATTTCAAATGCCTATTAATAAGTTGTTTTCTCTATCAATATTAAGTAACAAATGTTTTTAAAGAGTGGATTCAGGATTGTTAGCCTTAGAAACACTAGAGTGTATGGGATGAGCTGAGGAAGAATCACCCACAAAGGCACAGAAACAGAATGGTCAGAGAAGCTCAGAAATAGCCATAGAGAGTTCTGTTATGGAAGCCAAAGGATTATAGATATTTCACTAGAAGAGTATATTAAGTATGGTAGAAGGAACATGCTCAACAAAGAAACTGAATATGAAAAGGCCTGAAAGTGATCACTGGCATTGACAATTAGGATGATGTTAATTTCATCATAAAGTAGTTTTCACAAAGTTGTAAAGGCAGATAGGGTACATTGTGTAGATGTATGAATAGAGAGGGTCTGAACTTCAGATGGAAATGGGAGTGACCAATAGTCAGGAAAATGACAGGGGGAGCCAAAAAGAAGAATTCTAGTGAAGCAGGGTCAGGAAAGACATTTTTTTAAGCCTTAGAGAGAGTATATTCATTGCCTAAATGGAAGGAGCCAACAGAAGAAAACAGATTGAAGACTTGGTTGAGAGACAGGAGTGCTAGGTCCATTTTCAATCTTACCGATCCTACCAGAGTTTAGGTATCTCCTAGACTCTGTGACTAATTCCTTGTCCAAAGAGAATGTCACAAGCTTTAGGCTAGTATTTGAGTCTCAAGTCACCCTTGCCGATTTCTGCTCTTTCTGGCTTTGTTACAGGTCCTAGTTGCTAGGCTCAGGCTTTATCTCCTGTGATCAAGTCCTTAACCTGAGCCATAATTCACACAAATTCTCCTATTACAAGTTTCCACCTGGATTAATTTCCAATAATTCTTGATCCTTTCTCTAAAATTGAGATTTTTGCCACATGCTCCACTTTCTTCTCAGGTATGGTATATACATTGTGGACTGCTTATCCCACAGCTATGCCCCACCTCCTTTTTCCTGGTTAACATAATCTCAATTTTGCTCAAGTCTCAAGTGCCAATATGTGTTGAGGGTGGTAAGCCCCTTCCCATCCCAGGAATGAGAATTTTACCCAGTCGAAGTTAGTTATGTAAGTTCTATTCCCCCAGACAGGGATTTCTTTTCAAAAAGGGTATGTCAAAATTCTCATCTGCTGATGGTCTAGGAAAAGAAAAGCCCCGGAAAAAAGATTTCAACTTTTTTTTTTTTACTTGATATGACTGCATCTACGCAGAATACCTAGCATGTGGACACAACCAGTGAACTATAAAACAACACAGGACTGTTAAACGAGAAGAGGGAGAGAAGCCGGGTATATCATTAAGCCTCTGAATTTGTTACAGAATTGCCTACCTTCAGTCTTGTTATATGAGGTTATCTGTTTTCCTACATACATTTTATTGGATTTTTCTCTTTCTTAAACAAAAAGTACATAAATGACATATTGTATATGTAAAGCCTATAAAAAAGTGGTTTCACTGAGGTCATACTACATATCAGTTATTTTATATGCATTATTTAATTTTTACAACAACCCTTGGAGGTTCATATTTGATCTCTATTTAATGGTGGGTCTGACTCAAAAGCCTCCTTTTTCCCCATGAATTCGGAAGTCCTGACACGAAGTTCTAGTATGCATCTTTAGTGTTGTTTCTCGACTTCCCTGATACCAGTGTGGTAGACTTCAAACTTTTCTCTTATGAATATCAAAGTTCTGCAGTAGAGCAAGGGGCTAAGAGTATAGTTAGAGAAATAAAACAGACTGTTGAAATCTTAGCACACTTATTAGCTGTGCAAACTAAGACGCATTACTCAGGGTCTAGATTCTGTATAATTATTTGTATAAGACAATAATACTCCTTACTCCCCAAAAGTTGTGGTAAGTATCAAATTAGAGAAGGCTTATATAACTTTGAGCCAATACCAATATCAACTTGGTTATATAATGAGCGTGCCTTTATTCATATTAATACTATTACCGCAAAAATGCAGAGTCAATTTTTTAAAATCACGTCATAGAATTTTAGGGTTGTAAGAGACTACAGAGATGAAATTCTGTGACATTTCAGCCATTGAGAGGCAAACTTAATTCAAAAAAATAGCTCACGGCAAAATATGTGTAAGTGACCTTTTTATGAATTTTTTAAGAGCCAAATAGAATGAATTTAATCACCATCACGAAACAACCATTTGGAATCAGTGGGCGGTTAACTAAACATTGTAATATAGCTACGTGAAGGAGGGAAGAAGAGCGCATTTACTTAAAACTTAAGAACATGAAGGCATTTTACCATACCCGGCTGACAACTTCGTAGTGTTGTATAGTTCAAAGAACACTGAACTTGGAATCCGAAGATGTCGCTGGGAGCAAGCCCCTTCTCTATTATTTATCAGGTCTATAACTTACCATCTCTAAATCTCACCTTCTTTAACTCCAAAATGGGGAAGATGATTCAGCCCTTTGCTGATGTCACAATATGATTCTAAAAATCAAAGTACATGCAGAAGACATCTGTACACTGATATGTGCAGTATAAATATGAGAAAAAAATAAAAATTTCAGTGAACACAGATGGTGGAAACTTCAGACTCTGCCTTCTGTAACATATTCTTCAAGGTTTTTTTTTTCCTTGGGATATTTACTTATTAGTTATTCTGAAGCGTCAGCAGCCTTTCTGAAACCTCACAGTACTCACACAGCACACTGCCACGGACGGCCGTAGATTCAACAAGAGCCTTTTGATGATGATGATCTTTAAAGGTTTCCCGTGTATACAGGTACTTTACTTTGCTCACTATAGTTGATAGAATCAAGCTACAGGCTGCGCATGTGATAGCTGGTTTGAGTCAAAGTTGGAAATCACTCAATCAAGAAACCACTCACTCTGTCTAGAAAACAAATGGATTAGAGAAGAAAAACCAAGATGACTCAGACCCAATTCTGAAAGTGTTTTTAATGGGGCATTGATTCAGCCTCTACTGAATATTTACTAAAAATAAAAAATAATATTGGCAACACTCTTTGTGGAGTCTCTTCCAGGCAGCTGTGACATCTAAGGAACACTTGGAACACTGCATATAAAAATTCTATAAATAATAGCATCATTCTTGTCTATGATTATTTTTCTCTTTCTAAAAGGCCTTGCATAAAATGAGCTATTTTTCAGGAATGTCAGAAAGCTCTAGAAATTAATAAATCGGGCACCACTACTCATTAATCTATTACTGCAATTTTCAGTTAGTATGAAAGTTCAGAATCATTTTTCCCCATAGGAAATATGCTTTATGTGCTGGTTAGACTCTCAGACTGGCCCAAAACTTGACAGCAAACTCAATGTGACACAAAATGGGACGAAGGTGCTCAGAAAGCTAACGTATCACTGACAGTGGACATTATACAGGAGACAGAACAAACCAGGAGCAAGAAGGTCACATTCCACTCCTGGAGGCCATGTTTGAGGAGGAATCTGTCCAGAAAAGACCAGTGAATCATACAGAAACCACAAGTTACCTCTCTTTCCCTTCACAGCCAAGAGTCCAAAAGGAATATTCTACATTCATTGACTAAGCAGCTATTCATAGAAAATTTATTATATACTGTTTGATAATACAAAAGGAGATAAGCAGTTTGGAGATAGTACACATTACAGTATACATCTAGGACCACAATCATTCGGTTTTAGGGAATGTAAATGCCCAGTATTCCAAGGAAATGTCAAACTGCTTTCTGAAGTTATCTAATCAATTTATTATCCCATTGGCAGCATATAAATTTTCACACTGTTTTCTATCCTTTCTAATACTTGATATAGTCAGATTTCTTGATTTTTGTCAGTCTAATGGGTATAAAATTATATCTGATTATGCTCTTAACTTGCATTTTCCTGGCTATTAAAGAGATTAAGCACCTTTTTTTTTTCATTTATTCCTCATTTTGTTTCAAGTCTGTTCATGTTGTCTATTTTTCAATTAGGTTGCTTACTTTTCTTATTGATTTATAAGGATTTTAAAAGAAAAAAATACATATATTTTAGAAACTAATCCCTTGTTAGTTAATTGTGTTACAAATTTTGTCTCCAGTTTACTGCTTGTCTTTTTACTTTATTATGTATCTTTGGATGAATAGCAATTCTTAAATCCAGTGTAGTTACATTAATCAGTCTTTTCTCCTATGTTAGCACTTTTTATTGCTTGTTTTAGAAGTCTGTCCTTACTCAGAAGGCATAAGATAGTCTCCTAAATATATTTTTTTAAGTTTTAAATATTTTACATTTAGGCCCTTTTTCTACCCAGAATTGATTTCTGAGTATATGTTCCCCCCAAACTTTCCAGTCCATGCATTTTTAATTGTTCTGCAGTCCTCCCCAAACCAAAATTGCTCTGGTTCAGGTCGTAACTGGCCTTCATGTTATCAAATCCAATGGGTAATTTCCTCTGCTTTCTGATTTTGGTTTTTTTTTTTTCTTTTCCTGCGGCATTTAAGAGTCTCCAGAACCCTTTCTTCTTGAATTTCTGTCTTTCATTTCATCTTTCACTTCATGGCATTAGTCTTCCCCAGTTTTCCTTCTACCTCTTGATCTGATCTTTTCTGGCCTTCATAGCTTTCTCCATTTGCCTCCCAAAAGGAGGAATCACCCAGGGCTCCATCTTCAATCACTCTTCTCATCCACTTAGTCATCCTCCGTATTCTCCCCACACCCTTGTTTAATTAGACACATATATTCCAATGACTCGCACATCCATTAAATCCAGCTCAGGCCTCTATCCATATTTGCTAGGTCTCCTGACTTGACTGCCTACTGGACACTGCTGTTGGGGATATCCCAAAGCTATCTCAAGATAATCATTTTTAAAAGAAAACTTTTCTTCCATTCCCCTACCTTACAAAATCTGTTCCTCTTTACTTCATTCTCTAAGCTAGAAATTGATGCCACCCTCCACCCGGTTAACAAATCAAAAATAGAAAGCCATCCTACACTCTTGCCTCGCCATCACTCTCCTTCATCCCCCGCATCTAATCAATCACCTAGTTCTATCGATTCTTTCACCTACATATCTCTCATGGGTGCAGATCCCTCTGCTGCTGTCTTGTTCAAGGACCCATTCTTCTTCACTTGGATTTTTATAGTAGTCTTTCGAATAGTCTTTCTGGAGCCGGGCTGGTCCTCCAGAATCCATGATCTGCACTTGTCAGCATGATCTTTTTTAAAATGCAAATCTGATCATGATGCAAAAAGGAAAAAGCCTTATCCCCATATACATAATATTCCTATATTCCTCAACCCTCACACTGCTCCAGCCCACACTGCCAGGCACAGTACTCCACACAGAGATGGCCATCAATCCTCCTGCACTTACCATCATAGAAACTTCTGCCGAGCTGTCACAATTAGATTAAAGGGGATGCTCTGTTTACCACTCCTTACTTTGGCCGGTCTTGGCCCATCCAGCTGCCAACACAGTATGGATTCTCCTCTCAGTCCCTCTGCCTTTGTCTAAGTTACCACTTTATTAGCCCTTTACCTCTGATCTCTGAATCTCCCTCTCCACAATGAAAAGACTCTACAAAATCTAAATTCTTCACAAAATTCTCTATATTTCCTCACCTGAGCTAATATATGGCTCTCAGCTGAAGTCATACAACAACTGAATGAAATCATGCTGGTCCTTTTCTTACCCAACTCCTACTACAGGGTCTGCAGAAGGTTCACGTCATCCCTGCTCCTCACGACCACTTCCAGGCTGTGAATGTTGCATCTTCACATAAAGCACCTATTCCTTTGACGTCTGTGTCATTCTGATGTATGAACCTTATTCCTCATTGTGGCTTTATCTACAGATTTTCTGACGTTCTTCCCATTCACTGACAATTTTTATGTCTTCTACCTATGACGAGCCCTTTCATCATGATGGGTATCATCAATATTTACATAGACAACACAACCAAACCTTGGCTCCTCATTTCTTGATGTAATCCCTAGTAACCTCCTATTCAACTGCACTCCATATCCCACTCTATATATCCTCCCTCTGGGCAACATTTTCCTCTCACATTCTGAGTTCTATTTTACAATACCTGCCAAAACTATCTTCAGCCAGATTCATGCTTTGAGCTCCAGATGTGCATAAGTAACTTCTACTGGACACGTCTATTTGAATGTCTTCTAAACACCCTGAATTCAAAACTAAATTCACTATATGTATCTATTTTAAAAACTTCTTCTCTTCTTCCATTATACTATACCCCAGAAAAAGGTACAACTACCTACCCAGTTGCCAAAGGAGTTATTATTTCCTCCTACTTGCTTATTCTCCAAATTAAATCAATCATTGAGTCACAACCTCCTAAATATACCTCAAATGTCTTCCCTTCCTTTCATCCCCATACCACCATCCTAAATCAAACCATTGCACATCTTTGCCTGATACAGCAACAGCCTTCTGATGGGTTTCCCTTTCTCCATTCTTTCTTTAACATAGTTTCACATGATGTGAGAGCAAGAGTCATTTTCCAAAAATGCAAATCTGTTTATGTCTCCTATTAAAATCCCTTGGTTAACCTTAGCACTTCTGCCCTGATGTCAAATAAAGTGGGGGTGGGGGGAGTACGTGCTCCCAAATGCCTTTATTTTTCTGGATCAAACACCCAAAGGGAGGGGGGCACCTGGGTGGCTCAGTTGTTAAGCGTCTGCCTTCGGCCCAGGGCGTGATCCCGGGGTCCTGGGATTGAGCCCCGCATTAGGCTCCCTGTTCCCCTGGTCCTGCTTCTTCCTCTCCCACTCCCCCTGCTTGTGTTCCCTCTCTTGCTAGCTGTGTCTCTCTGTCAAATAAATAAATAAAATCTTTAAACACACATACACACACAAAAGGGATCTGGATATCTGTACAAAATTATCCTTTACTTTAGGCTAAAGTAGTAGTAACCCAGAAGAATTACAGAGTGTCTAGGGCAGGTGTAGAAATCCAGGAGCAGCCTTTCCACCCTATTTTACCACACTCCCCAGCATCCCCCTGGCCAGCCTCAAAAATTTTAGCCCTTTTGAACTTCATCTCCTCTTTCCCCTTAACAAGTATTTTTTTATGCCATTTTCTCCTCATTCTCAGGGTCATACCTCTTTTTGTGCAAGTTGTCAGTCACTTCCATTGACTTTCCTGCTAGATGGGGATGGAGATGAGATTCAGGGAAAGAAAACCTCACAGTGGTCAGCTCTCCTCAGTGGTAGGGTCTCCTTGAGTGGTACCTGCAAGATAATCAGAATTTTCATATTGTGGTAGAGTTTTATCATCATTCATTATGTTAAAACAACATAACATGTATCTGTCTCTTCTTATTGTCTTAGAATATGCCTGCCTCCTGAGAGAGGAACATAAAAGAAATATCTTTAAAAAATATAGCCATATTTTTATAGTTTATCATTACCTTTAGTATAATTATTAATGTCTATTTATTCTGTCTCATCTTTCCCCATCCTTCTACTGACACTTGATGCCTGTAGCAGACATTGGTTCCACTTCCATGTCTAGTCATCACTCACCATTTCTGTATGTACTAACACCATATCATAAGGTACCTATGACTGCCTGATTACTTTCTCCAGCCACAGGAATATGCTTGGCTAGTGTTCAGGGCAGGCCAGAAGTGTTTGGCATTACTATACTCAAGGGCAGCTCTCAACCAACTAGGAATGGGAATTGGTAGATAAATGCCCCAGTTTTCTTACCCTTTGAGTAGAACAATTTTGAAGAATATTGTACGTAGTCTTTCGGAGGTCCTCAGTAGGATTAGGCCCTAGTGATCCTCAGAGGTAATCTGGTCATTAACGTACCCTGTATTGGCTTTGCTACCTTCTCGGTCTCTCTTCCTCCCTCACCAACAAAAGCTTTTTCAAACAACCTCTTACATAAACTACTTGTATTCAAATCCTTCATCTCAAGGTCTGCTTTGAGAGAATCCAACCTCAGACAATTAGTACCAGAAAGAGACCTAAAAAGCAAACTTTGGGGACTGGATTTTGCATTTGGATCATTTGCCAGTGAGATGCCAATAAAGAACCCTGTTGCTGGTGACAAGTGAACTGGAGATAACCCCTAATATGCTGTGGCATCACTACCACAAGTAATTCTTAGATCTCATCATTGATGAACTGGGATTAGGTAGAGGTAGGAAGAAAAAATGCTGTTCTTAAAGACTGTGAAATAGGTTGGCTAGTGTTAATAGCCATAGAAGCTTTAAAAGAGGAAATGACACTCTCAGGTCAATCAAGTATCAACAGGGCTCAGGGCAAAAGCCAGAATGCCTTCATGGCACCATTTAAAAATATTTTATCTCCAATTTCCCAGAAACCACTTTAAATCAGACCCAAACTTGGATTGTGATGGTGAAAGAAAGAACTACAAATGTGGCTGAATTCGAAGGCTCCAAAAGTTTCCTATGCTGATGTCAGGGAAGGAATAAGATCCTAAGAAGTTAAATGTAGACATCTGAGTCAATACTCTAGAGAATTTTCAACTTCTAGATTTCTCTGGACAGGCAAAAGTGGCTCCCTCCACTTGCTTCATGAAGCCAGGTTCCCACTGCCTGAAATCCAAGAAAAACCATCCTCTGCTGTAAGGCAAATGACTTGTCCAAGAATGCTTGACCTCCTTAAGATCTATCCATGCCTCACCTCATTGCTTCTGGACCAACAATTAGAATCATACCTCAGCATCATCTAAGTAGGGAAGTACTGTCCCTACCATGGGAGAAAAGCAAGTATTCACCAAAAGAATGGGAGGACCTAACTAATGTTCTTACTAGAAGATGCCTTGGTATAGATAATGGGGGTGATAGATGTGAATTAAGGGCAGGAATAAAAGCCACAGGAATATAGTAGAGAGTTTATTTATATAGGAGACCTCTTCTCTGTCTCTATTTTAATATCCTGATAAGGATGCCCAGAGATGATATTAATATTATACTGAAGTATTGACTTATAGCTTAGAAACAATAATGGCCTATAGTACATGAAGTAGAGATGCAGAAACAGCCTTGATAAAGTACTAAGAAGGGGGTCAAAGGTTACAGAGATGTTCAAATGCTAAGATGAATTTACTACACAAGATGAGGAAAAGCCCTACTTTGAGGGTAGAGATTACTTAAAAAAAAAAAAAAAGATGAGAAAACCCAGTAGTTTTCTATGTTCTTCTTTGATGGCAGAATAGGGCAGAAGAAACTCTTCATTAAAACAAAAGTGAATAAGGAATGTGCTGGTGGGCAGGTTACCAGCATCATTGGAAAACACAGTGGTGGCTTTCCCTACAGCTCAGGGTTGATGGAAGGAGATGTTGCAACAGAACTCGGCCTCTGACTGTCAGAGGGGATGCTAGGATTCTGTATAGCAGAGGCCACATAGTGACAGTTACAGCAAATAGCAACAAGACCAAAATGGTAACTACACGGCTTGACCTATAGGTATTTTAGGTGACGCCTGATATATTATTGGCGTTCCTCGTGAAGATAAAGATGATTAGCCTATGGCTGTATAATTTGACCACCACCACAACAAAAAGATCAAGAACAGGCGAGAAAAAGGCTAATATCAATGACTGTAATAGAAAACCATAATCTCACCAAATTTCCATACTTGAGTCAGTTTTCAGATTCAGAGCCCCTTAAGTAAAACACAGGATGTTTGCCTTAAGGAAAGTCCCCAGAATGTCACAGTATATATACAATAGCTTTTTCCCCACTTTCTCATAGAGACCTAAGGCCATTTACCAAAGGCACATATGCTGGGAAAGAGAGAATAGTCAAATATTCTAAAAGCAACTGAATAGAAGATCTGAGATGACACTAGTATGAGGGGACCCAATATGCCATCATGGCCCCCTATTAAAGTAGAAGGAGACAGAGGTCAGGTGATAAATGGAGTCCTAATCAAAGACCATCTTACTATGAGTCCATTGATCCTTTGGTCATTTATTTGAATCTTATGTGTATAAATTTGTTGGATATATTTGGATACTGAAAGAACAACAGTTCATGGAGTTAGTGCCATTATTATAATAAAGACTGAGGGGGAATCCCTGAAACTATCTACCTCCCCGGGCCAAACTAGTAAATTAAAAGTACTTTTATGTTCTAGGTAGAATGACAAAGAATTGTTCCACCATCGGAGATTAAATAATGCTGGGTTCTCACTCATTCCCATTTAACTCTCTGGTATGATCCTGCAAAACCAGATGGATCGAGGCAGGTCTAAAGGTGAAAGACTGCAAATTCATAGAATATGTGTGTGTGTGTGTGTGTGTGTGTGTGTGTATGTGTGTGTGTGCGTGTGTGTGTGTGCGCGCGTGTGTATCTCTGCCCCAGTTCCTGGCATAAAGCTCCTAAAACCCTTATAATTTCCTAAGTGATAAGTGATAAGAGTACTAGGAGCACCTTTTGTTCTGAAATTTGGTATTTGACCATGACCATGGGAGCCACATGGAATTACCTGGATGATAGCAGTGTCTTTTGCTTCTATGAGGCAATGTTTGGTGGGCTCCTGGATGGGAGCTGGTCACCAGAAAGATCAAGATATGATTAAAAGCTTGGAATTTTCAGGCTTACTCCCCATTCTCCAGAGAGCAGAGAGAGGCAAGAAATGAAGTTCTTAATCCATCATGCCTACATAATGAAGCCTCCATAAAAATCCTTAAAGTATGGGATTCAAAGAGCTTTCAGGTTGGTAAACGTGTGGAGATGCTGGGAGAGTGGTGCACTCAGAGAGAACATGGAAGCCCCTCACCTCTTCCAGTATACGTTGTCCTATGCATCTCCTCCATCTAGATGTTCATCTCTAGTTTTTCTTTTCTTTTTTTTAAGATTTATTTATTTATTTGAGAGAAAGAGAGCATTAGCAGGAGGGTCAGAGGGAGAGGGAGAGAGAATCTCCAGCAGACTTCGTGTTGAGTGTGGAGCCTGACACAGGGGTTGATCTCATGACCCTGAGATCATAATCTCAGCCAAAACCAAGAGTCAAATGCTTAACTAATTGCACCACCCAGGCGCCCCCATCTCTAACTTTTATTGTATCCATCAAAAAAAGAAGGATCAAGAGAAGTTTGCTTTCACCTAGAGTAGACAATAGTACATATTTATAGTCTTGCTTTAACCCTCTTGCTCTCTATCATAATATAGTCCAAAAGAGCCTTGATAATCTTGACATTTTCACAAACATCACACTAACCTATTATTTTGATGGATCTGAAGAATCGAAGAATAAATGACATAAATATGTACCACTGATAAGATACATGTGCACTACAGGGTGACAGACAAACCCTAAAATGATTCAAGATCCTGCCATATTGGTGAGGTTTTTAGAAGTTCATTACCAGGAAGTTATTTTGGATATCTACTCAAAATTAAAGGGTAAGTTCACACATGTTGCTCCTTCTACTACTATATTTTAGATATAGCAAATGCTGTATTTGGAACTACTGCCCCTACACATTTATATGGTAATATGGAAGTGGGAATTGGGTCCTAAAAGCCCCAGATGATACAAGTTAACACAAAAAAAGTAGCTCATACCTACCCTTCTCCTTTGGCTCACAGATATGAGCCAATAAGGCAGTTCTTAAATCTGATAGGCCAGCTCAATATGTTGAGGCAAATTTACTGCTAATACACAACAGCCCAAGTCAGGGATCACCTTGAAAGACCATATAAACGCAACTGGAAAAGTACACCTGATCATCAACTTCGTGTGGAAAGAACAAAATTCTCAGACTACTTGGGGATGAAGGAAAGAAGTTCTGGGTAATCCCACCAGACAAATAATTTGGAACAAGTGTTGACCAGGTGATGGGAATCTAGAATAACTGGTAGAAGACACAAATGACATATTTCAAATTTGGCCTTGGGATTAACTGCAGCAGCAAGGACTACAGTTGTCCCAGTATCTCTTCCATTTTAAGTTTGGTTTTTGCTTTTTTTAACTGTGACCAACAAACTTGAAGGTCCATTGAGAGAGCATAGAGGACTCAATATGTGACACTGTACATGAACACATTTTATTTCAAACACCTGTGAGTCTGCATGAGAACACTCTCTGGCTATAGGAGCTTGTTCAACCTAAATTCTAGCCAACATAGAAATGTGGGGGAGTTAACATACTTAAGAACAGCCTTCAATCAATTACAGATAGAATTTGATGAGTAGGGGCACCTGGGTGGCTCAGTGGGTTAAATGTCTGCCTTCAGCTCAGGTCATGATCTCTGCATCCTGGGATAGAGCCCCTTGTAGGTCTCCCTGCTCATGGGGCATCTGCTTCACCCTCTTCCTCTGCCCCACCCCCATGCTTATGCTCTCCCTTCCTCTCTCTCTCTCTCAAATAAAATCTTAGCTTCCTCACCCCTCAGATATCACAATTCTAGAGGAATGTTCTATGCAGTCTTCCAGAGTTCCACATTAAGATTGAGCTCCAGTGTTCAAAGAGGTAACCTGGTCATTAATGCATTCTGCACTGAGTTTCTTACCTTCCCAATCTCTCTTGTCCACTCTCTTCTGATCATGTTCCAAATAAGCTACTTTCACTCAAACTTATGCCTCAGGATCTTTTACTAAGGAATCCTGCCAAAGAAAACGTGAACTTTATTTCAGACCCTAAGATATTTACTGCTCTGTTTCCTCTTCTGGTACATTGTCCCCAGCCTATGAACCTCTACCTCCCAGGTTCTCCCAGCTACGTTTTGTCTTTCTAGTTTTACATAAAGAGTACTCCCTTAGGAAGGGTGACTCTAATCCCAGAACAAATTAGATTCTAGAAATATACGCTCTCATAGTTTTCCATATGTCCCTTACCATAGTTACCAGACTTGTCTATTTCCCAATTAATTGTTAAGTGTGAAGAAGACAGGGATGATGGTTTTTTCTTAACAAATCCCAAATGTCTAGCACAGAGATAGTATATAGTAGGCACTCAATAAATATTTGTTGAATGAAGCCGCTTATAAAACTAAATTTATTACAATGGCTTCCCTCAATCTCAGTATAAGTCCTCTCTGATCTCATCTCCAGCTATTTCCCTAGATGCACCTTTCACTCCAGGAAATTAAACTACTTACAGTTCCCTACACATACTTAGTCATACCGCCAACTTGTGCCCATTGTTTCATCTGCTATTATAGCATGTCTTTCATCTCTACCTAGCTTATTTCTACCCATCCTACAAGTCTTAGGTAAAGTGTAACCATCTAAGGAAATCTCCCCCTAATACCCCAGTAATATCTATAGTTCTTTCTCTACTCCTAAAAAAACTTAAGCATAATTCTATTATAATTCTTCAATAAACTGTAATCATTTTAAACTTATTTTTCTCCTCCCAAACCCATAAATTGCCCAAGAAATTAATCTTTGAGTGTTTTATTTTTATATAGTGCCAAGCGCAGTACCTGGGAAAAAAGTAAATGCTCAACAAATATTTTCTAGCTGAAGATGAACATGAAGTATCATTAAGAACTAGGGATATTTAGCCTAGAAAGAAGTCTTAAGGAAAGCAGGACATCTGTTCCCAAGTGCATAAGGGCTATCTAAAGAAAGAAGTTAGCATCACAACTGAGGGGCTTTTCTCAGTGTTTTATAGCTAATTGCTTTCTGAGTTTGCAGAATAAATACTGGCAATGTTAAAAAAAAAAAAAAGCTTCTTGGTTGCAACAACTGCTGATGTGTATAGTTCCTTGTGAACAATTACTAAATACTGCTGTTGGTGGTTGTTAACAGTTTGATGTGTATCTGTACTTGTTAACAGCAAAAGGCTTGGAATCTGCCTGGGTTCAAATACCAAGTCAGCCTCTTATTGGTGGTATGACCTTGGGCAATTCAGTGCCTCAGTTTTCAGATCTGTAAAATGGGGATAATAAAAGTACCTACTTCCCAGGGTGGCTGTGAGGGTTAAATGTGAATGATCATATGTGAAACACTCAAAATAATACATGCTATGTAGATGTTTGCCATAGTAAAAATAATTATTTTTATTAAATCTACTAGCCCAAGGCAGGCCAACGAGTGTTAAGTGTTAGAAAGCACATTTTGATTCCATCTAAAAATGATTTAAGTTTTCCAACAGTACGATTAACTGTCTTGCAATAGTAAACATCATACCACTAGAAATTAAACCATCCAGCCAAACTGCAGCTACCTATTCTGGAATGCAGGAGAGATTATTCTTTAATACTAAGATATTCTGATTCCATGGATTCCTCAGCACCACATTATGACACCAAATGCCAATTTGTACATAAAGTCTTTATTAGGAACTTCAAATCCCTTATGTTCTTAAACTTTCTTCCCCCTTGCAAAGGTAGAAAACTAAATATTGATCCAAGGAGGCAAAAAAGTACATCATCATTAACTCTTTCTGAAGTATCTCTTCCAGCTAGATAATAGCCATAACTAATCAGCTGAAAATGATACCACTGAAGTCCGGCTAGAACCATAAGGATTAGAATGTAAGTACCAACTTTCTCCCTGCCAACATTATTCTTTAGCTGACACCTTTCTTGGGTTTCATGGTCTCAATAACACATATGAGAGGATCATAATATTGCTACTCAGTTTACCACATTCATAGGTAGGGGGATCCTGGAGAAAAAGCAGCTTGAAAAACATGAAAAAGCATAAGAAAAGTTCTAAATTCTCATTTACTTTGCAAGAACCTGCATGCCCCCAAAAGAAAAATTAAACAACAATTCACAAAGGCCTGCTGTGAGGTGTGGTCTAGAAACAAGCACTATTTTCCCCCCAATTCTCCATATTATCTAGTACCCCCTGGCCCACTCCCCAGAATATGTATCTAACCACGGACACATAGGAACTGTATATAAAACAGACTTCTATTTTTTTCCTGCCAAAGCCATTATAGGAGATTGTGTTCCTTGTTTCATTTTTGTTCCTTCTAGCAGTATTTTGGGTTGTATAAATCCAAAATTTAGAAAAAGAAATTGATACAGAAATTGAATTGAATCACTCAAGCAGAAGGGTCACATTGAAAGTTCTCTAATGACATTAGTGCAAGAACTGGAACTCAACAATGATGTTTCTAAAAAAATTTGTAGGTCTTCTTGCATTTTTCTTGACAATTCTTTAAATGCAAACCATATAGAAAACTAAAACCTCAATTAGCACAGAATTGTTCTCTCCTGAAAGCATGGAGGCAAGTTGTAGTTCTAAAAGGACAACTTTATTAAGTTAATTGTACATTTTTTAAAATTGTCACCATATTCTTCTCCCTTCTAATTAAAATTTGCTCCTTAGAAAACACTATTTGGAGTTTTCTTTTGGAATTCTTAAGTGACATTATTTATAAGGTGGCTTTACTATAATAGCCCATTTCTGGTCTTACAGTCTGTCCATTGTAGCATTCTTGTCATTTGTGTGTGTATCAAAGGCTGAATATGCCCTTCTAAAAGGTAAACCAACTGACCCAGAGCAATTACACATGAAAACTCTAAAACTCTCTTTGCCAGGTAGACTTTTCAATTGCTTTCTCTCTTTTCTATGAAGAATGAAAGGAAAGAAAGACGGAAGGAAGAAGGAAAGGAAGGAGGGGAGGAAGGAATGGAAAGAAAGGAAGGATACTATTTGCTATTTGTAGCTAAGTAAACAAAGGATAAAATAATCATAGTTGACAGAAATGTCCTTCATATTAAGTTATTAAAATACTATACATTAGTTCAATGACCATACAAGTATCATTTTCCTAGTTCAAATCTTTTGAGTTTATTTTATAATCTTGAGAAAATATCTTCCTCTCAACCCTTTCTCAAACCCTTCACTTTCTATACCATATAAAAATAAAAGAGTAATGGAAGTCTTCGCTTATGGACTGTTTTGAGAATTCCAAATTAAGGCCACTAGTAGACAAGTTCTCAAACTTTAGTCTTTGCACCAAGAACGTTTGCCCTGGTGAGGCCCACCATCTGGGGCATGTATGTCAGTTTCTTTCTGGCTCATTGTCCTAATTAACCATTATCTCTTGAATTCCATTAAATATTCCAGAGAAACAGGTATGGGAGGATTGGCCTGTCTCAGATAGCAATCCACAGTTCAATGTTGTGTGTGCGTGTGTGTGTGTGTGTGTGTGTGTGTGTGTGTGTTTAAACAATGTAGCATCTGCAAGAAATTTTGATATCTGAATAAGAATTCAAAGAATCCCAGTAGTTTGGGGTCAGTGTCTACATTATGAAGACAGTATTTACACTAATCCTATCTCCCCAAAAAACCTCAAAAATCAAGAACTTGCCCTATTTCTGAGTTAGTTATCTGATGTGTCTATTACACTGGGCTAAATTGGGATTCCTTTCTCCACAATCTGTTCTCATATAGAGGACAGAACTCTTTCTTTCATCTCTTCATTTCCCTTGTATGTCTTATGTGGTAGACGGTTAATGGTCTCAAATCTCCCTATCCTAATAAGTATACCTCTTTGTTATATGCCTTTACTGCTTTTCCCATGCAGAGGTGGAGTTTCTCTTCCTACTCCTTTGAATATGGGCTTGCCTGTGACTTACTTTCATAGAGGATGCCAGAAGTGATATGCGAATTTAAGTGTTTAGATCTCAAGAGACCTGCAGCTTCTGCCTTTGCCCTCTTGGAATATTGCCCTAAAACTTCCAGGTAAGGAAGCCAACCTAGTCTACTAAAGAAACAGAGATTCCAGCTGAACCTTTAGCAGAATGCAGCCCTGTGAATGACCCAAGGCATCTTTTTCCCACCTTCTAAAGTTCATGGTGTGTTCAAGGAGGAAGGGGTGAAGTATTTAGTGATGATTTTGTGACTTGTTTATTCTGTCTACCTAGAAACTGCCTCAGAACAAAAAAGGCAAGGATTTTGTAAGCATTTAAGTGCTGTTTTGTTATAGTTGACTCAAAAAAGGAAGATAACAAAGTGGTCTAGTGGTTTCTACATGTATTTGAATGTCAGCAACTCCAAGTTGTAATCTCATCCAACTGTCTTTCTGGCTGACTCTGATTACTTACGAAAAATTACCTAACTTCTGTCTCATTTTTCCTACCTATAAAATGGAAGAAATTGTTCTTACTGCACAGAAAGAATTGTTGTTGTTTTTTTTTTTTTAGATTTTTTTTTTTTATTTATTTATTCGACAGAGATAGAGACAGCCAGCAAGAGAGGGAACACAAGCAGGGGGAGTGGGAGAGGAAGAAGCAGGCTCACAGCGGAGGAGCCTGATGTGGGGCTCGATCCCATAACGCCGGGATCACGCCCTGAGCCGAAGGCAGACGCTTAACCGCTCTGCCACCCAGGCGCCCCAGAAAGAATTGTTTTGAAAGTAATTTATAGAAATATATAAAAGCTTATTTATAAATACCCTGGAAGTACATACTCAATGATGATTCTCAGTACACACACGGACATGCACACATACATTTCTTTGATCCTCACATTTCTTTTAATTTGTTAAATATCTTAGGAAAAAAATTAAGATGGGAGCAGTGAGGTTTATGATTTTTCCCCCCATTTTATAGCACCTCACTCCCAGTTCAGCAGCATGGAGAATCTTTCATTTGTTGTTAGCTCCTGTGCTGGGCAGTGATTCAAATTCCCGAGGTTAGTGGCAGCATCTCAGAGAGATTCTCAGATTTTTCAAAGCTCCATTTTCTTTTAATTAGCTCCCTCTCTGCCTCAGGCAACAAGCTCAGGGAATCAATAGGTTAGACTGAGTACAGACTTTGTAGGTATCAGGAGCTACGGTGTGTTGGGACTTGTCAGACCCCGGATTCAGGTTTCAGGAGGTAAGCATCCCTGCTCCAAGAACACTGAGAAAGAGACTTCAAACAGAAGCAGTTTGAAATCACTGCCTGCCCATGATTCCCGGGCAGGGACTGCCATTACTTTCAACCACACTTGGCCTTGTACAAGTCACCCAAGCTCCGGGGCTTGCCCTAGAGGCCTGCAGACCTAGGCTGACACTGGCCAAGAGTTAATGTCACACTTGAAAGAAGCTGAAAGCATGAATTCAACTGAGGTTTCCAACACCGCACACTCTCTGTTCCCCCAGTCTTATCTCTCCTGTCATAAGGCTTTCTCCATACCCAGAAGATATTTTGAGTAACACTGGCTATATTCTTACTCTGTTTAAATTCTTAATTTACAGAATGACTATTCGTCACATATTATAAACATGAGCTGCACAGAGGCGGACAACAGCTTTGCTAAGTGAGGCACAGTGGATTTGTTTCTAGGGTTCAAACCTCGATTGAACAGTTCCTGTTGCTTTAGGTGTTGCAATAATTGTTCTGGCACAAACTATACAAAGTCAAGGGCAAAACATTTGGGATTCTTTGTCAGCATTCATTATTTATGCTGGAAATGGAACTCCAAAATTCCTTTCAAAAAAAAAAAATCAGATTAAGTGACATGAAAAAAATAAAAAAGACAAAGCCTTAGTAATAAATCAGTCAGTAGCCAGTATTAAGTGACAGTAAATACCATTAGGACTTGTTCTGTTTGAAACTGTAAGCAGTATGATCCTGAGTGTTTGTCTAAAAGAATCACAAGGTATCTGAAAAGTCGAGAAACAGGTTAACTCATTTGTAAATTGTATGTTAGTTACATTTAAAAAATGCTCAAAATATTTAAGGGTGCAATTCCTCTAAATTTCAAGCAATAGTTTAATTTTTAATCTGGAAAATTACAATGAATATACACCCGAATGTCCAAAATGTCTGGAAATACAGGGAAAGTACTGTACTTACTGGTTTGTTTCTGTTTGCTTTTTTCTTTTTGTATTCCTTTTAGATTAACACTTGAACTCACTGCTTTAAATTTCAAAACACTTCACTTGAAAATGTGTCTGGAGGTTGAATAAAAACATACTGAATCTACTATTTGAAAATGTGACCAACATACTGTGTAACAATGAACTTTTTCAGATTCCCTGTATAATGATAAAAGATCCAGTGTTGCTCATGCCAAAAAAAACAAAAGAAAGGGCTTAACTAGAATCAATTGATTAAGAAAGCTGGAGAAAGCTGAGTGTGTGGAGAGATAAGCAGGTGAGACTGTAAGAGATAAAGGAGAATCAAGACAGTTAAAAGTTACCATATGGAGGGATGCCTGGCTGGTTTAGTCAGTAGAGCACAGGATTCTTGATCTCAGGGTTGTGAGTTCAAGTCCCACATTGGGTGTAGAGGTTACTTAGAAATAAAATCTTAAAAAAAAAAAAAAAAGGTACTGTATGGAGCCCGAGAGATAAATCTGGGGACAGGGATTCTGTTCATTCTATTTTTTTTTGTGGGGGGGATTCTGTTCATTCTGTGGGTTTATTCGGCCAGAGCATTTTATCATGACTTACCAGGTCTGAGACAAACATCCCTCAAGGCTAACCACCTCCCTTTGCTTTAAATTCTTGCTCTTGGGGAAACCTTCAGGATTGCTAATTCCTGCCTTTCAGATTCCTCAAGCCTGGGAAAGGGAGTACTTTGGTTCCAATTTGGGCTTGAGGCACAAAAAGGATTTATGTCTCTCAGCCCTTGCTCTGGTTTCAACTTTCCTTCCTAAGATGTGTGAGAGCAAAGTAAGCACAGTTGATATTTGGAATTTTAAAGCAGAGCCCCATTAATTGCAGTGCAGAGATCAAAATATTAAACATGTAAATCCTCCACTGCCTTTCTTCCCCTCAGCCATACACATTAGAAAGCGAGCTGGCAATGCCCACACTTAGTCTTGGATATAAGGAAAGTTAGCTACACCAAGTCAAAGGGCTCTCTGACCCTTCCTAGCCACCAGCTGTTCGGTGGAGAATTAGCATATAAAACCCATGACAGGTCTGACCCTGAGGTCTCTGCAATGGCGGAGAAATGGGAGCCAGGCATCTGCTGGACAGGGGTCTGTAATCTCTACCTCCTGATAGCAAAAATGAAGGAGTGGTCAGCTATAATCATATCCTCCAACCCTTCACTTTCGAACTATTGTTACTTTCTTCACATTAATCCAACATATCCCTTGATGTTTATTTCCCCCAATACATGGCATAAATATTCAAAGCAATAAGGTATACCTGCCCAGATGATAAGCACTTGCTAAAATCATTTTATCCTATAATATGTGGAGAGCAAATCAAGCGGACCTATCAATGTAAGTGACCAATTAATTACAATTCATTATAACTGATACCAGACACCATTCTGTTGTGGATTTGGTTAATATCACTCTGCAGTACTCTCTGAGGGTACTAACAAACCAGGTTCTAGACCTGCAAAATTGATGATTAGATCCTGTAATCTCATGAATTCACATCTAGGAATACTTTTTTTTTCTTTTGATGTCTGATGTCTGGATATGCTTGTTCAGACGTCATCTATACAATGTTATAGATCCATGGGCACTTTTAGCGTAAGATTGGGACCAAAGCCCAAAAAGGACAAAAGCATCACTGAAATTCCATGTGTTTCCAAAGAAATAAAAAGAAATTAAACATGTTAAAGAAACAAATGCTGTTTGAGGGAGACCTTGCTTTAACATCTGGGGCCTCATAGTTTTTTCTGGTCACATTTCTATCTTATTTATTTCATTTCCCTTTAAATTAGTAGGTGAATTTGACAGTCCTGGAAAGAGAGGCTCTAATAGCAGTGTCAAGGGCCAAGGACTGAACAAGATTCCTACATCACCCCTGTGTCTCAACAGGGCTGTACCAAATGTCTAATTTTAGTATTGGCTCAACACCAAACACCTGGAAATAGCATTCAGCCAGAGATGAGCACAAAGCTAAACAGTGGGTGAGCCAGTGCATCTGTCTCCTCTTATTTTCCCCTTCTCAGCTATTAGGTAAATAAGGTAGTTATTAGGTAAATAAGGTAGTTATTAAATGATGACTTATGCAAAGCCTACAATTTTAGTTTTCACATTTCATCTTACCAGCCTCTTAATATTTATAAGCTCCTCAGCAAGCAACATTTTGGTAATATCTGTTATGAAACCCAGTTTGACTTCTTACTCAATACTATCTCTGAGGATGAACTTCCACGCATTTTCTCCTCAGACCAGAAGGTATCCATGAAACATGTCAGGTGTCACATTTGTTGAAATGGAAAATTCAAAACTGATGAGTTTTCAATTGCTGGTTTCCTCATGAGCATGTTCCTAGGCCCCTCCACACATGTCCATGTCAGAGCACTCAGGACTCCTGACTCCAATTCTTCACCCACAGAAACCACATTTCCTCTCATTCCTTCTCACTTCACCAATCCACAAACCCCCTAACTACCCCTGAAATATGGAGATATTTCCCGACATCTCCACAAATATAACAGAAAGCTTTTGTGGTCTCATGTAACCAAACTTATAACCATATGCACGCCTCGTGTGACCAAGAAAATCACTCATCTCTCTGGAGTGTCCAGTTCAGGATTCTTTGCAATAGACCACGGTACATGGAATTTGAAAACTAAATGCTGGTGCTAAGGATTTTAGGGGAAGCAGGCACATATATAAAAGCAATGAAAGCAATGCTAGATTTTCTTTAGTGCTTTATCTTTTCAAGTACATAGCTTGTTTACTCATTTTTAAAGACTATAAATTTTGCTTGCTCTCTGGAGGGAGCATGTGGCTATTTCCCTTTGGTCTCAGAAGAGTTCTGCATAAACATGATTAAAACAAAATTTAGTAATGTAATTATGAGTTCATAAACCATATACATTCTTAATAAATCCCACATAAATACACGAAGTACAATAAGCAGTTTTATGTTTGATTATTATTAATAATAATCCTGCAGCTTTAAAGTACTTTTGCAAACTGTGTGAATACCTCCTATGCACCTCCTCGGTCTCACCTGTCCTACTCCAGACACCAAACTGGCCACGTGGTCTGTGAAGGATCTGGTCAGAGTTCCACAGGTCTATCTAGACAGCACTTTGCCTCAGAACCCCATCTCTTGCTTCCCACTCAGGGCTTTTCTGTTGAAGCCTCAAGTTGGGGACGGGGAAGGGAACTACTGTTTACTCACACGTGTACAACCTGGAGTAGGGGGGAGTGATACCCTGTGTTAGCTTCCTGGAGCTGCCATAACAAAATACCATAGACTGGGTGCCTTAAACCATGAAAATGTAATTTCTCACAGTTCTGGAGGCTGGAGGTCTGAGATCAAGGTATGGGCAGATCTGGTTTCTTCTGAGGCCTCTCTTCCTGGCTTGAAGAGAGCTGCCTTCTCGCTGTGTTCTCACATGGTCTTTCCTCTGTGCACACTCACCCCTGGTGTATCTCTGTCCAAATTCCATCTTCTTATGAGCACACAAGTCAGACTACATTAGAGCCCACCCTAAGGGCCTCACTGTAACTTAATCACCTTTTTAAAGGCCCTATCTCCTGAGTCGCATTTCATGTGAAGGTTCTCAAATAGTACTTGGCGACCAAGCAAGCAGGCACTTCTAGCAGTGGCCCACTAGCAACTCATCTTTGTGTTGACTCTACCTCCTCTTTGGCCTGGGTTTCCCTGTCCCTCAGTCCTTCCAGTTTCCAGAATTCCAAATTCCAAAACGTTTGGACTCAGGCTCTGCTTCCTGGAGAGCCTAGGCTAAGACACATAACAACAACCATGCGAATTATGCCTTCCTATTATTGTTTCACAAATAAAGAAACAGGAGAGTCAGAGAAGATAAATGACTTGCCAAGGGTCACACAGATAGTAAGCGACAAAGTCAGAACTTTGATTTAAATCTTTTGCTACTCAATCCTGCATTATTTCTCAGGCATCCTAATATCTCCTGGCAATATCTATGCATAATCAGATAAGATTCAAGCCATTTTCCCTACCAATTTTTAAATGGACTAGAGATAAGAGTACATAATCCATCTCCTGATTTGTTAAATGCTATCCTTTACCTCTTTCCCCAAACCTAGAGTTTGATATATCTTTCTCAAATCTTACCTATATCTGAAATTATTCTTTTCTTCAATTGAAATTATATAAATTACAATCTTTATTGGTACTATCACAAACTATATTTTTCCAAGCAAACCACATCTCACAGTCAAATTAGGGAGGCTTTTATATCTTAATCAAAGCTTAACAGTTTAATCGTTCATTAAACATGAGAGTAATTTAGTGTCCTACTATGCAATCATTATTGTTTCCTGAAAATCTGATGTGATGAGGTAAAATAATGCATACTGAAATATTGCCTGTGGACGGTTATTTATTATTTCTTCTAGCTAAAAACATTCATAACTGAAATTTATTGGTCCTTACTCCCTTCATTATAAATATTTTATGTTCTGCCTCAGGGATCCATGTCTTAGCATTTAAATGTCTCAATCTTGTGTCAGTAACAGGAAGAACAAGTTCACTGGGTGGAATTTTTGCCCTTTACTTCAGAATGTTACAATAATAATAGGCTATAAATATGTTATAATTATGCCTTTGATCACCGCTGTAGTTTTCTAGTCTGAATGAATTAAATTCAAAACTAAAGCTGGGCTGCTCGACAAAAACGACAGTGGTTCTCTTAAGCTAAGATTTTACCGAAAGCCATATTAATATAATGAAAATATTTAGAGTGGAAGGATAGGAAACCATTTTTCCTATTCTACCCGAGTATGAATTGGCACCTATGCTTATCACTACCTTCACATATCAATAGGAGTTTGCATTTATTTAAAGCTTTATATTGTTAGGTGACCCGGATCACTACAACAACCTGTGAAGTACTGAGCAGTTTGAAAAAAAAAAATCTCCATTGTTCAAATGAGAAAACTGAGATTCAGGTAAGTAGATATGTATAATTTTTGTTTTTAATTTTTGAAATTTTAATCATGAGATACAGTAGAATTGCACAACAGTGTGAATCTTACTCCTATTTTCTGCAGAGGTGGGAGGTGAGGGTGGAGGAGGGCATATTTGAGACAAGAGGACATGAGCAGGTGACAAAACAGAAAATGACAGGTAATCCTGTTTGGGGGAATCAGAATGTGAGACAGAGGGAATGTCCTGCATCACTTAAATTCTCTCAGATCTATTTCCCTGTGTAAAGCTTGCAGAAAGATTACTGGTAGATTAACTGGGAGGGGGCTAGAATTGCTGGGGCTTTTCTGGAAGTCCCAGGCAGCTACGGGACCAAGAGTTGCCCTCACTCATATAAGGCTTGTTATGTCACATCTGTTAATAGATTTATCACATAACACTTGTTAATCAGAAGACCCTTCCAAGATCTTAATCTCACTCGTACTCTTCCAAATAAATTCTGGACATAAACTTTTGAGACCCGCCCAACACGTGGGAGCACACAGAAGGAAGAAAAACTGAATTTCATCTCAGTGATGATTGAAAAGAAAATTGTATCCTGGTGTTAAATTATCCAGACAGGAAATACATGAAGAAAGAACTACCCTCTCTTAGTATCTATAAACAGGTGACAGGGAAAATTCCTGAAGAAGTGTCATGTAATTTGAAGAAAGGTGATTTTTGACAGTTTGGACCCAGGGTTTCTTGGGCACTAAATATTTCTTCACAATTCTGTGAGTCTACATGTCCTCAAATATATTCCTTGAAACAATGGTTCCTCTAGATGTAAATAGGTTTACATGAAAAGAGTATGCTGTGATCACAGTGTCAAATGCTGATTCCCTGAAACACTCTGTTGACAAAGCAAGGTTGAGTTTCTTGCTTACTGTGGTAAGAAAAACAGCTACTTTGACAGTCTTAATGGCAACTCAAAGTAGGGAAGACAAAGTGGAGATATTTATGAGATTGGGGGATCTGGTTAAAGTGGGGGTCTGACTAGGATTGCAGAAGGTTCGTGATATAATAGGATTGGTTAACACAGCATGGATTTGGTTTCAAAGAGAATCTTGAAGAGCAAGCTCTCCTTTGATGCTATATTATCCTGAGAAAGGGTATTTGCTCTGATGAGGATAAATGGAGTATTTCGACAAATGGATTTTCTGGGAGTTCCTAATATGAACAACAAAGTTATTTGCAACTTAAGCTTACTGAACAAGTTCCCTAAAGAGTAAAACCATGTAATGAAAATGGTTATAGCACAGTCCTGTTAGAATACAGACAATAAACTTATAGGTGTAAGTGGTTTGGGTTCTCAACATAAATTTGGGAATCCTTGGGTTAAACAAAGTTAAGCAAATATATGTTTAGTGGTACTTTTCAGGTTCTTTATTATGTGAATGCACATGTAATTTTCAAGGAAGGAGTGGAGGATACACATTTGTATTTTATTCTGAAAACAAAACCTGCCAGGATGAATATCTCATGAAATATAGCTGCAGAAATAGTGACCAAGACTTTAGGGTAATCATTAAAAAAAAAAAGTAAATATAAAACCCAAATAGAGGAGTAACTATAATCTCAATTTGGCACGTCCCCACACACAGGCATGAATATCTTAAGCAACCAACACGTAGGCATCCAGAGCCGAAATCTGGTTCCTGAATTAAGCACAACCAGAATGCATCAGTGATTGAAATGAAGCTTTACAGCCCCAGTGGCTTGAAGAAGAAAGCGAAGCAGATGATACAAAAAACGGGAAACCTTCCAGTGGAGATATACTGCTTAGCTAATAAAATGAGTCACGGATCATTTTTGTGTCTTCAATTTACCCTACAGTATCAATTTTTGAATGGTTACATAGAGATAACCATCTTATTAGATGCTACTCTTCCAGGAGGTAAGAAACACTGTTTACTAAAAGTAAACAACAGTTAAAACAGCATTTTATCTTTGTGCACACATAATTTAAATGGCCACACAGAGCTTTGGTATTTTCTACTAGTCCACAGAAAAGCCTAGCTACGACCAATAACAGGACATCTACTTAGTCTGCAATTGGTAAGTACCACTACAAGATGACATTCTTCAACTGATAGTGAAAGGAGACAGTCACTCTGTTTTGACATGAGCATTTCCATGATTTGAAACAAACTAAGTGTGGGCCTTTGGAGAAACAGTAGAGGGAGTAAAGCAGATTTAAAATATCGGCTAAAAAATTTTAAATTGATTAAATATTAACTTAGGGGAAAAAAAAAAGATAGGCTTGATTTTTTATGCCAGGAAATACTGAGTCAATTCCAGGAGATATTAAGAGGATTCCAGGAGTTCACATAAATGTAATTCTAACTGTGCAATTGCAAATGAAGCCACAGAGGAAGAAAAAGTCCAGATATTCTACAGAAACCAATGTGGTTGCTGAGCACAGATTTTGAAGGGATATATATATATATAATCCAAACATCACTGGCCCAACTCATGGCTGCTGGTGGTGTATGCAACCCCACAATTGCCAACAAATCATGGAAAAGTACTTCAGATCTTTATAGAAGTCTCTTGAGACATGCTCTATGAAAATTACATATACCGTCTCTTTACTCTTCATCCATTTTTATGGCAGGTGCTTCCGTAACACTAACCATCTTTCTGGATTCTTACCTTTAACTGTTCCCAAAACACTTTCACTTTTTAGTCCAAACTGAATGCCTACAACCCCTTCTTTTTCTAGGGCTTTTCTGTTAAAAATCAATATGGTCTTTCTTTTTCTAAGGACCCAAATCCAAACGTCAAAAGCCTAGCCCTAAAGATTCAAGAATAATAAAGAATTCTTCCTTCTTAGAGCGATGAAAGAAACATAGCTAAGAATTCCTATTAGAGAGTGACACAGAATTGATAGATTCTGGAAGCCTATGGTACCAAATAAATTGTGGTTTACCAATCAATCAATCAATCAATCAAGCTTTTATGCTTTGATCAGAGCCAATAGAAGGTAAGAAAGAAAATGTGCTCTGTTGGAGGCCATTAAGACTGATGAGAAAAGAGAAGGCAGACTTTTCTTTGGACTGAGAAAAGACAAAACATATCCATATTGTTCAGAGGGAATTCTTTGGAGTTCTAATACAGGAAGGATAGGTAAGCTTCTGGTCTTGAATTATCTCTAAAGGTCTCTAAGGAACTTGCAAACTAGATCATTAAACCAAACACCGCCAGTGAACTTTGAGGGGCTGTCAAGAACCATTAAGGGGAATAAAACTGGAGATAGGCAAATACCAACCAATTTCGCAAACTGGGAAGAAAACAGATTTGAAAAATTAGAGGTAAGAGTTACACTGATTTCAGCTAAGATTTTAGAGTCTTTTATATACAGGTTTACGTTCAGGAAATCTAATGAAACAATGATCAGTAGAAGCCAATAAATCAAAGTCTTCTAATTTCTTTCTGTACAGTCAGGGTCCTGGCATGGAACACATGCAATCAGAGGGAAACACAGGAGAATTTATAAAGGGGACTCTTCAAGAGCATGGGCTACAGTTAAAGGAAGTTTACAGGGATAGTGAAGTACCTGTGGAGGGCTACTACCACCCAATGTGGGACCGGCCACACAATTTGCAGGGCCAAGAGCAAAATAAAAATGCAGAGCACTTTATTCATAATTTATTAAAAATTTCAAGACTTTTCAAAAGAGCATTAAACCAAGCATAGGACCCTGTTGACCACATAGGCTGCAAACCCATGCAGCCATCTCTCACATTTAGGTTTCAAGCAGAAAGAAGGGAAACATTTTGGAGAACCTGAAAAGAGTTGTAGCTGTATCTTTAGCTGAAGGAGAGCTGTTGGTAGAAAGACTAAGCCACTTATACTAAGCCACTGATTACCTGTGGCTGCAAAGAGAGGGATCTGGAAAAATACATACCTTAATCTCATTCTTTTCCTGCCCTTGTACAATTGCTACCAGTGTAGGACAATGGAATCTAGTTAACTAGATCATATAATGCATGGAGGACAGGTTCCGGGGGCACAAAGCAGGGTGGAGGTGAGTTGGAAGAGTCAGGAAGAATATCCTGCACACCTTTATGAAGTTACTATGCCATTAAATTGGTAAAATCTGGTACCCCTTGTCTATAAGGACTTTAGGAAAGTGTTTGACAGAAGTGCTCAGGAGCTCCTTTTGGACACTATGGAAAAATATGGCCTAGAGCAAAGATAATTATGCAGATTGATAACAGGTTAAACAAATATAACTCAAGTCTACTGAAAATTAGATAAATGAACACATCTTTTTTATGGTAACATATCATAATAAAAAAAATAGATAAATGAAAACCTGAAGGGAGTTGTATGGGCACCGCAGTTCCTTTCTTCCATCCCATCCAGTTCAGCAATTTTACTACTGATTTGCAAATATAGAAGAACTGCTTATCAAAGCCTGGTTTATAGATTGCTGAACAGGGCAGTGACTAACCAGGATGAAAGGAACAGAATCCAGAAAGATCTTGACAAACTGTAGCAATGGGATAAAAAAAATCTTGGCCAGCTGGAGCAACTGAATAAATCTAACAGTTGTCAATCTTGGGATCTGCTCTCAAGTTCAAAAAGTCAGTGACATAGGTTTGGGACACAAGAGAAAATACACATCAAAGGTAAAGTCAAGGTGAGTCAGGAGTGTGATGGATTCTCCACAAAAGCAGGTTAGGTTTCAGGCCGCATTAATTGAACAAAGGAGGTGACAATCCAAGCCTGGAATTGTGTTTATCAAGCCACACCTGGAAATTCTGGGTTATTTTGAATGTCATATGTGACTTGTGATGTTCTCTAAGGAGAGTAACTAGCATAGCAGACAAGACTTATAAACTAAGATCAACCACAAAAACTGATCTGGCTTTAATAACTGATGTAAACGATAACTTGAATGTGACAATATTGAAATTGCTCAATCGGCAAAGAAAAGAAAAGCAAAAAACATAGATGACATCAAAGATACATGTGAGTGGATAAAGCAACTCTTGCCTCCTTAGTTCCTCCTCCTGAATTTGCAAAATTAAGACTCCAGCTGAAGAATGGACCCTAGAACCAAAGGCTCTCTGCTTTTTGGAAGGGAAGGGGAACTTTCCCACAGGCATTTACTTTATTACTATATAAAGAAATTCTCATTAGGCCACAGTTATATACCTCTGAATTCTCTTTTTTTTATTGTGTCACTATGCCTTTTTGAAGAAAAAACCATGCACTAACACAGAACAGAAATCATTCCTTGGTAATAATAATTACAGAGATTGGGAACCAATAACAAGAGACCACTCAGGAGAGTAATGGTATCCAAATTATAGCCAAATATATTAAAGACTGCCATATGGTAAAATAATTACCATTGCAGTTTACTTGCTCAAAGAATAAAACAGAATCTTTTTTCTTTTCATCACAGAAACATGTTTTTAATGGACAAATTTTCTGAGGACAAAATGGACTTCCATGGAAAGCAGAAGCTTCCCCATAACTAAAAGTGAACGACATAGTAATGTAGTGTAGATGTGTTATTTTAGCAGATGTTTTATTTAGGCACTTCCAGCATTAGATGGGTGTTTAAAGTATTTTTAAAATCACTTCCGTAGTTCATTCTTTTTTGCATTCAATAACTATTTACTGGGAACTAGTCAGATATGCAATATGGTCCTAAGGACTGAGGATACAACGACAAACAGAAGCCACTTCCTCATGGAGAATAAATTCTGATGGGATAGGTAGATAATAAACAAATACCTACTGAAACGTCACAGAGTGGCAAATGTTGTGAAAATAAGTAAAGCAGGGTAAGGAGCTCAAGTGATGGAATAAGAGACAGAACTAGGACAGGAGGTCAGAAAAGGCCTCTCTAGCCAATGAGATCATCTCTTTACCTACTAAACTTCTCTAAATCTTCAATCCTGGTCTCTTCTTAAGATTCTTATCATTTTTCTTCCTTATGTTAATTACGCTCTTACTGGTTTAGTCTCTAACTCCTAAATGGAGAATAACTTTAACTTTTTTTTTTTAAGATTTATTTATTTGAGAGAGAGGAAGTATGTGCGTGCATGCACGCTTGCACACACAAGACAGAAAGCAAGAGAGAGCGCACAAGCAGGGAGAGCAGCAGAGGGAGAGGGAGAAGCAGGCTCCCCACTGAGCAGGCAGCCAGATGCAGGGCTTGATCCCAGAACCCTGGGATCATAACCTGAGCCAAAGGCAGACCCTTAACCGACTAGGCCACCCAAGCACCCCTAACTTTAACTTTTAAACCCAGAAAAGCTTAGTAGTATTCTATTATAATTTATAGGCAGAATGTGCCCAGTACTTGTAATGTGAGGATCTTCCTACATCTTGTACACAGTATACTTGTCTTTCCCCACCAAGTAATACTTTGTAATATTTGGGCTCAGGCCTGTCTTAATAATTTTAAATTGTTATTTCTTTGAGGAGGGGGCATAAACATTTATCTATGTCTCTTGCCCATCTCAAGTAAGTTTTATCTCCCCTACATCTATGTCATTCTCTTTATTTTATAAATAAATAAAATCCTGATATTTAATTGGAAATTTTTATTTCATGACATGGAAGTAATTAAGATACTTTGATGCCAACATTTAATCAAATCTACTATTTTTTTTAAAGATTTTATTTATTTATTTGACAGAGACAGCCAGCCAGTGAGAGAGAGAACACAAGCAGGGGGAGTGGGAGAAGAAGAAGCAGGCTCCTAGTGGAAGAGCCTGATGTGGGGCTCGATCCCAGAACATGGGGATGCTTAACGACTGCACCACCCAGGCACCCCGAAATCTACTATTGATTGGACAAAGGTAAGAAAACGAAGCAGTGTTATATGCCAAGCTTCAAAGCTAAGAGAAAGACAAAACAATCAGATTATAGACCCAAATTAGAAGCACACATAAAAATAGCCTGTGGCCTTAATTTTTTTTTTTTTTATTTTTCATTCTGCTTTCCTTCCTTCCCTTCCTTCCTTCCTTCCTTCCTTCCTTCAATTACTATTTCTATATAGCTGAAGTATGGGGAGGTATTTGGAGGGTCAGAGGGCTGAAAAGACCATTAAGATTAAAAAAAAAAAAAAACAAGTTTCTGTTAACATAATGTGCTAACAACTTGTTATAACTTTCTAATCATAGATTCATAGAGTCATACATTGTAATGAGGTAAAAATCACCTTAGAGACCGTTAATTTTCCTGATACCCACGCCACCAACATTACCTGGCAGAAACAGTCTTAGCAAGGTAAAGTTAACTGTGCAAGATCATATACTCATTTCTATAATCAAATAATTAAGTGAATGGTATTCAGTTCCAGATGGGAGAACAGCACAATTCCCTATTTTCCTCTTGTTCCTGGTCATGCTAAAGTTACAGAGGAAAAAATTAGTAGTACTGGAAAAAAAAAGAGAGAGATTCTGATGACAGTTTGAGAAAAGACCAGAAGAGACAAAGAAGACAAGATCTGCTCATTGGGGAAATCACAGCAGGAAAACTATGGCCTCAAATACCCTTTTATTTTTTTTTATTTAAATTCAATTAGCCAACTTACGGTACATCATTAGTTTCAGATGTTGTATTCAATAATTTATCTCAAATATCCTAAGTAGAAAGGAAAAGGGGTCTGATTTTCCAAAGGATTCTCAAAGGTACTCCATGCTCAGAGTTATAATTACAAAGAGCTCAACTACACTGTACACAAATGCCAGAGTAATTAATTATAGAATCACACTGGAAAAGGCAAGACAACTAACTCTTACTCCTCTTCCTTAGGAATACAGAGCTAGTAGTGATGAGACCTGAAGATAAAACCTAACAGCTCTTCACATACCTGTCCAGTCACATGCCTTAAGTATCGGGCTCCAACCACCGCTTCCTGACGTGGATGAAATGCTACACTTGGGTTTCCCAACCAGTAGCTAAAGGGTCTAGATAACCCAACCCAGTTACAGAGGAGTTAAAGCTCTATGGGACAAATTCTAACCAGTGACAGACAGGATGCAGAAGGGTACAAGGCAAGAAGAATTCCTCTTTTCCTCACTTCTTGGGATGGACTTGAGTCTGAGTTTATCCTTACCCCCTGTATAAAAATGTCGTAATTGAACAAGGAAACACATCTGCCTTGCAGACTACCGTGTTTTCTAAGGAACTTGATCCAGGGTAGATGTTTGTCACAGAAGGTTACATGAAAAAGTTAGTTACAAGATAATATAAGGAATGACAAATTAAATATAACAAAATATGTGAGTATATACATTTTGAAAAATATTGTTTGTAAAGGTATAAAGAGAGGTCTCAGTGGATACACAACCAATTCTTAAGAATAAGTAGGAGTAAAGATTTTGATTATTTATACATCTCTATTTAAAAGTTCTTAAGCTCATCTATTATATTTGTGATTTTAAAGAATACTAAAAAAGAAAAATATTATAGAATACGGTCATATGATGGTATACTGCTTTAAACTGAACATGGTGCAGAGATTTATATTACTGATAAAGAATTCCAGGATCGGAAACAAAATAGTTGAAAAATGGTTATTATTGGAAAATGAGTTAAATAAAATAAATGTTCACATCTTTTTCTATCTGCTTAACAATAACTGGTCCTAAACTGATATGTTTCTGTACTTATAATAGGGACTACAATACAAAGGAATGTCTTTCAAAGTTGTATTTATACAACACAAAAGGAAATGCAAATCTGTCCGTTAATGGATTTTTAAAATCAATGTGAATAAACAAACAAGTAGATGAAAACTCTTCTTAAAAACTTAACTGAGAGAGTATTTATTTCAGTTGTGCTCTGAATAACAGTATATCACTTGTGCTCTGAAGACAAAGCCAAGCTCTTTATATTTGCATAAAAACTAAGCTCCTTAAGAAAAAAAATGAAATTGATCTCTTTCCTCTAAGTTTAGTAGATTAAAATTTTAATTTCCTGTAATTAAAATTTAGGCATATAAAAACTACAGTGATAGCCTAATAAATATAATACTTCTTTAGCTGTGCATACATATGTGTTTTTAAGATGCACTATAGGGGCCTCTTTAAGAGACCATCATAAACTGGTTTAAAAATATTTTTCTTCATTTTAAGCTGAAAGTGAGAAAATCTCCCACAGAGAAAGGGTAGCATGTCCATAAAATAACAGAGTATTAACAGTAGGTACTTATATAAGTTATTCTAAATTGACTTTACTCTATTATTTAGTTATCACCTTTAAAATGCAATATACAATGGGGACACCTGGGTGGCTCAGTGGGTTAAGCATCTGCCTTTGGCTCAGGTCATGATCTCAGGGTCCTGGGATGGAGCCTGGGATGGAGCCTGAGCCCCATATGGGGTTCCCTGATCAGTGGGGAGTCTGCTTCTCCCTCTGCCTCTGCCCCTCCCCACCCCATGCTCTCTCTTGCTTGCTCTCTCTCTCAAATAAATCAATAAAATCTTAGAAATAAAAAAATAAAATAAAATGCAATATACAAATAAACCACTTTGTTTTCATAAAATAAAAATTTCAGGTATGCATTACTGAATAATTAATATTCAATTTCTTGGTAGTAAGAACAAACAATTGATTTTAGGTAAATTGCTAAACCAATATAAACCACACTTTTGTTTGTAGTGAAGGTAAGAGACTTTGAAGGCCCTAGAGAAAGAAAGTGATCACTCATACACTGCTGGTGGGAATGTAAAATGGTACAGTGACTTCGGAAAACATTCTAGGCATTTCATAAAGCACTAAATTTGCAACCATCAAAAACCCAGGAATCACAATTCTACACTTCCCAGACAAATAAAAACCTAGGTTCTTGCCAAAACCAGTACAGGAGTGTTCAGAGCAGCATGTTTTGTAATAGCCAAAAACAGGAGGCAACCCCAATGTCCTTTTAAAGAGGGGATGGTTAAACTGACTGTGGCAACCCATACCATAAATACTATTCAGCAAATAAAAAAGAGACAGAGTATTGACACATTTGAACCACTGGGAAACTCACTTCCCAATGCAGAACACAGGTGGTTAGGATTTATAAAGTGGCCATTCTCAATGAATTTCCACAATTCTCCAGGACGTTATCCACTGGGGGAAAGTGAGCAAATGGTACGTGGGAATATTTTTAGATAATTTCCTACAAATGCATGAGAATCCACAATATGATGACAATAGTTTAACTAAAAGAAAAAAAAAAATAGGGTTGAACCCTCTAGTAGATGGTCAGGACCTGAGTATTGGTCCACTCACTGTTTAGAAATCTTGGTGGTAGATCAATCCCCACCACGGTTCTCCCTTAGGAATGTCATCTCTCCCCCTATGGAGACATTCCCCAAATGCCACGAGTACAAGAGGTGGCTCAGGAGAACCAAGACAGCAATGAAGAAATTCTCAAACAGAGGTGGAAATGCATACAGAAAGCAAGAAACAAGCAAAGAGGAATCCCAGATGCAACGGTGGGCCCATTAGCGAGATACTGATAAAAAAAAGAGTATGCAGCAGACGGATGCGCCCAATAGTGCAGACTGATAGCAGGCCAAACCCGAGGTGTTTGAAAGCTCGCACACTCTGGGATCCACTGAATGAGAACCCCGAGAACACCCACTCTACACTTGAGCGGAGAAGGTTCCCTGTGGGGTTTTGCACCTCTGCTCCACCAGGTGGAGCCTGGACCAGCACAGGAGTCTCAATGGTCCAAAGATCCCGTTCTGGGCCCCACGGTCCAAAGATCATGTCTTGCACAAACCCACGTAGCACACTTGCCCACCCACTGCCTCTCTTTCAGGTGCACATCTGCCCTTCCCCTGACTCCTTCTCCTACCTTGTCTGAGGAAAAGCAGGAACTAGGCCGTCCGCCATGCCCTCATTCACTGTGGCTCATCTGTGAGCCTGCGAAGTCTTGCAGCTGCGGCACCACCAGTATGCGATCGTCATGGGCAACTCGGTCCAACGGGCTACACAAGGACCTGGTAATCCGGCACATTCTCTGCTCCCAGCCAGACAGCTGAAGGCCAAGGGTGACCTGAGATTCGAGTGGGACGTGTGGCTGGAGGACGGCAGGGGGGCGGCAGGCGCACTAGCACTCGCTATAGCCAGGTCCACCAGTTCTGCTCCGCCCCCCACCTCATGCGTTTCTGCTTCCTCCCGCGTGCGTACCCAGTACTTATAGAGGACGTCTGGAGGAGCTGCAGTCGGCGAGCACGCCCGGACGTGGGTGTCCCGGACTCCTGCCTCTGGGGTCTTTCCAGGTATGTACAGGACTTCCGGAGGAGCTACCAGGAGGACCTGGAGAGGCTGTGATCGAGGCTGGTCTACTCCACCTCGGCTGAAGCCGGTAGGCACTGCTTTGTTGTGCTAGACCTACATTTCTGCTTCCGGCACGCGGAGCAGCACTGGCAGTGAGAAGGTGCGCACTAGGACCACCTCCCCCAGCTGCTGCGTGCTCATCTGCGTGATGCTTGGTGCGTGGACCTCCCCTGTGGAGCCCCCATGGGCTGATGGATCGGGAACGGCCCCGCCCGCAGACTTTCAGGCCCAGCGGGCAGAAGGCAGCCCCAGGACAGCAGATGTGACTCAAGCAAACAAGCTTTGACCTGGCTCTCTCACGCATGTCCTTGTGCCTCTCTGCTCCGGGGCAATCTTCCGTGCCCTTTTCCCAGGTGCTACCTCAGTTTCCATTCTACTGCCGGTGTGCCTGTGTGACCTCCTAGCCATTTTTACAGCGTGGGCAATTCTCCACTGACCCATGTGTGAAGTCAGATATACTGGAGGAGCAAACTTAATATTGACCTTGAGCTGTGAATCACAGAGCGTTTACCCAGCACCAGAGCTGAGGGTCTCCTTACGCCCCCCGGTGCCCCTGCAAACCATGCAGACACCAGCGAGGGCGCACGGACAACCAGAACACACCTAGAGGCAAGGCCTGGATAGCCAGACCTAGACCTAGGCTCCGTCCCAGCATAGTCAGCTAGCTGGTTGGACTGCCCAGATGCTCTCATTCAGACCCACCCTCAACAACCCTGCCATGGTGAGGGCTTCTAAGGCGCCAGAGCCTCTACCCCATTTCTTGGTGAGAGGACAAAAGCCAGATCACCACCCCATTCTCCTCTTAGCGTTTGTGCAGAAATGAACTCTAAATGAAAAAGTATACACACACACAGGGTTAAGCCTTATCTGAATATGTTTTCAAACAGTTTTTTCCGTAGACATTCTTCCCCCAAAAAAAGTAAAAATTTTGATCCTTAAAACTTACCAAAACATTTCTGTTAAGACTGCATTATCACTATTAGTTTTTACATACGTTTATATAACTTAATCTCCAAAGCTTTAACATAAGTTGCCTTTCATGTTCTTTAATTAAATTCATCTGTGCTTCAACATTACATTTATTCTTAAAAAAAATTCCATTCACTAACACAAGATTTTTTTTTTCTGTTTGAAACATAATCTCTGCTCTCAAACTCATCAAATGCCTAGCACAGATTTTAAAAATAGACTTTCTTTTTAGAGAAACTTTAGATTCACAGCAAAATTGAGAGGAAAGAGTTCCCATACACAGCCTCCCACACTATCAGCATCCCACACCAAGATGGTATATTTCTTACCTTTTATGAAACTACACTGACACATCATTATCACTCAAAGTCCATTTTTTACATTTGGGTTCATGCTTGGTGTTGTATACTCTATGGGTTTTGACAGATGTATAATGATATATTCACCATTATAGTATCAAACAGAATAGTTTTCACTGCCCTAAAATTCCTTTCTGCTCCTTATCTTCACCCCTCCCCTGCCCAACCCCTGGCAACCACCTGTCTATAACTGTCTTCATAGTTTTGCCTCTTCTAGAACATTGTAAGTTAGAATCATACAGTAAGTAGTATTTGCAGATTGACTTTTTCATTTAGTAATATGCATTTAATGTTCTTTCATGTCTTTTCATGGCCTCATACCTTTTTTTTTAAAAGATTTTATTTATTTATTTGACAGAGAGAGAGACAGCTAGCAAGAGAGGGAACACAAGTAGGGGGAGTGGGAGAGAAGGAAGCAGGCTCCCAACAGGGAGCGGGATGTGGGGCTCAATCCCAGGACACTGGGATCACGCCCTGGGCCAAAGGCAGACGCTTAAGGACTGACCCACCCAGGCACCCCCCTATGGCTTGATACCTTATTTCTTTTCAGTGTCAAATACTATTTCATTGTGTGGGTGTATCACTTTTTATCCATTCACCTACTGAAGGACATCTTAATTGCTTCCAAGTTTGGGCAATTACAAATAAATCTGCTTTAGATATACATGTGCAGGTTTTTGTGTGGATACAAGTTATCAGCTCCTTTGGGTAGATTCCAGAGAATGTGGTTGATGGATCAAATGTAAGAGTATGTTTAGGTTTGTAAAAAACTGCCGAACTGTCTTCCAAAGTGGTTGTACCATTTGCATTCCCAGCAGCAATGAATGAGAGTTCCTGTCGCTCCACATCCTTGCCATCATTTGGTGTGTCAACGTTTTGAATATTTACCATTCTAATAGGTATGTAGTAGTATTTTGTTGTTTCTTTTTCTTTTATAATAATTTTTTATTATGTTATGTTAGTCACCATACAGTACATCCCTAGTTTTTGATGTAAAGTTCCATGATTCATTACTTGCGTATAACACCCAGTGCACCATGCAATACGTGCCCTCCTTATTACCCATCACCAGCCTATCCCAATCCCCCCCCCGAAGCCCTCAGTTTGTTTCCCATATTTTGTTGTTTGAATCTGCAGTTCCCTAATGACATATGATATTAAGCATCTTTTCATACGCTTATTCGCCATCTATATCTTTGTATATCTTCTTTGGTGAGGTATCTGTCCTGATCTTTTGTTCATTATTAATCGTCTATTTTCTTTTTGTTGACTCTTAATGGTTCCTTGTATATTTTGGATGATGGTATTTTATGAGATACATCTTTTAGAGATATTTTCTCCCAGTCTATGGCTTATCTTATTCGGAGTGTCTTTTGCACAGAAGTTTCAACGAAGTTTAATTTTAACGAAGTCCAACTTACCAATTGTTTCTTTCAATAATCATGCCTTTTGTGTTGTATCTAAAAAGTTTCCACCAAACCCTACGTCTTCTAGAGTCTCTCCTGTGTTATTTTCTAGGGATTGTTTTGTTTTGTTTTGTTTTTGTTTTTTGGGGTTTTTTTATTTGTTTGTTTGTTGTTGTTGTTGGTTTAGTTTTGCGTTTTACATTTAGGTCTGTGAGTTAATATTTGAGTTATTATTTGTGAAAGATGTAAAGGCTGTGTCTGGATTCATTTTTTTTCTCATATGTATGTCCAGTTGTTCTAGGACAATTTGTTACCTGAAGTTGGGTAGTGTCAGTCCTCTAACTTTATTCTTATCCTTCAACATTGTATTGGTGATTCTGAGACTTTTGCCAATATCCACAAATAGCTTTCTGGAATTTTAATTGGGATTGCACTGAATCTATAGATTAAGTCAGGAAGATTGACATCTTGATAATAGTGAGTCTTTTCATTTATGAACATGTAATATCTCCCCCTTCATTTAGTTCTTGGATTTATTTCACCAGGATTTTGTAGTTTTCCTTATATACATAGTATCCTCTTGTATATATTTTGTTAGATTTATACCTATTTCATTTTGGTGGGTGCTAATTAAATGGCATTGCGTTTTTTATTTCACATCCCAGTTATTCATTGCTGGTATATAGAAAAGCAGTTGACTTTTGTATGTTTACCTTGTAAACATATAAACCTCATTATAATCACTATTGCTTTCAGGAGTATTTTTGTTGATTCTCTCTATGTAGATTTTCTACATGGACAGTCATGTCATCTGCTAACAAGTACAGTTTTATTTCTTCCTTCCCAACTGTGTACCTTCTATTTCCTTTTCTTGTTTTATTACATTAGTTAGGTATTCCAGTATAATTTTGAAAAGAAGTGTTGAGAGAGGACATCCTTGACTTCTTCCTGATCTTAATAAGAAAGCTTATAGTTTCTCATCATTAAGTAAGATGTTAGCTGTAGGTTTTTGTATATGTTTTTTAATCAAGTTGGGAACATTCCCCTTGATTTCTGGTTCCTAAGTTTTTATCATGAATTGGGGTATGATTTTGTCAAAGGCATTTTCTGCATCTATTGATATAAACATGTGATTTTTCTTCTGTAGCTTGCTGATGTGATGGATTACATTGATTTGGTTTTTGAATGTTGAACCAGCTTTGCATATCTGGAATAAATGCCACTTGGTCATGGTATATCATTGTTTTTATACCGTGCTGGATTTGATTTGCTTATTTTTTTTTCTTGAGGATTATTACATCTATGTTCTTAAAAAATATTGGTCTGTAACTTTCTTTTCTTGTAATGTCTTTTTTTCTTTTAAAGATTTTATTTATTTATTTGACAGAGAGAGAGACAGCCAGCGAGAGAGGGAACACAAGCAGGGGGAGTGGGAGAGGAAGAAGCAGGCTCCCAGCAGGGAGCCTGATGTGGGGCTCCATCCCAGGGTCCTGGGATCACACACTGAGCTCAAGGCAGACACTTAATGACTGAGCCAACCAGGAGCCCCTCTTGTAATGTCTTTACCTGCTTTTGGCATAAGAGTAATGCTGGACTCATAGAATGAGTTAGGAAGTATTCCCTGTTTCAGTCTTCAGGAAGAAATTATAGATAATTGGTGTAATTTTTTCCTTAGATGTTTGGTAGAATTAACCAGTGAATCCATTTGGGCCTGGTGCTTTCTATTTTGGAAGGTTATTAATGATTGATTCAGTTCCCTTAATAAATATATGTGCCTATTCAGATTGTCTCTTTCTTCTTTATGAGCTTTGGCAGATAGTGTCTTTCAAGGAATTTGCCCATTTTACCTAGATTAACAAATGTGTGAGGGTAGGGTGGTTCATAATGTTCCTTAATTATTATTCCTTTAATGTCCAACCCCTCTTTCATTTTTTATATTAGTAATTTGCATCATCTCTCTTCTTCCCTTAGTTCTCCTGGCTATTACTGTTCTTTCAAAGTACCAGCTTTTGGTTCTTTGGTTTCATTGATTTCCTCAATGGATTTTCCTCTTTTCAATTTCTTTGATTTATGCTCTAATTTATATTATTTCTTTTCTTCTCACTGTGGATTTAATTTCCTTTTCTTTTTCTTATTCTCTAAGCTGGAAGCTTAGATTATTGATTTTTAGATGTTCTTTCTTTCCTAATATTTCTAATCAGTGCTATGAATTTTTTCATACTTTAAGCACCATTTTCACTGTATCCCACAATTTTGATAATTTGTATTTTTATTTTCATTTAGTTAAAGTATTTTTTAATTTTTCTTGAGATTTCTTCTTTGACATACATGTTATTTAGAAATGTGATGCTTAATCTTCAAGTATTTGGGGATTTTGCTACCATCTTTCTGTTACTGATTTTTAGAGTAATTCTATTGTAGTCTGAGAGCAGACATTGTATGATTTCTATTCTTTCAAATTCGTTAAGATATATAGATATATAGATATTTATATATATATATTAAGATTTTATTTGTTTATTTGACAGAGAGAGAGGCCGTGAGAGAGGGAACACAAGCAGGGGGAGTGGGAGAGAGAGAAGCAGGCTTCCTACTGAGCAGGGAGCCCAATGAGGGACTCAATCCCAGAACGCTGGGATCATGACCTGAGCCAAAGGCTGACTCTTAACAACTGAGTCACCCAGGTGCCCCGACTTTAAGGTATATTCTATGGTCCAGAATGTGGTCTACCTTGCTGTATGTTCCATGTGAGCTTGAAAAGACTTTTTTCTGTTCTTGGATGACGCACTCTATAGATGTCATTTATTTAAATTTTTTAAATTTTTTAGAAGATTTTATTTATTTATTTATTTATTTATTTGAGAATGAGAGAGAGAGAGAAACTGAGTGAGAGAGAGAGCACAAGCCAAGGGGAGAGGCAGAGGGAGGGGGAGAAGCAGACACCTGGCTGATCAGGGAACTGGATGTGGGGCTCAATCTCAGGACCCTGGGATCATGACCTGAGCCAAAGGCAGACGCTTAACTGACTGAGCCACCTAAGCACACTATAGATGTCATTTATATTCACTTATTTGTTGGTGCTGTGGAATTGAACTATGTCCTTACTGATTGTTTGCCTGTTGAATCTGTCCGTTACTGAAAGAAGATGTTGAAGTCTCCAACTATAATGGTAAATTCATCTGTTTCTCCTTGCAGTTCTATCAGATTTTGCCTCATGTATTTTGATGCTCTCTTATTAGGTGCACACATATTAAGGGTTGTTAGATCTTCTTAGAGAATTGGCCCTTTATCGTTATGTAATATCTATCTTTATTCCTAATGATTTTCCTTGCTTTGATATCAGCTTTCTTTGGAGTTGGCATGATATTTATTTCTCTATCCCTTTACTTTTAATCTACATGTGTCTTTATATATAAAGTGAGTTTCTTGTACATAACATATAGTTGTGTTTTTTGATACATTCTGAGGATCTTTTGATTGGTGTATTTAGACCATTGACATTTAATGTGATTATTTATATAATCTGATTAATACCTAGCATATTTGTAACTGTTTTCTATTTATGGCCCTGTTCTTTGTTCCTGTTTTTGTCCTCCACTCTTTTCCTGTTTGTTGTGGCTTTAATTACATATTTTGTGGATTCTGTTTCTTTACCTTTCTTAGCATATTGATATTACTGCTGGTTTTTTATTTTATATTTTTTAAGTGGATGCTCCAGTGTTTTCAGGATACATCACAATTTATTTAAGTTTACTTTCAGATAGTGTTATATTGCTTCTTGTGTAGTGCAATGTTAACTGTACATGTCAAACATATTGTTGCTATTATTACTTTGAACGAATTGTTATTTGTTCAGTCAACTATGAATAAAACAATAAAAAGGTTTATATGCTCTTCTTTATAAAGATTGCGTTTCTGATGTATCGTTTTCCTTTTCTCTCAAAAACTTCCTCAACATTTCTGTGAAGTAAGTCTACTGGCAATAAATTCCCTCAAGTTTTGTTTGTTTGAGAAAGTATGTCTCCTTGACTTTGAAAGATAATTTTATAGGATACAGAATTCTAGGTTAGTTTTTTTTTCTTTGTTTTCCCCCCAACACTTTATATATTTCACTTCACTCTTTTCTTGTTTGCATGATTTCTGAAGAGAAATTTGATGTAATTCTTATCCTCACTCCTCTGTAGATAAGGTGTTGTCTCTGGCTTCTTTTAAGACTTTTTTCCTTATCTTTTACTTTCTGCAGTTTAAGGATGATAGGCCTAGCTGTAGCTTTTTGTTTGTTTTTGTTTTTGTAATTTATCTTGCTTCATGTTCTCTGTGCTTCCTTGATCTGTGGTTTAGAGTCTAACACTAATTTGAGGACATTCTCAGTCTTTATCGCTCCAAATATTTCTTTTGTTTCTTTCTGCTCCTCTGGTATTCCCATTATGCCTTTATTAAACCTTCTATGGTTGTCTGTAGCTGTCCACAGTGCTTGGATATTCTGCTATAGTTTTTTTTTTTTTTTTCAGCCTTTTTTCTCTTTTGTTTTAGTTCTGGAATTCCTGTTGACATATCCTCAAGATCACTGATTCGTCCCTCAGCCCTGTCAGTCTACTAAAGAGCCCATCAAAGGCATTCTTCATTTTGGTTACAGTGTGTTTTATTCCTACAATTCTTTTTTATTCTTTCTTGGAATTTTCGTCTCTCTGCTTACATTACCCATCTGTTCTTACATGTTGTCTGTTTTTTTCTCTTAGAGCCCTTAGCATATTAATCATAGTTATTTTAAATTCCTGGTCTAAGAATCCCAACATCCCTGCCAAATATCTGAGTCTAGTTCTGATGCTGGCTCTGTCTTTGTGTTTTTTTTTTCCCTTTTAGTATACATTGTAATTTTTTGCTGAAAGCTGGACATGACATTGTGTAAAAGGCATTGTGATAAAATAGTCTGGGATACATTGGGAGGTGTAGTAGGGTGAAGGAGGCTATTCTATAGTCTTATGACTAGCCTTTAAGTGAGCCTGAGCCTCTGGACTGTGACCTTCATAATTGCTTTTCAGTTTTCCCCCACCTTTGATGGGATAGAATGACTAGAGGGAGCTGGAATTGGACATTTCCTTTCTGCCACGTTGGTTAGGCTCTGAAAAAGACCCAGTAAGTAGATAGGAATCTGGTAAAGCAGTTTCTCTTGAAGGCAGGCCTCATTAAGGACAGAACGGTCTGGACATATTACTGCTTTCCCCTTCTCCTTGCCAGAATCATGAGAGGATTTTTCTCTCACCTTCACTGTGACACCCTGGTAGGGCTCTGGGAGGTAAAAACTCAAGAAAGTGTGGGGACTCCCCTAAGACTGGGTTCTCCGAGAGTTTTTAGCTTTTAGATTTGTCCATATTGAGCTTCTAGCAATTTATCATAGTTCAGGATTTCCTAACCTAGCACTGGTTTCTACAGAGGTTCCTGCGGTGGTTTTCTGCTCCAATAAGTGATGATTCTTTGTGTCTGCCTGTCTTTCCAATTCTGGGGATAGTGGTTTGTCCTATAGCCTCAATTCTCTTACAAGTCTAAGACAATTTGTTGATTTGCAGGTGGTTTAGTTTCTTGCTTGTTAGAATGGAGCAATGACTTCCAAACTCCCTCCTTGCATGCTGGACCAAGAACCAGAAGTCTGGTCTAGCACATTTTAAAATGTCTCAGAGAACTGAAGCATATTGCAGTGTAAGCTAGAGTCCTCACTAAATAGTCTCTCACAATTTTCTTGTGTAATGTTTTATTCTCTAGCACTATCTCCTTTCATAATTAATAAATTCTTTCATCATTTGGTAAAAAAAATGGTATACTTCCCTATCAACTATCCTTGGTTAGAATTTTACTAGTGATTACCCTTGCTAGAAATACTACCCCTTGTATGATGAGACAAAGTATGGATTTACGCCAGCCTGCTCTCAGTCTCTCTTTGCATCCTTCCCCCAGCTTAAGCGTGATTATCATCTTGGGTTAGAAACCCTTCTGTCAGGATACATGCTGCAGGATGACAAAGTAAACAAGACAAAGTGAACAACATCACGCATTTAGCTTTATTACATGTACGGGAAATTAAGAGCAACATTTCCATCACATTTCCTCAATAATCAATGTCATGGAGTTTCAATAATGAAAGAGGGAGATTAACGCATTGTGATCTAGAGTGTTTTCAGGGATATTGCTTAAAAATAAATATGGTTGAATATTTTCTCACTGTTAAAGTTTATGCTGGGCCCCCTTATGTCTCACTTGTCATAATTCTCTGTAGCAGGTTCCTTTGGAAAAGGCTCCATTCCTTTCCCATACTTTGTTAAACTCCCCCTATGTTTTCACAGGCCATAAACTCACTAATGCATACAAGTGTCAGGGACCAAGTCTCATCTCAGTGTGACTGTGTCACAGTGCACCCATCAATCCACCATGCACAGAGAGAAGACTGCAGCCCTACAACCTCTTTACTGGGGTTTTGTGCATGCTGCTTAATTTCACTGCGTCTGTCAAGCCATTCTTTATCAGAGAGTCTAACAGCCTTTGAGTGCACAGTGCTCTATCACTTATGTAGGGGTTATATTGATCTTTCTGGTGTGTGCTCTAAAGTGGCTGGCATCAAAAGCCAGTGAGGCAGCCGGTTTGAGCAGTATGGGTCATTTACAAACTTCAGGATGAGATGCCGCAGGATGCCAGGGAAAATGTTTTTGTTTTTCCAGAGGGAACCATAGTTCATGAAATGTGGTTAACGTACCATATTTGTATACCCTTAAAATCATTTTATAACCACACTGAGTGCCTCTAAACATTAAATATATTTTATAAGTAGTTGGTTAACTAGCTGTTGTGTGCTTTAAATAGTAAATAAAATGGAAAGGCACTAAACAGTGACTATATTTCATAGAGTAAGATGCTTTTCCAGCCACTCAATAATTCTCAATGTTAAGAAAAATTGATTTTCTAACTGCTGAGTGCCTCTAAAAATTAGCATCTTATCTTCCTAAGGGGATGCTTTTCAGTTAGCCTCCTTTCTCCCAGCTTTTGACTTAATGATCTTGAAGGTTCTTTTCTTTCTAAAAAAATTGTATAGGTTCTCCTGGGCTATAATTTCATTTGGGCATACATGAAGTCAACTGGGCAAAATATAAAACAAGAAGCAATTCCATCTTACCTTTTGAAATGTTCATTTCAAAAGAAGTAGTTCTTCACCCGCTGATTGTTCTTAACTCCTACGACCTCCTTCTCCCACCAAGAATGGGACNTTCCATCTTACCTTTTGAAATGTTCATTTCAAAAGAAGTAGTTCTTCACCCGCTGATTGTTCTTAACTCCTATGACCTCCTTCTCCCACCAAGAATGGGACTATATTGGGGTGCCTGGGTGGCACAGCAGTTAAGCGTCTGCCTTCGGCTCAGGGTGTGATCCCGGCGTTATGAGTTTGAGCCCCACATCAGGCTCCTCTGCTATGAGCCTGCTTCTTCCTCTCCCACTCCCCCTGCTTGTGTTCCCTCTCTCGCTAGCTGTCTCCATCTCTGTCAAATAAATAAATAAAATCTTTAAAAAAAGAAAGAAAGAAAGAAAAAAAGAATGGGACTATGTGGAGAGACCTAAGACAATGACATAGAACTTAGNGCTTGTGTTCCCTCTCTCGCTAGCTGTCTCCATCTCTGTCAAATAAATAAATAAAATCTTTAAAAAAAAAAAGAAAGAAAGAAAAAAAGAATGGGACTATATGGAGAGACCTAAGACAATGACATAGAACTTAAAAGAACTAATTTCTAAGTACCTCCACACAGTGTATCTGACTTTTTGTATTTGTGAAAGCCTAATAAGGGAGAGGAATTACCCAACAAGTGGTAATAGTCACATATCTTCATGGTTAATTAAATCATTTTCTCAGTTCTCTATAAACTCTGTCTGGCCTTTAAGGAAATCAAATTGCCAATGCTGAGACCTTCCAGACAAATATCATAATGGCTCATAGTATCACAAAAGTTGAAAACTGAAATAACCAGACGCCCCACAATTTCAGGAAACAACATTACAAGAAGATTCAACTCTTAGTATTGTCTAAAACACAACCAGCCGTGTGACCCTTGGAATGTCACAGAGCCTCCTTCAGTAATCTACCATAACTTTGTCAATATAATCTCATCAGTAAAATGCATGGTTTAAGCTAGATTCTAGAATTTGGCTCCTGGATAATCCCCATGGGTTCCTTTTAGATCTGATCGTTGAGAACTTTTGTCTAGACCCTTGCCACTTTCTGAGGAACCACATATTTCAAATGTGCTTACCAGTTCCACAGCAGTAGGTGACTAGTATGTCGAAGCTTGAGGAAGAGCAAATAAGCATCAGACTTCCTGGGACATGTGCTTAAACTTAGAAAGAATTCAAAGAATAAATAAAATTCTTCTCAGATACACTCTCAAAATTCCCACTAATGTGACTGAGAACTATACGGGATCAGATGAGGACAGATTGTTGATTTGGGGCCAAACCCAGCGATGAGCTGGCGCTTAGTTATCCATGTTAGACTGATGTGGTCTCCTGGGTCACAGGTTTGAGCAAAGATGTGACCAAGAGCAAAACACCCCCCGAAGACTGTAAGCTATCTGGGGTGAGGGTGTTGTTTAAATCACCATTGTTTCTACAGCATGTAGTTAATAGTATTTGCTCAGTAAACATTTGTGGAGCTGAACGGAATCCTTTAAGCAGATGCAGCCTACCAGAAATGTAGAATGTAAAATGAGAAATGTAAAATGTTTAAAATGGAAAATCCCAAAAGACCCAAGATAGCACCCATTATGAGTCCTCTATTCAATAGTGGTACAAAAGAAACATCATGAAAATTATAATTGTCCAAAGAATTAATCATTTTGCTGATTAAATTTAATCCGGAAGCTGCTTTTCCAGCCAAAAGGCAGAGTAAAGTCTCACCCATCCTCCCATACACACAAATCCCAAAATATAGAAGAGAGGAACTCAGAGCATATATCTGAAATTTATAACCCAAAGTGTCACCTTTCTACTGAGGTAAGCAATAGTAATTCACCTTCATTGATGGTGTGGGATAGGCCAGCTACTATTCTAAGAGCTCTGTATGTATTACCTAATTTAAATCTCACTCCAGACCTATTAGGTAGACATTTTATTACCACTTTATAGATAAGAAAAAACAAGCACTGATGTTTTTGAAAAACTTCAAAGTCTGGGCAAATTAGTGTGCATATAACTGAATCTATAGCAGTAGTCATTAGAGATAGCTCTGCATTTAAAATCTGAACTTCTAGTGGTCAACCATATGCAAATAAGAATATTCTTTAATTAATGTAAAACCCCATGGTGTGAGAAAGCATCATAGAAAAGAATAATATGAAACACAGGAAATGAGTCAGCAAACCAGAAGTCAAAAATGATGTGGCTAGGAAAAGGAGCAATTACCATAGCCACAATTGGAGAAAGATTTTATCTGTCCTGTTGGGTATGATCTCAGTGACTACAATCCCAGGAACAGGGTATGTATGTATTCATACCTTTCGATGCATTAGAAAAAGAAAGAGGCCAGCACTTAGGTATACAAAAGGGCATATTTTTTCCATGCCTGGCCCTAGGCAAAGTTGTTGACTATGACAGAGTAATAAGTTTATGCTTCAAATGTGAATACAAATTATGGTTCTGTTCCCAAGCAGTCACATGACCTTGAACAAGGTCACTAAATCTCTCTCAGTCTCATTTTCCCTCAGATGATAAAATGAAGGACATGGGCTAAACAAATGCAAAGTCACTAACTCCAAAAGTCCATGTCTTGGATGGTTGGTTTATCTTGGTGTCCACTGAGATCCAATTTCTGACCTATCTCTGACGCCATGCTTCTGCTCCTTTTTTAGGTCTCCTTACAGTTGTCTTCTTATGAAATGTGTATCAGTCAGAGTTCTAGCAGCAAACATAGGACACTTTCAAAGGTAACCCAAAAAGATTTAGTAAAGGGACTAGGAACAAAGGTGTAAGGAGGGTGTACAGATGATGTGGTGCTGTTCCTTGAATGAAAGAGTAGTTATCAGGATCAGAAAGGAGAAAGATGTGTAGAGAGGGCCACTTTGAAAAAAGCTTTGACTTTGGAATCAAGGAAACATAACCAAAATTCATACGTCTTCCTTCTAGTATCCTTCTGGGACCCAACCTTGGACAAATCCAACTGGACACAAGAAAAAAGGAAGCTTGTTGAAGTGGTTCATCTATAGGGACACAGAATAGGGTGCAGAGTGTAGAAAATAGATCTGGAGGACAAATGGGAGATACCTAACAGACTCATTGTTAAGGAAGGCTCTGCTGTTGATCCATCTATTATGTTTTAGGGTAAATTATGTCAATAGATTGATGATGTCTAATATACCTTTTTCCTTTCTTAAAAATATATAATGCATATACATAAAAAATAAATAAAAGAAGCCAACAACATCGAAGAGAATAAATTTTTAGTAAAAATTCAGTCTTCCTCCCACACCTAACCCCAAATGCCCAGCCTGTCCTCCTCACTCCCACACTTATGATTTGATCACATTAGTTCTTTTGTGAAAAGTAGAAAAACCCTTTGGGATGAGCTCCAGGGCAATGCAACCCCACATTAGAACTTATCTAGCTAACCCTGGCAGGATTTCACTTAATGCCTCCTCAGCCAACCCTTGTGTGCAGCTCACAACCTGCATAGATGTCCACCGCTGTCCTAACAGAGGGCCATATCTCCTTCCTGAAGAGTAAACATAGCTAACTAGTATATTTTAATTCTTCCTTTCAAATGTGGAATGCAAACCCCTATTAATAAGATTTGGGGGAAACAGTTGTGTAAACAAAAAGAGAGGAGCAAACATGACTTTTGAGCCTCCAATGGTATGAGTTAGTGCCGTCTACTTCTCCTATGTAAAAGACCAACCATGATTACTATTTTACTCAGTGTATTATTTTTCTCAGTCAGCAAATGTTTGTTGAAACGTACAGTGTGTCAGGTGCTGCTCTATGCTCTGGGAATAAATCAGTGAAAAAGTCTTCAATAAACATTGTTAGTGGAGAGACTAACAAATAAATACCGCAAAGCACTGATAAGGGCTATGGAGAAATTTAAAGTAGGCTAAGTGGTTTGGGGGAGGGTGGGGAGAAGAGTATAACAGAGGATCATGGAAGGCTTTATGGATATTATATTTAGCACAGAACTGAAGGAGGGGAAGGACCAAGCCCTGAAAGCATTTTGGGGGGAAAGTGTGAAATACTAAAGTTCCAAGGGGTAGATGCATGTTGTCATATTCAATGAGTAGCAAGGAGCAAGGATTAAGTTGGGGAGTGGTTGCTAGAGAGCTCCAAGGAACCTGGAGTGATAGCCCTCGCTTTGTGGTCCATAGTGAAGTCTTTGGTTTTTATTGCATGTGAAATGAAATACCTGGGGAAATGATATAGTATCATTTAGGTTTTAAAAGGACCATTCTGGGGGCGCCTGGGTAGCGCAGTCGTTAAGCGTCTGCCTTTGGCTCAGGGCGTGATCCCGGCGTGCGTTCCGGGATCAAGCCCCACATCAGGCTCACTATNGCGCCTGGGTAGCGCAGTCGTTAAGCGTCTGCCTTTGGCTCAGGGCGTGATCCCGGCGTGCGTTCCGGGATCGAGCCCCACATCAGGCTCCTCCACTATGAGCCTGCTTCTTCCTCTCACACTCCCCTGCTGTGTTCCCTCTCTCGCTGGCTGTCTCTCACATAAATAAATAAAAAAATCTTTAAAAAATAAAATAAAATAAAATAAAATAAAATAAAATAAAATAAAAGGACCATTCTGCTGCTGGGTTGAAAACAGGGAGGAGGCAAGATAGAACAGAGGAAACAAGTTAGAAGATGGCTGCAAATCCAAGCTTCCTTTCAAGGTTTGGGCAAGGATAGTTTTGATGGAGGTGATGAGAAAAGATTGATTTGAGAGATTTGGGGGTTAAAGCCTCAGGCTTTGCTGCTCTATTGAACGCCGTGAGGAAAAGGAAGGAGGCAAGAATGACTAAGTTTTTTGCGTGAGCAACCAGAACATTGACTAAGTGATTACCGTATAACCTTAGTTTTGTTTCCTCACAGTAAATCTGTTTAACTTTCGGGTAGTTATGGCACCACACAACTTATCCACACATACAATAAAAATCATTTTTACTGAATTGTATTTACCTGCCACTTCCTAAAATATGCTGGGGTCGTTTATAATATTAAAACCTAAATAAAGCCAAATCGTTAGAATGGAAATAAAAACGTGAATAGAACTGGAAGACATAAACACCTAGGAAATAGTCTCTATTTTTGGCTCTCAACTGAAAGAACAAGCAAAATTACTTGAATTACATAACTTAAAATAAAGAAATATGTTTCTTTAGATGCTCCACCCGAACTTAATAGTTTTTAAGCCCCACCTCAGACAAATCCATAATTAACACAATTTACTGAAGAAATCCAGCGCCTGCCCAAAGGCACATCAGGGATAAATGCTCCAGAGTAGAGAAAAAAGTCATTTTCCAGGTTTGGATCCTTAAAGAATTCTTAATTATCCACTTCCCCACCCTCAAAGCTGGCCTTTCTCCTGCCAATCCCCTTTACACTCAGCTGCTGAGTCTCAGACTCTTAGGTAGAGTGCCCCTCCCTTTTTCCCTAAGCCTTTCCTGATTGACAGATTTAAGTTTTTTCTCCCAACTCAAATTAATGCATTTTCTGAGCTGAGAGTCCTTTGCATTTTGTATGACCCCTTTCTGCTTCCCAAGGACCCTTAGCATATTCCTAATATGGTGTAGAAGGAACCAACATATCTGTTCTCCCTACTTAAAGGAATGTGTGAGAGTCATTTCCTTTGAGCCATTGCCCTGACACCTAATATTTTTATAAGGAATAAACAAACTGCCAGTATCAAGGAGATTTCCACACACCTCCTAAGCATCCTTAGAATTTAAAGTCACCAGCACTAAGTTTACTCCCCTTTTGAAACAGACTCAAATATGAGCTTCCTATTTGAGCACTGAACCAGGCTGGCATCCCTTGCAGTGAGTCCTTAATTATTTTAGCATAGGGTTTGATGTAGCCCTAGGAGTTTCTCCTAGAAGCAGCTCAGAAAACACTGTATAATTTCATCAATCCTGTGAGATTTCAGAAACTAGAATTAGAAGGATGGAAACACCTGAGGGTCCAGTACCCATGCCCAGATTCCCATGCATGTGGTCTCAAACTCTGGATCTGATGAGTTGAAAACACTTTGAATGAGGGAAACAAGCTAAGTCTTTTACCCTGCTTGGTATATTACCATACTCTTAGTGAGGAAACCTAGTATATTTTTCTATTAAGATAGTGAGGGGCACCTAGGTGGCTCAGTCAGTTGAGCATCTGCCTTTGGCTCAGGTCTTGATCTCAGAGTCCTGGGATCAAGCCCAGTGTCCAGGTCCCTGATGAGTGGGGAAGCCTGCTTCTCCCTCCCCCACCTTCCTCTTCCCCTCTCTTTCTGCTCTCTCTCATAAATAAATAAATAAAGTCTTTAAAAAAAAGAAAAGATAGTGAGGAAAACCAGAGTCCCCAGATCTGGTGCTTGGAATTAATACCAGAAACCAGAAGGGCCAAGAGAAGCAAGGCAACCAGGCATAGCCATACCTGAAATAAAAGTCAGAAAATTGAAACAGTCACCTCTTGCTACCCTTCCCATATACAAACTCTGACCTGTTTGTGGGAATAAGGGGACACCTACCATCCTCCTCCAACTGAGCCACATACACTGGGATAGGAATATTTTTGATAGTATTCTCCAGAGCTGTCCTCTAAAAGCTATACATCATTTTGATAGATCTTTCCCTTAACAACAACTTGTATTGATTCACTTACTATGTTCCAGGGACTATATGATTTCTTTAACTTATAGGTCATGGTAATTTTAGGGAGTGCCCTTGTTTCCCTTAAGATGCACATTCCTTATCTGCAGTAGGTGTTCCTTCACCTAATTCTAAACTTCTGCTTATCCGCATTGTTCTTCAGATGTTCAGAAGCAACAACAATTGGTGATTGGTGAAGGTCAGAATAGGTAAGAACCTAATGAAAATTACTTGAAGAAAACATAGCCTGGATTTAGAGTCCTAATTTCACCTCCTAGTCATATGTAATAATTGTTATAGTTTCCCTGTTGCTTCTGAAATAGTTAAATTAGATACTATCCCTGTTCTGAAGCTCAGACTGGATTAGAAAAATTGACTGGGTTCCATAAGATGTCCCAGTATAGTTGTACAGGGCAGGCTACAATCCCTACTCAACAGCTCTTATGACTGGGAGACACCATGGGTGGGGCTGAAAGCCTTCTGAGAACCCAAAGATTGTGGGTGTGACAGAGACACTCCTCCCCCCTGCTCTCTGACGTTTGAGCTGTCAAATGATGATTCCTGAAGATTCCAATTATGCCTCTCGTTCGAGGACAGAAACTGTGCTTTATTCTTCTTTGTAACCTTATACCCAGCACAGGGCCTGACATGCAGAAGATGCTCAGCCATGCTTTGGGAGAGAAAGGAGGGAGTGGAAGAGGGCATGATGCATGTTTAAACACAGAACTCGACCAAAGAATATGTTCCTGAATAAATATCGCTCTATACTATCTTTTCTGTTTTTAATCTCAAAGTAATTTTTAAATAAGACATTTATTTTTTAACATTTTATTCTTTTAATTTTTTTTCTCTAATGGGAATAAACTATGAGAACAAAGATTTTTCTTTTTCTTTTATTTTTCATGTGTACTTCATGGCAGCAAGCACAGGGTTAGCAGAGGCTTTAAAATATTTATGATTTGATGATTTATTTGCAACCAGTACTTTCCCATACTGAGTTTAAATTTATAGTAAAATTTTAGTATAAAGTGTTTTCTAAATTTCTAAATCCACTTCTAGAAGCTTTTTTTTTGTTTTTTAAAAACTGTCTTCAGATTCTGAAGAATTGTGTATTTATATATTTTTCTATTTTGTAACAATTATTTTATATAGATTTCGTGTGATTTTAATCACTTTTCAAGTACTTTATCATGATACTACCTAAATTATTAACTTAAAATTCAAGTGCATACTTGAATACAGCATTCCAAAGAAGTTTCTGCTATTTCCTTCTATGATCCATTATTACACTTTTATTTATTAGCAAAAGAATAAGTTGTTTTGAGTAAGCTCCCTTAAAAAGTTTAAAATTATACATACACACCCTAAGAAACCTCCAGCTTTAGTATAATCTCCCAAAATTATAAATGTGCAGATTGGAATTGTTCTAATCTATTTATTATAACTTCAAGGAACAAGACTATTCTTGATTTCCTTGCTGTATGGTCCTAGATGAAATCATTATTAATAATAAGCGGGACAAGTCAACACTCCTTCCCTATTAACACACAGAGATCTAGATAATAAGATCAAACCAGAATTTCTTACCTATGGGGAGAGGTGGAGAGAAACCAACAAGGGTTTGTTCTATGAAAAAGAGTTGTTTTGTTTTGTTTTGTTTTTTTAATTGTGGTTTGGTTAAATTCTAAATTCAGTAAATTAGCATGATTGATTTGAGGTGGCTGGTTATGAAAAGTCACTTTTCAACACTGGTAGATTGTGTTCTTGAACCAAAAAAGCCAATAAATACTTCTAAAGTGTTTACTATCTACATGGCCCTGTTAGGTGCTGGTGACGGTTACAAAGAACTATGCAATATGAACTATGCAATATGAACTATGCAATATGCATATTATTTATAAAACTTTTTTTGAAATTTATGAAACTTATAATCAGAAAGAAAAAAATTATTTAGTGGTGAAAAATTTACAATACTAACTTAGTATTCTGCAAATCAATCCATATTTCCCACGTTCTGATTCTTTTTTTAAAACCTTCAAGAAGCAACATGTGACTTCTAGAAAAGGTGATACCGAAAACAATGTTTAAAGCCTGGCAGAAAAAATAGGCCTAAATAAATATTTAAGTTATAAAACGAAAGCAATTGTTAAAAATATATTTTACAGGCAGAATAAACAATGAAAATCATATGTACTAAAACTCAGGTGATGAGAAAAGCAACTGCGGGGGCTAAATAAAAGAAAGTTCAGTGTAATACCTGTGGCAGAACACAGCCTTGGTACAAAGAGAAGTGTCCAGAACCAGGAGGGCTTTGATCAGAGCCTCCTTTCTCTCTGGACCCTACAGAGTACAAAAACCTCACGGGGGCATCTTTAATCTTTTCTTCACATAGCACAGAAGCACAAGCAGCTTTGAAATACCAGCTAAAGAATAGGACGTCAGGTATCAAATGAAGGTACATATAAAGAGGTCCTTTCTCACTTAAGTAAGTAGAGACTGAACCACTGTGCCACCAGAAAGTCTAAGTGGCCAGGAAGGCCCCAGACTACACCATTCACTCTGTGTGCAATAATTTGTATAATGAGGTAGACACATGGATGGATGTCTGCCTCACAGATTACTCATCTGGAAAGCCTATTAAAGAAAAGAGGGGGAAAAAAGCAGCAGACAAAAAGTACTAGTAGAGTATATTTTCTTATGAAAATACACTATTATAAGTGAAAAGAAATACACTTTTATTAGCAAGGTCACATTCACCTTCAGGAAACAATCACATTTGGGAGCTGAGTATGGAACACCTTGTGTTTGGGGTAGACAGGGAAAAATGTAGGGCAGGTAGTTATCAAGTGCGATGTACTTGCCTCCTGTCAGGAAATGTTGGAAAATGCTTTCTTATTAAATAAACAGGCAAATAAAACAAAGATGAGGGTTCAATAGTAGTCAATTTAGGAAACAGAAATAGTGCAGAAAACCATAAAGATCAACAGAAATATTATTGCCACTACAGAACAAATGATTTGCAAGATGAACGGTGATAGATAGAAGCAAGAAGTTTAAGCTTTTGGACTTCAATCCATGGACAATGGAGGGTCTGTTAACCTTCCTTGCAGGACCAGGAAGGCTAAGGAGCGTAACCAGTTGGAGAATATGAATAAAACTCCTTTTCAGAAAGCTTATCTGTCAATGTGCCAAGTTCAAATCAAAGGAACAAAAAGCCAGAATCCAACAAACCAATTAAGAAGCTTCTGTGACAACTAGTATGATGTTATTAAGGGTGCAAAATTATAAAAATAACATCAACCACAAACACAGAAGTTCTACGATCATGGAAAGAAACTCTTCTTTTGTGGGAAATAGGATAATTCTGGTTTAGAAACACTGAGTTGAAGGGACAGGAGGGACCCCATGTGAAAATATATAACAAGAAACTGAAATTTCAGGTCCGGAGCTCAGGATAGCAGTGATGGCTGGAGGTATAGATTTGTGTCATCTACACAGAGGTGGTTGAGCCATAAAGGGGAAGTGTCTTCAGAAGAAGACAAAGGGGAACAGAGGGTCCAGACTGATACCTGCATTAGAAGGACAGAGGAAGGAAGAGAGTTTAAAAAGGAAAGAAGAAGGACAGCCTGATAAATAGGAACGGAGGCAGGACAGACGCCAAGGGAGGAGGAAATTTCAATAGTTGTGGAATGAAGCAGAGAGGGCAAAGAGAATGAGGTTTGAGAAAATCTATGATGATAGTGGTGAAAGCAAGAGCACAAGGAGCTAAATAATAATGGTTGCGAGGAATGGGAGAGTAAATTTCTAAAGAAGCTCAAGAGTGAAAACCAAAAGAAAACTAGATCAACATCTAAAATCCAAATGAGCTACACAGGTGGCTGACAAATGGACCCCCTCAGGTGCATCTCTGCATGCCATTTTCAAAGATCAAAAACAAACAGTGGCTTTTCACCACTGACAGGATTCAGTCTGTATCTCCTTATCTCAGCATCCAAGACCCTCACCGTTGCGCCTTGCCTGTTTCTTCTCTTCTACACTTATAAATCTACTCCAATCAAACTGGGCACTGTTGCCAGCTTAACCTCCATGTTTGGGGTCTTAGCACCATTGCCATTCAACTTCTCTTAGCACTCTTCATTCTCTTCCTTAAGCTTAATATTTAATAACTCCCCTTTCCTCCATATGTTTTTCTAGGAAGCCATTCCTTCTTGCACTTCTCTGAGAAGGCCACTTCTGGTATCATTCATATGGTACCTAATATTATGGGGAAGAGATGCTGGTAGTATTAATATCTGTCTGCTCTGCTGGTTAAATAATGTACCTGGCCCAAATTCATTCTTTTATCCAGTGTTGGTTTCTATACCCAGACTTCAGAACTTTGCTGAATAAAGTTGCATAATTGTTCATTTTAACATCTCCTACCAAGGCAATGCTCTTAATGTGTTGAGTAGGCCTTTGTACCTCTCCCTGAAGTCAGCCCCATCCTCCCCAACTTCTTTAAATTATCCACTTGTTCTATACCACTTTTCCCCCCACCCCCCTCCTCAGCTTCTTCACTTAATCAGCATGAATGAGTTCCTTTGGTGGGAATTCCTTCAACTTTCCCTCCTGCCCCCAACATCCATATTCACACCAATCTTTAAGAACTTTCTTTTCTCCTAATAACTTCTCCTATGCCCTAGGTCTTGTCTTTACCAGTTATCCTTTCCTAAACAACTCTCAATCCCTCTCGCACCTTCACCCTCCCCACTTCCTTTCAAACAAGTTTCTTGAAAGAATAATCTGTTTTCTCTCCCTGTCTCTCTCTTCACTTTCTCTCCTGCGTTCAGTTCTCAATCTGCTATAATCTGGCTTCTGTGCCACAGTCCTCTGAATCCCCTCATTAGTGTCAGCAGGACCTTATCATAATCAAATCTGGTGGCCATGTTAATGTCTGTGTGACATGTAACAGTTGACCACATCTTGGCTTTTGTTTGAGAGGCCCCTATGATCCTGCAACGTGACTTTTCCTTGCATTTTCTCCTGTCTCTAGCATTGTTCTTTCACTTGTGCTCTCTCTTAGCCTCCTTTTTAGGCTGTCCCATCTGTGCCAATCCCTAAACTCAGTGGTTTCTCAATCCTGGCTGACCAGTAAATGCATGAGACCCACCTCCAGAGATTCTAGTTCAATGGGACTGGAATGGAGCCCAGGCAACAATCTTTTTCAAGCTCCCCAGATGATTCTAACCTGTAGTTAAAAACCACTGCCTTAACTCAAGCTTCCCAAATTTGTCCCTTCTGAAGAATCACCTGGCAATTGTGAAACATGAATATACCCAGATCCTGCCTCCTTGACACTCTAGCCACACAGGCCAAAGCCCGGAAACAAAAAAGTAACCAGGGACTCTCCCTTCCACTCATATATCTATAGGGCAACACACTTACAGTCTTTTAGAGCATCTATTATGTGCTGGATAACTCCCACTTATTTTCTAGTACAGAGCAACCCTCAAGCTAAGGGTTTTTCCCACATTCTTTTAGCACATTTTCCATACATCAGTTACTTGTTTGTGTCTCCTTTACTTGACTGTGAGTTTCTGCAAGGTAGAGACTGTCTTATTCATTTTTGTATGAAATTTCAATGAACCAGCAAATTGTCCTAGACATATTAACTCATTCATAAATAAATAAAATTTTCGTGAAATAATGAATGCATAAATAATTAAACTATTTTCATATATATATATATATATATATACTTTCCTAACACAAAATATAGATGATATTCTAGCATTTTTATATTCTTGACACTTACACAAATTAGGCCAGTGTTTATAACGATGAATGAAAATTGTCTACAATCTGTATTTTTACCTGTAAAGTCCTATATTACTATGTGATTTGCTTCTTTTGTTTTGGTTTTTTTTATTTCCCAGTTTCATCCTTTTCACCACTGGTTCCAACTTGGTCAAATGACTTATAAATGCTATGATACATTTGGGAGTTGCCCTTTGTGGGAGGTGTAGAGCACATAGACTTTGAAGTCAAATAGATTTGGACTTCTGTCTTATTTCTCATCTGTATAATGGGGATAAAACATACTTGTGATTATTAAAGATAAGAGAAGCTCTGGCCAGAATTTTTTTTTTTCCTTTCAGAGTGTTTGTTCTTATGAGAAAAGGTACACAACTTACATAATTCCAGGGGATAGTCTTTCTTTAGCTAAGTTTCTCATTGGCTCTACCCCATCTTATATGTGACTATATCTTTACTAATCCTAATATTTTTTCCCCACAATCTCAGAAAATGTTGGATCTCTCTTCCATTTCAGGCCTGATAATCCATCTGTGTCTTTAATCACATTTGTTCTTCTAGAATGTGCTACATACATCCTTTGTCTGGAAAACTCTGGTCCCTTAAAATCCTTCTGATATAGGATTAGTAATTTCTTCCTTTGTACCACCTCTATCTAGATACAGGCTTTTTTATCTTTGTACTTGTCATAATGGACTGTAATTTTGGTTTACAAGTTTTTCCCAGTAGGTTTTGAGCTCCTTTAGGACAAAGATCAAGTTTTATTAATCAATCCCAGGGCTGGGTGCAATGCTAAAGTATGGATACTTGATATTTGTGAAGTTGAATTTGGGGAAGCAGACTTTCATTCAGTCCACCTTTACCCTCAAATCTTCCAAATTTTCATACCTTCATCATTAACTTCAACATTAGCTTTGGAGTCAGAGAACTCTAAGTTCAAATCTTTGTTGACCCTTGTTTTTGTTTTGTTTTATTTAACTGAAATGGAGAATAATTTTTATAAAATTAAATTGTACTCAATAACTGCTGATAATGCAGTGGCCATCATAATTCTGGTGCAGTCTTGTTTTGTTTGTTTTTAGTTTGGTTTTTTTAGTTTTTTTTCTTTGTTTGTTTGTTTACCACTCACTACAGGATTCTACTAGTAAATCGTAGTACTGAAAATGCAGCTGTCAAGTCATCAGGCATGTTGAGTAAATCTAAATTTTTCTTGTTTGGTATTTCTATCACAAACTCTTAAATCCCTCTTTTCACATTTCATACTTTTTTAACTACTTCCCAAAATGATGAGGGAGCGGAATAATCCTTTCTGCAGATAACAAAATCTTGTGTCTGGACCACAAGTCACTTCTCATTACTTGAACTCTCATCCTCATGGATTTTGATGTCCTCTAATCTAGAGCAATCTTCTACTCCTCTCTTTTCTCTCAAGTCCTTCCAGTGTGCCCTCTGGAATTCCTGATAACTCATCAACTTAATCTCCAGGATTCTCAAATTCTTTAAATGTTTCCTTCACGTTGCTGCTTTAACTAAAACCCGATTGCCCTTGCAGATACTGTAGTCCCTGTAGCCTCCAAAAAGGCATTTTTTTTCCCCTCCTACATTCCATAAATCTAGAGGGTGGGGTAGATGTTCTCCTTTGTTTCTTGTCAGTACTTTGAATCCAACACTACCTCTTTCCTTCAAAGCAAATCAAAATAAAACAAAAATTCCAGCTTCTTTGGAGTTCATGCCATATGACAACCTCCTGTCATCGCCCCCTTCCTTTTCCAGTCTTGTACTACACCGAGGTCATTCCTCCTCATCCAGTGAAAATTTAATAAGTAGCTCACTGAGTGTCCACCACTACTCTTCAATCATCCCTGGTGATTTTGATATCCATCTAAATGACACTGTGGAGAATCCTCTCAATATATTGGCTCTCTGTACTTTGACCTGCTCATGCCCAGTGATCTTGTTCTCACCTCCCTCAGCCACCCACTCCTAGGTCATATCCCAGGTCCTGTTATGGCCACCAACCACAGATCCCAAAAACCTCCATTTGAAATACCCCACTTGGTGATCACCTCTATTTTCAGTTAATCCCTTTCATATACCATCCAGAGATTCTTTAATTTCATGGGGGCAAGGGGAGTTGATCTTACCAACTTTTTTTAAAATTTAAATTCAATTAGCCAACATATAGCGCATCATTAGTTTTTGATGTAGTGTTCAGTGATTCATTAGTTGCGTATAACACCCAATGCTCATCACATCACATGCCCTCCTTAATGTCTATCACCCTGTTACCCCATCACCCCACCCACTTCCCTTTTCACAACCCTCAGTTTGTTTCCCAGACTCAAGACTCTCTCATGGTTTTTCTCCCTCTCTGATTTCTTCCCGTTCAGTTTTACTTCCCTTGCCCATCATCCTCTGTGCTATTTCTTATATTCCACATGGGAATGAAACCATATGATAATTGTCTTTCTCTGATTGATTTATTTCACTTACCATGATACCCTCCAGTTCCATCTATGTTGATGTAAATGGTACGTATTTATCCTCTCTGATGGCTAAGTGATAGTCCATTGTATATATGAACTACATCTTCTTTATCCATTCATCTGTTGAAGAACATCTCAGCTCCTTCCACAGTTTGGCTATTATGGACATTGCTGCCATGAACATTGGGGTGCAGGTGCCCCTTCTTTTCACTACATCTGTATCTTTGGGGTAAATACCCAGCAGTGCAATTGCTGGGTCATAGGGTAGCTCTATTTTTTACTTTTTGAGGAACCTCCACACTGTTTTCCAGAGTGGCTGCACTAGCTTGCATTCCCACCAACCATGTAAGAAGGTTCCCCTTTCTCTACATCCTTGCCAACATCTGTTGTTCCCTGTCTTGTTCATTTTAGCTGTTTTAACTGGTATATGTGGTATCTCATTGTGGTTTTGATTTGTATGTCCCTGATGACAAGTGATGTGGAGCATATTTTCATGTGTCTGTTGGCCATTTGGATGTCTTCTTTGGAGAAATGTCTGTTTATGTCTTCTGCCCATTTCTTGACTGGATTATTTGTTTTTCATGTGTTGAGTTTGAGAAGTTCTTCATAGATCTTGGATACCAGCACTTTATCTGTTATGTCATTTGCAACTATCTTCTCCCATTCCATAGGTTGCCTTTTAGTTTTGTTGATGATCCTATTAACCTTTGCCTATCTTTCATCTTCTTCACATCCTCTCTTCCCTCCTTACTCAGAATAAAAGATATGGGCCATGATTATAATCACTCCCCACACAATCCCTTGACAACATAGCTTCCTCTCTTCCTTCACTGTATAGTTGTCTAACAAAACTCTACCCTGGCTAAATCCAACTTTTGCCTTTTCTGTGTTTCACTCTGAGAAGCTGGACGTGACTAGACAAAACATGACCTGTCTCACTTAAAATCTATAACTACCACCCACAGTGCACCCATGCTGTTCCTAGCAATCCTTTATAATAGGATTACCTGTCCCAATTCAGTTTACCTTCCCACTTAATAAAATGATTATTTCATCATTTATCCTTTCTCCTCGGTATCTCTAACACACTCTCTGCTCTTCTTTACTTCAGGTAATGACTTTATTACATACTTCCCTGCTAAAATAGCAGTAGTCAGAAAAGAATATCCACATGTTCCCACCACCCAATGTACACTTCACTGTCTTTATTAGGTATTTTGCCTTCCTTCCTGTTGCAATGGATGTACCCATATCTAGCATCAGCCTATCATCTCATACCTGTTAGAGTGGCTATTATCAAAAAGACAAGTGATAACAGTGTTAGGGAGCATGTGGAGAAAAGGGAACACTTGTACCCTGTTTGTGAGAATGTAAATTGGTATAGCCATTATAGAAAACAGTATGGAAATTACTCAAAATGTTAAAAATAGAACTACCATATGATCCAGCAATTCCACTTCTGGGTGTGTATCCAAAGGAATTAAAGTAGTTAATTCAAAGAGATATATGTACCCTTTGTACATTGCAGCATTATTCCCAACAGCCAGGATATGGAAACCATTTAGATGTGTGTCTACAGATGAATAGATAAAGAAAATGTTACACACACGCACACACACACAAAGAATATCATCAACCATTAAAAAAGGAAGGAAATCTTGACATTTGTGATAGTCTGAATGAACCTGGAGGACATTATGCTAAGTGAAATAAGCCAGACACAAAAAACAGAATACTCTGCTAACCAGCTTGATTGTGGTGATCATTTCATAGTGTATACATATATCAAAACATCAAGTTATACACCTGAAATATATAGAATTTCTATTTGTCAATTATACCCCAATAAAGCTGAAAAAAAGATAAAGTCAGCTCCTCCATACGACCTTGCCAGGGTGTATGCACTAGACTCTATTCCCACTCGCCCTACTCAAGGGCTTTGTTGTATAAATGTCCCCAACGTCTCTTGAATCATCACTTATCCCTTATTTAATGGGGTAATCAATACACAGACATGCTCTAACTCCCATCTTACAACAAACAAACAAACTTTACTTGATTTCACATCCCCATTTTAGATCCCATCTTCTATTTCTCCCTTCACTGTTCATTTCTGCTCTTTTACACAAAACTGATAAAAAAATGTTGTGTATATTAATGTCCCCACTTCCTCCCCTCCCAGCCTCTCCTGAAAGCACTCCAGGCAGTCTTTCAACCCCAGCTCTGTGGAAACAGCTCTCGTCAACATCGTGTTTTTCCATGTTGCCAAATCCAGTGGTCAAACTTAACTTGCCTTCGTAGCAGCTTTTAACATAGTTGACCACTGCTTCCTTCTCGACACATTTTATATTGCCAGCATCTACGACAGCTATTTCCATCCTGCTCCTATATCGGTGTCCTCCTAATTTCTGGGTTTTTCCTGATATTATCAATACAGGAGCCAAATTGATTTGGTTAAAAGATAGATCTGATTATTTCACTGCTTTGCTCAACAAAACTCCATGGCATCCTGTAATCACTCGGGGAAAATAACCATCCTTTCAGTGATTTCTAAGGCACTACCCTGATTTGATTATTGCCAACTAACCGAGTCACCACTCCCCTCTTTGGTCACTCTGCTCCAGCCACAGAGACTCCTTACTGCCCTTGAACATGCCAGGCACACTCGTGCCTCAGGACCTTTGTCCTTTCTGGTCTCTCTACCTGAAAATATACTCTCTAAACATCAGAGTGACTTGTTCCCTATTTCATTTAGGCCTCTTCCCGAATGTCACATTCTTAGAAGAGGACTTCTTAAAAATGGCTACATGTTCTTCCCCTCCTTGGCAATCACTATTAATCCACTAACCTGCTGAGTTTTTCTTCATAGTGCTTAGTGACACCAGAGAGGCACATATTATTTATTTGTTTGTTTACTTATTTGTTTATTGTTTCTCTTCCCCACATAAAATTAAAGCCGCTTGAGAACAGGAAAGTATCTGCTTTTTTTCTTTTCACTGCTGTATCACCGGCAGCTAGCAATATTTATTGTGCAATGAATATTTGTTGAATGACTAAGTAAAACTCTTCTTTTGCTGTCTAAATTCCTGTGATCAGCATCTGCATATGCTTTCCTAAAATCATTAACCATCTTTATCCACAACGTAAACCAAATCCCTAGCACCGTTAATTGAGAATTTAGGCAAATAGGTTGGCCATAACCCTCTATTGAGTGTGTTTCCTCTGTCCTAGCACTAAATTTATTGACTCACTCTTAAAACTCTCTCCATTTCCCACAAAATGCACCGTGGTTGAAGTCCAAAATCAATAAAAATAAGAATGCTTAGAGCAGGAAAGAAGAAAAAACAGATAATAAAAGGAGAAAAAAATTAAAGGAACTCATACACATCTTAGAACTGTATTTGGGAAATAAAATCACGCAGAAGAATTTTAGAAGAAAAACACTTCCGCAAAGCTGTGTCCTCTCTCGTCCTCCCCTTTCTCTGTAATGATTCTAATATAATTCTTGCTTAGGCTGGACTGTGCCCTGTCATGCACAACAAAGGACAAGCCTTTGGCCTCAGCTTCTAGTTATCTGAGCCTAGATAAAGGCAAACAGGATAGGCCCAAGGCAAAACTGTCAAGTGAAAACACTTGGCTTGTGTCTGGAAATTCCCCTTCCTCTGCTATCTCCCGACTTGGAGATATCCCCCTTTGACCTTAAGTGCCCAGTAAACTCTTACTTCTAAAATCTCCCCTCTATCAAAAAGTAAAAATGATGTCTTACAATATTTACATTTGCAGTCTGGTTGTCATTTCACTTTTACTGCATTTAAGTAGTAAAGACAATGCAAATTTGAATTTTCCTAATAACTGATCTGCTCTTCCACTAGATATCAAGGAAAAATATTCGACTTAATCCAGTCCAGGAAGCTCGAGTGAACCCAGTATCTTCAATAAGTATTTGCACATAAATACTTAGCATCTCTACGTAAAATGACCAGTATCATATTTTCCTCCTTTTTGGTGTGTAGATGTGTATGACCCCATGCCAGAAGAAGGGAAGAGATGCCTGATGTCTTCTGCATTTTCTTCTGCATTTTCACAAGTTCAGACTTCAGAGTAATTCATTTATTCTGTTTCTTGGATTGGTGATTGTTCAACTTCAGAGACCTGTCTGCCTTTTCTTGATGGGTGTGACAGGTGGTACCCACTGCTCGGCTCTCTGTCTCAACTCTTCAGCCTGCTGCTTCTCTTTGCTCTAAGATAGCCCTCTGCAGGTTCATCAGTCTGCTTGGAAGCTCTGTGGTTTCTTTGAGAATGTAGGAACTTCTGAACGTAGGAAATGAAGAAGCAGAAATGCTACCTCTGTTTCCTCCCACCATTTCAGCTCCCTAGCTTGGGCCATGCTGGGTGTGAGGATTCTCCTAGATATTGGCCACTCCCCCCCATGCTCAGGGAAACATGCCACCGACACAGTGATGTGAAGCTCCCCCACCCATCTGGATGTTTCTATGACACACTAGGTTGAACACATGAGCCCTGAAGTGGAGGGAAACCAAGGACTCTACTTGGCATCTGCTTCCTTACTCTGTGCTCCCTTCTCATACCCATGCTTCAAGGGCTGCATTCGTTCTCATCCAATCAGAAGCAATATACCCATTCAATAATAAATAATTTGTGCCACTGCCTTTGCTCTTCTGAAATGAAAATCATAGATAATATAACTCTCTTCACATAACTTCAAAAAAATCAGTATCATATCCTAACTATAATAAAAAGAGAAGTAAAGCAAAAGTAATTCATCCTCTATGTATTTCAAAATGTAAACAAGTGCTGAGTCATAATTACAAGAAAGACCTACTAAATCAGTCCGTTGGTTCAGTCCATATGCAGAATCATCTGCATGTGATTATTATAAATTCTGTACTAGAGACTCAAACTCCATGAGTACTATGTTGATATTCTGAAACACTGACCAAGTCACAGTAAAGTTGCAAGTGAAACAAAGTATGATTTTCCTACAACTTATTCTGTAGGTTGTAACACTTTTAGAAAGTTCAGTATGTAGGGACACCTGGGTGGCTCAGTCAAGTGTTCTGCCTTTGGCTCAGGGCATGATCCCAGGGTCCTGGGATCGGGTCCCATGTCAGGCTTCTTGCTCAGTCGGCAGCCTGCTTCTCTCTCTGCCTGCCACTCTCCCAGCTTGTGCATTCTCTCTCTCTCTCTGACAAATAAATAAATAAAATATATATTTTTTAAGTTCAGTATGTATTAAAATAGGGCAAAAATACTTTCTGCCTTTAATGTCAGATGCAGTTAGGTTCCAGGCTCAAGATGACTTTATTTTTTTTTTAAAGATTTTATTTCTTTATTCAACAGAGATAGAGACAGCCAGCGAGAGAGGGAACACAAGCAGGGGGAGTGGGAGAGGAAGAAGCAGGCTCATAGTGGAGGAGCCTGATGTGGGGCTTGATCCCATAACGCCGGGATCACGCCCTGAGCCGAAGGCAGACGCTTAACCGCTGTGCCACCCAGGCGCCCCTCAAGATGACTTTAAACACGTTTTCTACCCACACAAATGTCTGTCTATGGTTTAGGATACTACTTTATTTCAAAGAATTGGGCCACTCACTCTAGCTGTATAGAATCCCTGGACTCTGCTCATTCTATATAAAATGCTGCCTCCAAGCATTGTGTGACAAAAATAACAAAAGAGCCCCACAGTTTTCCATAATGCCCCCTCAGGGGTGATGTTCTACCTCCTAAGAATTATGTCTCTGCATCTTTTCCTCCTTCCTCGCTTAAGGAGTAAGCCTCGCGATGCAGTGGTCATTGCAGAGAAAGTATCTGCTCCCCTCTCACCATAAAAAGAACCACCAATAATTTTCAGGTATGGCTCTTGATATGGAAGCCCACTGGATAACTGCAGGCAGAGATTTCAGAGGATGAAAATCATTGATTTGATATCGCCAAAAGATCATCCTTATTATACATTGAACTTCATTGTTAAATTACTCAGATATTAGCACCTTAAACATTCCTATTGCAGTTTATTAATTTGATGTTTTCCAAATTGCAAAAATAATACATGACTCTGGTAACAAGTTAAACAATATAAAGATAATTTCTGTGTTCTCTTGTTTAATTTCCTCTCCTATATATAGACACACATATGCACACACTCCCATACACACATATATACCACACATATGCACACACTCCCATACACACATATATACCACACATATGCACACACTCCCATACACACATATATACCATACATATACAGGGCTTTGATTTTTCTTTTTTTAAATCAAAATAGCATCATATTCTACATGTTACCCTAGGTGTTCTTTTTTTCACTTACGGCCACCCCAAAAGCTATAGAAATTAACTTTTTCTAATAGATAATACATATACACAAAATAGTATGCACTCACATATAAAATGATCTAAGAATGGGATTTATCATACCACTTTCCAAGGCAGTCTTTGTCTTTGTCCTTCACCCACCCTCGCCCTCTCTCATCTCTACCTGTGCACTTCTCCATCCTCCTCTAAACTGCATCTTCCCTTCCTTTTCTTTTTCTCCTTCTATAATGACCATTATTTAACAGAGGGAATCACTAGTAGCAGTTCTACAGTGATTTTGCTTTTATCCCATCATATTTTTCCTCATGATTTTAATCTCCTGCATTTTTGCTCTGTGTTTTATGATATTTCTCACCCTTAATCTTCAAGGTCACAAATTTAGATTTCAGTGCTCTTCAAATCTTGCACTGAGATACATATTTTTTTAGGTTGCCAATCTTTTTTTAAAGTAGAAAGTCTTCATTATACTATATTAATCTCCTTAAATGCTATTGTGTGCTTTGTAATTGTTCAAATTGCTATTTGTCCTTTCTATCATTTTTTCTGCCATGCGTTTTCATCAAGACACCTGTCCTAAGTTTCTCTCATTCTTCTCATCCCTGGAATCTGGGTCCCCATAGGCATTTTGTTATGTCCACGTGTCTGCTCATGGGAGCTCAAGCAAACTTTGGAGAACTTTCAGATGCTCCAATCCTATATATTGTCTGAAGCACAATTGTTGCTGTCCTCATGGGCCCACAGTGTAGCCAAAAAGGTTGCTGATCCCCCACTGAGACACTAGGAGGAAGATGCACAGTTTCCCAGTATCTTCATGCTCTCCTGGCCCAGGGAGAATGTGAACTCAAGTCACCTGTTTAGCTGGTCCCCAATTCCATGACCTCTCAGGAGACCACACTCATTCAAACAAGTTGATATCAAATTTCATCTTAGTAGTTCTCAGAACCCTGTAGCCCAGCTTCTCCTCAGAATCCAATATATCCTCGCAGGCAAATCTCCAGGCCCCCATCCAGCCTCTAGCAGTGAAAGTACAGCATTAGTTCTCCTTGTTGGAACACTGATGGACTGCAGCCTCACTTACACTGTGAAGACCACCTCTGCAGACCAATAGGCCTCACCAATAGTTTGGCTCAGAAGGGGAGAATGGGAATGATGAGATATGCCATGTTTCAAGAAAAGCGTGTCATTTTCCAAGAATCTCCCAAGGTTGTCGTTTCTGATCATAAGAATTAGGAAGGCTTTAAGAGGAAGAAACAAGTCATATTTATCTTCTCAATCCTGTTTGAGCTCAGTTTCTTCATTTTTGGATTAGAGGTAATACTACCTATTGTGTAAATTAGAGAGAATGGCACTTGTTATATAAAGGCTAAATGAGTTAGTGTATGTTATGTCCCTGGCATGGTACTTGGCCCATGGTGGTCAGTCAATAATAATTTATGTCCTTTCTACTTTGAGTGCCTGGTACACAGTGAGCACTCCAAAATAATCACGAACTGAGGGATTGCTACTATTAAACCCAAAGTAAAATTTGAACAAAGGCGATCTTTAAAATAGTAAGATAGTAAAAAATAATTTTATTCTTTTATCTACATTCATGAACTCAAAGTTTTTCATTATTCATAATGCCATAATAATAGCATATTAGAGATTACATAAATGGCATCAGATACTGGTATTTTTCAAATTCATTCTGGAGTCAAAACTTCAAAATATAGTATAGTAATCATGTTGGAACCATCTCCATATTACTACAAATACAAAAATACAAAACCTTAGCCGTGAAATGAATAAAACCACCACGTTAAATTCCACATGTGCTTCAGTATTCCATGAGATTCCTTCAAAATAAAGAAACCAAACAGAATATTTTGGAAACAGGAATATGTAATGCATTGCAAGATTTTCATTGTACATTAGCATGCCCATCTCCTAAGGTGTCCAATTAATCAGGAAAATAGTTACTCCTCATGGCAACCAGATGCCTACTTATGGACTATGGGAAGGCAAAGTAATAATACAAAATGTGGCTGAAGTTTTATTTTCTCTGGAATGAGAAGAGAAAAATTGCTCTCTGAGGTTCTTTGTGTCTATGCATTGTTACTCATTATGTCCTGACATTATTTTATCTTAATTTTATCTTTATTGTTAGGGGTTCTACAAAATTAGCCCATTCACTATTCAGAGTGTTAAGTGGGCTGTACTAATGCATTGGAGTGAACAGCTATCTCATACAGAAGCAGGAGGGAAAACGGAAGGAAGGGAGAAGCACAAAAACAACAACTACCCGGGATGATTGTCCAGTGCTCCTCTAAAGAGGGACAGGCAAGGATCATAGTTTAGATAACTCTCAGTAGGATGATTCCCATTTTACTGTCCCAACACAACTGCCTCTTTAATTTGCCTACTCTTCCAAGTAAGTTCTTTCATTCAGCAATTATTTGAGTGTGTAACTGTTACGTGCTATGTACTATTCTGTGCTGTAGGAATTGGATTAAAATGCATAGCTCTTGTTATTTGGAGTCTTCAAGTGTGTTTAGAAAGAGGCAGAAAACAACAACAAGAAAAATATAGCACAGGGGCACCTGGGTGGCTCAGTAAGTTAAGCATCCACCTCTTGATTTAGGCTCAGGTCACAGTCTCAGGGTCGTGAGATTGAGCCCTGCTTCGGGTTCTACAGTGGGTGTGGATCCTGCTTAAGATTCTCTCTCTCCCTCTCCTTCTGTCCCTCCTGGCTCACACAAAAAAAAAAAAAAAAAAAAAGAAAGAAAGAAAGAAAGAAAGAAAGAAAAAAAATATATATGAGATATATACCACAATAAGAACACTTCTATAAATGAATTGAAAATTTCAGTGGAAACATAACAGAAAGAGTGTTTAAAGGCCAGTGCGTATTGGGAACCCAATAAATATTTAACAAAAAGCATAAATGAGTGAGTAAATGAATTAAAGACCTTCAATGTCAAGGCAGATTTCACAGAAAAAAATAACATTTGAACTGAAACTTGAGAAAAGCAAGAGTTTTATGGGAATGTGGAAGAAGGAGAGGGTCCTAAGAAGAGGGGAAAACGGACAAATTCAGAGGGTAGAGAGCATGGCAAGTTCAGGGAACCACATATCATTTAGATGGCTGGAGGTCGAAGATCCAAACTACTGGGAGGGCCTGGGGCCCAAGGAATTTAGGCTGGGTAGTTGGCAGAAGACATCATCAAGACCCTTGAGAGTCTTATGAAATATTATAGATTTTGTCCTGTAGGCGAAATGTTGTTGAAAAATGTTGAATTGGGAAGTAAAATGCCAAATTTACCTTTGATGAAGAGTATTTTCTCTTGCTCTATGGAGGAAAACTTTGAAAAAGAAGAGAAAAGAAACAGAAAACAATAAATGCCCACCTCAGTCTCAGGGGAAGATAATCAGAGTCTACACCTGGGTTGTGGACACCAGGATGGGAGATGTTTAGAATACTCATGAGAAAGAATCAACAGGTCTGAGGGGATATGGAGAGTGATAAATAGGGAGAAAGAAAAACCTAGACTCACCTTAAATGCCAATGTTTAAGCAATACATGAATCAAGACTAACAGAGAATGCCTCTTAAAGAGAAGGGGTGCAGTCCAAAGGGGCTAAGAGATGAGAAGACTGCTAACAGGGTGTTTTCTGTACATGTAGAGGATTCCCTACACATGCAGTGCAGCTCTGTGAATAAGTTCAAGCTTCCCAAGGGCTGACAGACTATGTCTTCTAGGCTATAGACTAGAATCTTAGCTGCACTGCAGCATCACAAAGCCTAAAACTCTCCCTCTCTCTCTCTTTCCCCCTTCCCCAAGGTCTCCATGGCTATACAGAGAAGTGAGTTTCTTTTGAGGCCCTCTTAGCCCAGACTTATCTACAATTTTCCCTTAAAGCTGTGGAATACATTCAATGTACTGTCCACATTGGCTTTAGTGACTTAGTTCATGAAAACTACTTGCATTGGAAAATTCATAACTGAGAAACTAAAGACCTTCAGGAAAAACTAAAGCCAAGCCACATGTTCATAAATGAAGTTATGAAAACTGTTAGGTTTTTTTTTTTAACTGTAATTAAAATAAAACAGTATGAAAGGGTATTTAAGTTCCATATATTATCTAACAATTATTGCGGACTTCGTCTGAGCCTAGCACTGCACATTATCATCTCATTTAATCTTCATAGCAGCCCTACAAGTGAGATGCTATTATTATTCCTGGTTATTATTATTAATAATAAGCTCTGTACAGTTGATTTTAATTTGCATTTCATTCTTCATGGTAAACATTTAAGATTTTACTTTTTCTTCCCTGCAGTTTCAGCCACTCGTTGATTAGCTTTTCTTGTCTTATTGTAATAGAAAGCTAAAATTTACTCTCTATACCTAATCCTTCAACTAAATGTTTAATATCTTTCTGATTTTATGATTTATAGTTATTTATTCTTACCTCCTACATTTCACCACAGTCCCAGAGACAGAGTAACTTTGATGCTTGTGATGGAAGAAGCTTAGCTGAGGTGCTAATTCTTTTTAACTCTTTCTTAATACATAGGGAGGCATAAGATGTTGATTTTATCCAAGATAAAGTAACTCCAAAGCAAAAATCATTAGTCCCCTTGACACACCACGTGTACCTGAAGTTGGAAGGTCTCTAATGCAGGATTTATCATTTCTTATGTTCCTAAGTTTATCCTAAACAGTTATATTCCTGTTCTAGAGCTCATTTTGTCTCCATTTTCTATGGTGATGTTTAGTTCTCTTTCTAATTCTTGCCAAGAGAAATGAGTGGAAATCCAGGCTTATGTTAAGACCTAAATGTGCCCAAATATGGTAAAGTTAAACTGAAGTAAACTAGCATAAAATAGAATTTCATGCCAATAAAGTGCCATATTGGAGAGAGATTACTGTATTTCTCTGTTACGTGAAAAAAAGTCCAGATATCTACATTCCTTTTGTTTTGTTTGGCTAACCCCTATGTCCTTTTCTTCTAGTAGCAAGAACAACACCTCTTCTATTTCCCAACCGTGAGGTTTGAGTGGAAATGACTCAAGTCCTCAGCCTAAGGAGTGGATGCATGCCCTTCAAAATGAAATTTGGCCAAGTTGTACCCTAGGGCAATAGTGGATTACAGTTGACCTATTGAAATGAACTTGCTAAACTCAAGTGGTGGTTGAGAGCACTCCATGCCCTGGGCCTTGGTAATTACTGAGGGATGGGTACACAGCATAAAAGGAGCCAATGGTAGCCATTCCAGAAACTTTAACTGAAGTGACAAGGACAAAGGTACTTTTATTCTTATGATGTTACTAAACTAAATACAGAATATTTACCATCTTTCCCACCATTTAAATATTGCCTGCCTGGGAATTTAGAAAACATAGAATCAGCAAATTTGGGAGCTGAAATGAGGCAGGTACCTGACAACAGTGTTGATCATCTGGATCCAGGCATAACTAGAGGCAAATACCCCCAAAATTTATCTTTACAGGAATTAAGAAAGTCATTTTGTGTTTAAGCTCTTCTGAATTTCTGTCACTTAGAACCAGGAGTCGTAAAATCCCAAATAAAGCAATAATTCTGTAAGCTACATTTCAGGCTACCTATTCCCTACCCTAAATTCCTATACCTCTGGAGTGAGTAGGGAATCAGGGGAAGTGCATTTTCTTCTAGCTGTGGTTTATAACTGGTATTATCGCATGCTTCCAAAATAAGTGAAAAAAATTAGGTAAATTATTTGTGAACATCTCTGAACATGAAAAATTAGTGCTTTATTGGCATTAAAAAAACACTTTGGAATCTATGTAGTCAGCATAATGCATTATGGTTGCTAGACCACTCGAGTCTGGCAATTTCATTTTAATAGATCAATTCTGCCCTGCTCTTGTTCCTAGGCTACTGTTTGGCCAAATTTCACTTTAAAGGGCATTTTATGGCAAAGATCCAAGCTCTTTCACAGCAAAAGCTGAATGCTAATGGAATTGTTGTGATTTAAAACTGTGAAACACAATCTATTTTTCAATGGAGGAAACAAAAACCATAACCACAAATATTTTCAGTTTCTTAACTCAACCTTGAAGGATATTTTTGCATTTTTATTCATTATTTAATGATGAGGGATACTGTAAATGAGTATCAGATAGTGTCAGAACATCAGGTTAGGAGACCTGGGTTTAAGTTTTGGCAATGCTATTTACTAGCTGGGTGACCTAGGACAATTTACTTAACATCTTGTGGCACCTGTAGTAAATTGTACCATGGATATTAAATGAGAAGATACTTGTAAAATGTTTTGGTGTGAGGCTGGCACATAGAGAGTATTCAATAAATGGCTGTTGTTGCTTTATTATTATTGTTACTATGCTAGGAAAGGTAGTATCATTACTAGTAAATATTAACCTTTCACTTTGGTTTCAGTGATGGGGAGTTTTTGCATGTATTACATTTCTTTCTTCTCTCCATCCATCCATCCCTCCTTCCTTCCCTCCCTTCCTTCCTTTTTTCCTTCTTTCCTTCCTTCTTTCCTTCCTTCTCACCTTTCTTCCTTCCATTCTTCTTTTTCTTCCTTTATTCCTTTCTTATCAATTGAAATATCAGAAGTGAAACTGCTATAGAGGAAATCTTAGGTTTGATACAAAAAGGTGGCACCTGTTTCACAGAGAATAAAAACAAGAAAAATTTTAAATACCAAAGGATTCTTCAGAAATATAATTATGTAAAATGACTCACACATCTAAGAATCTAAAGTAAATTCCCCAACTCAGTCATTGACTCATAGGCTACAAAATCTTCAAAATTTCATAAGAAAATGAATATTCGTTTTTAGAATGCACCTTGAATTTTGGAAATAAGGTAGTGAACTTGCCTCCTGGTGTAAAAAGAAGGAAAATGATATTTCCTAATTAGGAAGCAAAGACTTTTTGTTAGATAATGAAGAAATTCAATCTCTAAGATTACCTCTAACTTTCATTGGATACTTACTGGATATTATAACTTTAAAAAGTATTTTATAGCATCATCTCACAAAAATAATATCAGAAAAGCCTCAGGATTCTCATAAAACCAACACAAGTTTGCAACAGAAGAGAGGTGAGAATTGTTCTTTTTGTATATAGAGCAGACAGTAAAGGGCCAAATTAGAGAAAGGGAGACAATTTAGGAATTTCATGGTGTCACCCATGCAAGGCACGATGGCTTGGGCCAGGATCCTAGTGGTGAAGAGTGTGAAAAGTGGCTGAATTTAAGATGTAGTTTGGAGGTGAGGTGACTTACTGAAGGATTCGATATAGGGTATGAGGTAGAGAGAGAAGTAGAGGATAACTCCTAGGTTTAGGGGCTGAATGATTAGAACTGTGATGTCACGTATTAAAATTGGGAAACTTTATGTTGCAAGTTAAGTAGATATTTCCTAAGCAATCTGGAGAAAAATGGCATTTCAAACAAAAACAACATCATGTGCAAGGCATAAAGGTTTTAAAAAGCCTGGCAGATCCATGGGAAGAAAACATGTTGGATATATTGTTGGAGAAATGGAAGACATGGATAGTACTGGGTGGGAGAGGACGGGTTGACATAGGGCTAAAGATGTTGCCAAGAATTAGATTCCTGAGACTGAATTTGATCCTTTAGGTTGGAGAGGGATTATGAGCCATAAAGGGGTTTAAAGCAACTAGCTGTCTATAAAAGAAATCAAAAATAAAAAAGCTATACCAAAATAATTTGTTATGCATATTGAATTAATTTACACATAGATCTCCAAGCTAAAAAACTGGTAAAATTAAGTTTACAAAACAGAATATGAAAATGAAACGAATACGATAAATGAAAAAGATATGACCAGCAAGAGTCAAATCGATGGATTTCGAAGGGAAAAAGTGAGTTATAATATGTAACACTTGCTCAATAGTTTTTCTTAAGCATTTGTAGGAACTCAATCCTCACAAAGCACTTTTGAGGTATCTGTTATTATCCTTGCTTTATAAACAGTTGGGGAAACCAAAGCATGGAAAGCTTAAGAAATGCACCCAAATTTATACACCTTTCAGTGATAGAGGTAGAATTTTAATGTGGCATTTGATTTCAGAGTTCACAACTTTTAACTTATTCAAAGGGCTAGTCTCTGAGAAGGATGAAAATCTTTTAAAACAAGGATTCAATTTATACTGAGTGAAACTGAAGCATGATCTTAAAAGACCTTTTTCTTAATGCTTTCTTTATGAAGCCCTGTTTATCTGAAGTTCAATAACTACTACAGTTTCAATCTGATTTCCTTTTTTCAGTTGAATGCCTTTCAATTACAGTTAAGTCAAATACATTTTACTTAATTAAATATTCCATTGTTATAAAGTTGTTTAGACAAATCTCCTCTCCTCTCAACATGTCTCCTTTCTCTATATATGCATGAGGTATACCTGGAATTTGGTTTACAAAATGGTAACAGTGGTTACATTTGTGTTTGGGCATGTATAATGATTTGTTGCTCTTTTTCTTTATACTCTTTTGTATTGATTGATTTCAAAGTATGGGAATTTGTATCATTTCAATAAACTATAAATTCATTATTATAATAAAGGAAAAAATGGAGTGGGAATGGGAATGAGAAGATCATATCATTCTTGAGATTTATTTGTTCTGGTCTTAAAATTGTTTAAAAAAAAAAAAAAAAGACTTGTCATCGCCAACCCAGAACAAATCTTTTTTTCTAGGTTATACATATTAATTCCATATATAAAATAATAACTGTCTACTTTTATCTTCACTACTTGTGAAAATTTAAATACTTCATCATTCACTAGTGGGGCACACATGGATATTGAGACAATAATGGAAAAACACTTCATACAAATAGTGAAGTAGGGGCTGAATTTGCTATAGTCTTGTAGCTACTGAATTATTTAAAGATGTTCAGTTAAGTCCCTTGAGTAAAAATCTGGTCATTTGTGTAATGAGGAGAAAAGAATAATCGTTCTGTAATGAGAGATAATGATGTAGTAGAAATAATACTGAGAATTAGGGATCTGGAGTCTCGTCCTAATTCTGTAACTGAACTTACAATGACATGGCCAGACTATTTTTCTGGGATTTTGCCTTCCTACAAAATAAGTGGTGAAACCAAATGTTCTCAATTTTTAATCCAAAATTTTGGGCTAAGCCTTGGGGATTGAGTACATGCATTTATTTCTGCTCTTTCCCCAAAATGAACGATATGAAATAGGCATAACCCTCATGTGATATAAGAGATGAAAGTCCAGAAAACACTTTCAAAATTTTGGAAACACAGTCAAAATTTTGGAAAGTAAATGGATGAATGGTAATTGAATGAGCAAAATACAAGCAGGGGACAGGCAACGTGAACAAGAAGTAAGCTGATACCCCTTGCAGTGTGTTAGAAAGGTTTAGGAATTTCCCACTTCAGGTCCTTCTAAAACTACAGGATATACTGGAAAATGGGATTGGTTGAAATTTTTAAATAGTTACGTATCTGGATCCTCTTCCTTTGTTTATATTCTCAGGCTACTAACCCATTTTTAGTCCAGTAGCAGACTTGAGATTTGCTTTCTGGAAAAGTTGCACATGATAGGATCTGTATTCAATGAATCAGACACTGAGGGTGGAAGTAAGGTGACAAAAATATTAAATGAGAATCTACATACTAAATGATCAAACTCTCAGCACCAACCCACCACTCTAAATGTAGGGCTTTTAAAAGCTTACTTTTTTTAAAAAAAAGATTTTATTTATTTGAGAGTGAAAGTGAGAGAGAGAGTGAGAGAAGCAGAGGGAGAATCAGAGGGAAAGGGAGGAGCAGACTCCCCACTGAGCAGGGATCCTAATGTCGGGCTCAATCCCAGGACCCCAGGATCATGACCTGAGCCAAAGGCAGATGCTTAACTGACTGAGCCACCCAAGCACCCCAGAACTTACTTTTAATAAACCTTATGAAATTACCAATACTCAACCATTTCTAACCTACAAAAATATAGCAATTTCATATGAGTCAACTTAACACAAACAAATATCCATATATCAATGGATCATTAGACATTTGAGAAAAATCTCAAAAAAGTCCAAAACAAAGAGAGAGGAAAAAAAAACAGACAAAAGAGAATCAAAACAAAACATATAGAAATAATTATTAGCTACTACATCCAGGAAATGAGAACAAGACCTATAATTTTTTAAAAAACAATACCAGATGGGGTGCCTGGGTGGCACAGCGGTTAAGCGTCTGCCTTCAGCTCAGGGCGTGATCCCGGCGTTATGGGATCGACCCACATCAGGCTCCTCTGCTATGAGCCTGCTTCTTCCTCTCCCACTCCCCCTGCTTGTGTTCCCTCTCTCGCTGGCTGTCTCTATCTCTGTCGAATAAATAAATA